>NC_139169.1:18440000-19040000 GCF_965202585.1 Thalia democratica
AAATTCATTTGTCTTTAAACAAGAGAGCCATGTTACTTGGAAAATCTTAAATCTAAATATTTGTTGAAAAACATAAAATTTTTGAAATATTAGATGAAAAACATCATAAAATATGGATTTTTTACACAATTCTATATGTTAAGTTTTATATTATGAGAGATTTATTTATTTTTAAAATCTTTAAAGAAGTTTAGTAGTATTTTTTATACTACAGAATACATTTATCTACACCTCAAATTAAAACCTGAAAGAAATTTGTACAAAACTAGTGACCACTTCCACTACAATAAAAATATAAATTAGTAGCAATGCAAAATGTTTTTTTGTATTCAATTGTAAGTGATCTTTATTGTTAAGAAAGGTCTGTATTTAAATCCAAGCTTTCATGGTCAAAGATTCATTTAAGTTATGTTTTTTACTAAATGAAGCTACCAGAAGATTAATTTTTTTTTGCATTTGTGAAAAGAAACCTTTTATTTTGTTTTTAAACTATTTTTATTTTCCATTATATTTTAAATTTTAAAACTAAAAATATTTTAAACTATTTAAAGAATGTTTCCCTGAAGTTTACAGACTAGCTCAAAAAAATATTTTTTTTGAGAGAAAAATGACAAAAAAAGTTGTGCTCTTTGTTTTTGTATAAAAAATTTTCTACAAAAAAACCTCTCAAGTTAATTTAATTATTTTTTATTATTAAACTTATAGTTTATATTTAAAGCTTTCATATGATTAAATAGTGCATATAAAGTATATAGAAATAATAGGTTTTAGTTAATACAGAGTTGCCACATACTGAGGCTAGTTTGTGTTTTGTAAAGGTTTTTCGAAAAAATCAGGCTGGCTCATCATATTCTTGGGTTCTTTTGTAAATCTCAGGCTAATGAGGTATGCTTTTTAATAGATTTTTAGCTACTTAAGTTTATTATTTTTAAATTTTTAAAACTTTGTTCTTGAAAATTATCTTTATTTTTTACCTATTTTAATCTGTTGTTCTAGCAAAAAAAGACTACTGTTTATTTTCGCGTTTTAATTTGTCTTATAATTATTTTTTTAATTTTCTCTCATTGATTAGGATGACTAGAATAATTTGATGTAACTCGGATAGATTTTTTTTTACTCTCAACAAAGATTTTCGCTCTAAAATGTTGAAAACCTTTTAGATACCAGTTTAAGGTATTAGTATGATTTAGAGTTGTCAAACACTCAGCCTAGTTAAACTTTTCTTAAAAATACAGTTTTACTAAGTTTTTTTTCTTGCAAAAAGTAGTCTAGTTTTGGAATTTCTTTTAAATTTCTTAATACATTAGGTCAACATTTTTTTTTAAAAGTATGATTTTTTTTTTGATTTTTTTTTTCAATCGTAATGATACTTTAATCGTACTAGTACATACTTTTCAGCTTTTGCTTTCTCTTTTCTATTTTAAACTTTTTCTATTTTAAACTGACCCACACTTGTTTGTTGAAAATCATGCAGAGTCACACACACTTAGTATAACTCAGGACAGTATATATCATTTTAAATTCTCAGGATAGTTTAAAAAATTTTTGAACCTTATTTCAATGCTTTTTATTCCATTGAATGTAATATATTTGTTGTAGCTTCAATTATATGTTTTTTCTTAAATTTCAATTTTGTTGAATAACTAAAATTTCATATTTTAAAGATCATTTATTTCAAATATTTTTTATAAATAATTAAAATTTTAAGGCGCAGGATAGTGTTTTGACTTAAAGAGTAACAACCCTGCTTATACTTGTTACTCAGGCTGATTTTGTTTTAGTTTTAAGAAAAGCAAACTTAACAATTATAACTGAACTGCCAACTAGAGATCTAAGTTCTTTTATTTATGAAATATATAAAGGCAGCAATTTTAATAATTTTAATTTAATATTTATAAATTTAAAAGATTTAAAAGATGGTGTAACTTCATGTTTCACAAAAACTTTTAAAAAAGATAAAAAGTCTTGTTTGTGTTTTATTAATATATAATTTTTCATTAAGAATTAAAAATTTAGTGTTAGTGAAACATTAAGTTATTTCTTTCTGTTTTAATTAGACTAGGGGTGAGCAACGTACAGCCCGCGGGCCGGATCCGGCACGCAGAGTGAAAATGACCGGCCCCCGTCCGATTTTTAAACTTTTATGTGATCCGGCACGCAAATAAAAATGATCGGCCCGCAAGCGAATCTACAGGCCCGCAAAGGGTTAATATTACAACAAAGCAAGACTGTAAGAATTTGACTTCAAAAATAATTTAATAAGTTAATGTGTACTAATAAATACACCATTTTGTCCTAATACTTTGTTGTTGTTCTAACTTAAATAGAATATCTTGTTGTAAAATTACCCCGAGTAAAATATTTTTTTAAGTACGATATTCTACATACGTACCTTTGTCAATTACAATGTCAATTCTAATTATAGACATTATTGAAACATCTGACATATCTTGATCTACATCTTATATTGTTAGGTTTGAGTTTTTTTTTGAATTTGAAGGTTTTCAAAAAGTGATCAACTGTCTCTATAAAATTAGATTACGGCTGGATCCGAAACTTTTATTTATATTAGAATCCGACGGGATCCGTATCTCGACTTAAAGTTAGTTTTCAGTAGGATTTCGATCTAAATAGTCATTATTCGGCTAGATCCAGATACTGGATCTAGTAAATCACTAATTCAAAGTGCTCCGCCCCGCAAAAGACTAAATTTTTCCGGATTTGGCCTGTTGATAGAAAAACGTTGTCCACCCCTAAATTATTCCAAACTAAAATATTAATTTAACGTTTTAAATGTTTTAAAATATATTACAGTTCCTCAGTTGTTTCACATTACTTAAGCTTTAAAAAAACTGTTAATTCATATCTTTTTCAGTGTTTTCATTATGTAATTACAAAAAAAGGTAGTTAAAAGGTATTTTGATATTGTAATAAAGACTTAAACAAATTTTTTTTTAATGTTCATGTTAGTTTACAATTTTTTTACTGAACTTAAGGTTTTTTTTAATTTTAGTTAACAACCCTTTTTGCGTTAAAATAAATATTTCAAATAATCTGATAATTATAACTATGATTTTTCAGGTAACTAAAAATGTTGCCACAAACTTAGAATAATCCTGGATAATTTGTAACTTTTCAAAATCTCATTGTGACACAGGATGACTCAAGAATTGTTTTTTTTCTAAACTCCGCTGGCTCAGATAGTTTTTTATCTCAATATAGTTTTGAGATTACAGGTCGGTTTTTCTCTACCTTTTAATTGAGATATAGTTGATAAAAATTGAATTGATTATTACTTATTGATAACTTTTGTTGAAAATCTTGATTTTTGTTGCCTTTGGAAAGTTTTAAATTAAAGAAATAAATAGATCCCTGATTGACTACAGGTCAGTTGAAAGTCATTCAAGACAGTTTCTAATCAATCAGAACAGTTTTGACTAAAATAATTACAACCCTGTCAAACTTTATTAACAATTTTTACTTTAAATGTTTATTAAAATGATAATAAAAAATTGTTTGGTGCATACTTGATTTATCTTTATTTCAAACTATTAGTAGTCTATTTAACTTTTTTTTTGTATTTTACATTCGTTAACTACTAGATCTCTCAGTTTACTTTTACAGTACCAATCTTAAAAGTTAGCATAATTATTGATATTAATTAAACTAGACTAGAAAGCAATAATGCAACTTAGTTGTTTGAAAAACAGAGTTTTCACACACTCAAACTACTCAGAAAAACTTTAATGCTATTTCAAAGGTTTAGAGACTTAAGCACAGGAATTTTTTTTGAAAATCTTATGCTGACACATATTTGTTCGAATATTATTGAAAAATTTAGACTAGGTTGATATTTTTCTGAATGTTAGACTATTTTTTCTATTAATTATTTGTTGAGTTAATTAATTTTAGATTAATTTAACCTTTGTTAATTTTTTATTAAGTTAATGGGCAACATGCTTATATTTTTCTAGTTCAAATTAACTTAAAGATTTACAAACTTGTTTTTGGTCAATCAGGATTGATTTTTCACTTAAAAGAGTGACAAACTCTAAACTAAATTACTAAGCCAAGTTAAAATCTTAAAGACAGTACATACTTATTTTTAACAAACTTCATAAGAAATTATAGTTAAAATTTCAGTTTTTAGTTTTTACCAGAAAAAAGTGACAATCAGTTACAACCCTGAACTTATTTTGAAATGCAAAAGTTCAGTTTATGAAAGAAAATTTTCAGCATCAACTGTACAGAGATATAAAGATATACATTATTTTGAATTTAGCTGTTTTGAATTCGTTTTTTTTTTGTTCTAATTTTTATATTTGTTTAATATAATTTGTAAAGAAGATAATACTCACAAAGTAAAAGATAAAGAATTAGTTTTAGTATGTAGTTAATATTAAATAAAATATTTTAAGAATACTGTACTCGGGAATTTGTGGCGATTGCGGATATGTGCTCAATTAATAAGTATGTAAGACTAAGCCATGTAACTAAAAAATCATTGTGAAAATAAGATGAACCAAATAAAAAGGTTCATTAAATTTAAAATGAAATATTAAATTTCAGCTTGTGTTATCAAAAGGTTTTCATGTAAATATAAACTTAGTAATGATATATTAGCGCCGCTAGTGGGTTCCATGAAAAAATATCTCATTAACATAAAGCTTCAAAAATATCTTTTTAAAATGAAATATATTAATAAAAGTGTTTACGTAGTCCTACCACTAGCGGCGCTTTTTAAAATAGTATATTGGGGACCAAATATATGGTTTGCTGTTTGGTGTACACAGATTCTGATTAGCTTAAAGATCACTGGCTTAATGTATAAATTACTAGCTAATTACATATTTAATATTTGTTCAGATTTCTGTTTTATAGTAGAATAAGATAAACAAAAATTATAAAAAACTTCTTTGCACAATAAAATACATTATATGCATACTAGTCTTACAACCATCTTGCAGAGCATTTTACCATTAAACATCTAGGGACATAAACAGAGTTTATAATATTTTTATAAAACTAGGCATTTTTTTACCTTACTTCAAAGGAGCTTTAAACTATGAATAAAACTATACTTAAGGTTTTGACGACAAATATGATATTGGAAGTTTTTTTTATAATATTTAACGAAACTAATTTGTTTTATTTTTTTTTATAAAATTGTCAAAATTTTCACACGGTTCTTTCATTTTAGTATTATTAAAACTTAAAATGTAAACTTAAAAGTATTTAATTATCACTTTAGACAGATTTAAAAGTTTTGAAATATTAAAATTAAAAGTAATAATGGAGTACGAATGTTGTATATGCCTGGATAGGTTATTCAAAGTAGACACAGAAGTATCTGTCACACCGTGTGGTCATATCTTTCACAAAGGCTGCATATCAAACGTAATAAAAGGTGAGAATAAGACATGTCCAATTTGTAGACAAGATTTACAGGAAGAAAATATAGTTAAAGTCCATTATAATGTGAATAAAGAACTTGACCACAGTGATTGTTCAAATGATACTTTGAGCTTCTTTGATAAAGTTGTTGAGTATGAAGCAAACAAAAGAATGACCATGGTAAAAATCATTAGGAAGTTAGATAAAGAAAATACCCGTCTAAAGGAAACTTACAAAACCAACTGTAAAGGCTACAGCTTGTGTAAGGTGTTATTAAGAGGTTTCCAGAAAGAAATTAAAAAATTACATGAAAAAATCAGTAAGCTAAAATTAACAAAGGGTGAGTTGATTGCTGAGATAACAAGATTGTTTAATGAAAAAGAAGAAATTATTGAAGAGGATAATTTAGAGGTTAAAGAAAATGAAATTGATGTAAATATTTGTGAAGATGCTATTAACAATATTGAAGCAGTAATTAGTAAAGGTTTGTTTATTTGCTATTGTTTAAATAATTTGATTGTTAATGTTGAACTTACAGTTTTAAATAGAATCAGGATCCAGACTGATCTTCAAATTGTAATAAAGTCCAGATGAAAATTTGAAAGTATTAAAATGTTAAGTTTTTTAAAAAGATATTATCATTAAATTCATAGCAAAACAACCACTGATGATACATAAGCTTAAAAAAAACTATTAAGCACTTAAATCTACAGTTTTAAACACTTTTACTAATAAACTGACAATTTTGTAAACATTTTTATTTTGTAATAGCTTTGAAAACTAATTAATAAAAATTAAAAGTAAACTTGATCGCATAATCCTAAATGTATCATTAATATATCTTTATTTATGTCTCATATGTATTATTATTAATGATAATTAAAGTATATTTTTACAATAATTTAACTAGAACTTTATACTTTAAATACTCATTTAACCGAAATTTAGCCGAAGTTACTTTGAAATATCTTATTGTTTATAACCTATTGCAATTTAATTAAAGAACTTCTGAAAACAGAGGATTATGAATAATAAAATTAAAATTCTTTATTAACTAGCGTGTCCTGTAGATTAGTAATTTTTGTTTTAAAACTTTTATAAAAATATAAGTTTCGAATTGTGTCAATTAGAAATAGTTCTCAACATAGAATTCTTACTTTTTTTTTATGTATTAATTTTATCTTTGAAATCGAAATATTTTGAAGGGATTGACAATGAAAAAATAAATGAGGTTTTTAGTGGAAATAAGAAAACTTTAGATTACAACATAAATATATGTTTAAATAAAAATTTACTTCATGAAGAGTCATTAAATAAAGTTGAAAACAATATGAAAGAACTACACGTAATCGATGAAAAAATGAGTGATTTAATATTGAGGAAGTTTGTTGAACTTGAAGTTGAAAACAAGGCGCTGCAAGAAAACAACAAAGAAATAACTAAATACCTTGAAATTTTGGAACAATCGCTCAGACAGGCTCAGAACAAAGCGGAGTGCTTGAAAAAAGATTACGAAAAGTTAAAGTCTGAAAACAATGATCTTTTGGCTGATCTAAAAACAACAAAACGGATAAAAAGTAATATTAAAATTTTATCAAGAAATGCAAGCGAAAAGCAAATAAATAACATTAATGATGTTCAGAGAACAAACTGCTATTCAACTAAAGGTACATTTTTTTTTATTATTATTACTACACGTTTTACAACTTTATATTACTTTACTTATATATTGTATACGTAGTTATTTTAAAGCAATTTAAAGCTTTAATCATAAAACCAAATCTCTCAGTAGACGCAGATTTCGTTTTCATTACAAAAAGATTTTGCTTAATATTTTACTAATTTATAGTTTATTTTACGACAAATCAAACCCTGCACTGATTACTATTGCCGACGTTTTCTTTTTATTGTAATAACGTTATAAAGACTTGCTTAACTGTTGTGTACTTATTTTTATTTTCTAGGTGCAGAAAACAATGAAGTTAAGAATTATATATATATTAGCGGAGGAAAATCAGATGAAACAACTCACGAAAACTGTGTTTTGAAAATGGACACAAACATTGGTAAATGGAATCATTTTAAAACTATGGGTACACGTAGAAGTGAACATCAATCCTTAATAAAAGGAGATCAATTGTATTTGATAGGCGGATATAATGGATCAGATTACGTTGATTCAGTTGAAAATGAGACCGTATCTCTTAACGAGGAGTTAGCTACAAAAACGTTTCCTTTCATGCACAACAAACGGCTAAGCTTTGGAATGTGTTCTTTTGCAGAATGTGTTTTTGTCGGCGGAGGGTATCGAGAAGAAAGCGAAACCTTAGACAAATGCGAAGTCTACAGTTTTGAAACTTGTGAATGGATTGAAGTTTCAAGTATGAACACTAAAAGATGCGAATTCACTTTGACTTATTTTCAAGGAACAATCTGGGCTATTGGCGGTTTTAATGACACAGATACATGGCTGGACACTTTAGAAACATTCGATATTATACAAAACAAATGGACAACAAACAATTTTAAACTCCTAACTGAACGATCTGGGCATAGCACTGTTGCTTATGACAAAAAACTTTTTGTTGTTGGTGGCCGTACAAAGGAGCGTATTTTGACGTCGGTTGAAGTTTATTCGAGCGAAACAAATCAGTTTAGTTTTGTTGCTTCAATGAATATTCCACGTAATTGTTTTGGATGCTGCGTTGTAAATTCTAGTTTGTATGTGATTGGAGGTATTTTAGATAACGACACTCTAACAGATGAAGTTGAGATATACGACATTGAAAAAGATGAATGGAGAAGAGGTCCGAGTTTGCCTTTAAAACTGGCTGAACTTGCTTGCTCAAACATTTAATGACCAGATCTTATTTTACAACTCTGTAATTTTTTCTTGCTCGGAAACTTTATAATTTCTGCTTTTATTATAAGAATCTGCTAGTTATATGATATCTGATAATATTTTTAGCTCCATGTTGTTAATAAAAAAGTTTAAATTTTTCTAGCTCTAAACAAAAGCTTGTACAGTTTTAACAAGTTTAATATCTTTGTAAACTGTATACAAACTTAAGTTATTGACTAACAATATTTTTCTTGTTTTCAATAAAGTTGATAGTGTAAAACTCAACTATTTTTGTTTTAATAGACTTCATCTAAACAAAAAACTTGTATCTTAAAAAAAATATTTTTAACAAAATATCCATTTAATAGTTAAAATGAACACCTTATGTTTTATTTTATTACTATATCCTACACATATTGTTTTAAATTACTATGTGTATTTTCCTTTACTTTCTTTTTTTGTTTCGTTTGTTTTCTCTATATAAAATTATTAAAAAAAATACTTTTTTAATTGTATCTAAGTATGTGTAAATAATCCTAATAAAAAATAAACTACCCATCGAATTTACTATAAGAAAAGTAATTTTTTATAGTCCTTTAAACTCCAAGTTGAAAAAATGCCCATATTATTATAAAAATAGTATGAAGAAATAATTGCAAAAGAGTTTCCAGAGTGTTAAAATAGATTAATAAAACATTTCTAAATTAAGTATTTTTTAGTTTAGTCTTAACTGCAATTGTTTTTATTACTCATGGCGCTTAAAAATATAAGCTTATGTACAACTCTAATGTATTGTTTAGTATAATTATCTTTTCTTTTAGTAGTAAACATTTTGTTGTTAATTTTAGTATATAGCTTGCTATTCAAGAATTTACTATTTTATTTTAAAATAACTTATTTTCTATATATTAAGTTTTTATTTTTTTGTTAATTTTAATATATAGCTTGAAAACTCTATCTATAGAAAGTAAGTTATTATATAATAAAACAGTAAATTCTTGAAAAGGAACGTAATGATTGATATTAATAGTACAAAATTTGACAATGTTAAAACTATCCTGTATACAAGGGGTGGGCAACGATTTTAGTTGGCGAGCAAGGTGAGGAAAAATAAATTTGTCTATAATATAAAGCGTTCAAGGTTGCATTCACGAAAATAACTCAATTATTCAGCGACAAATAATAAATAAGGTTACTATTATTTTCTATATCTAATATAAGCTTTAAATTTCTTCAACTTTTACTTAATCTATTTTTTCTACTGGTTTGAACTTTCACAATATTAAGAATAACTTTCAAAATTTAGTTTGGCGGGCCAGATTCACAAGCCTGCGAGCCGCAGTTATATATTTTTCAGGCTAAATTCTTTTTAAATGTTCTAGATGTTGGCGGGTTGGTGATTTTCGCTCAGCCATTTTTTAGTTAAAGCCATCATTGTTGCAAAAATACATTCGAAATTATCGCTAAATTGGATTTGTTTGTATTGATACTATTTTTATTAAACAATAAAAACATAAAATAAAAGCAAGAAGTTGGTGATAGTTACTTTAGAGAAAATAAGTTATTTTAATTATAGCTGCAAATAATTAAATTCAAAACTTAATAAATACATTATTACAATAAAAACTAACAAAACAACAGAGCCAGTAGGTTTGATCAGAACCATTCAGATAAAATAACCAATGCTGGTTACTATATTTTGTGCATATTTTTAGCTGTTATTATAATTTAATTTTACGTTTTTACTTGATGTTTACAAAATAAAAAGACAAGTGCAGTAGTTATTTATAACTTTCCAGATCAACATGTCGCGGGCCGCAGATTTACTCTTTTAGAGCCGCAGTTGGGCCACATGTTGCCAACCTCGCTTTAAATGAAAAAAAAATCATATTATAATTCAAAAACTTTTGTAATTGTACAAATTTTGCATAGTTTTTACACATTTTCTACAAAAAAAAATTATCGCTTGTTTATTTAGATTGTTTTAATTCTAACGAGTTTTATTAGTATACCATATTTATTTAGCAATTGCGCTTACTTATTTTTTTTACATTTGATTATTACGTCATTTTATATCTTAAAACTTTAAACTTCAGTATGATTTTATTTCAATTTGTATTCATTCCAATTCAGTCAGAAACTATTTCTGATGAGAGTTACTACGAAAGTTCTAAAATAAATTTGAAGAAAATGAAATATATTCTGTTATATATCTTAAAAAAAAATTATAAAACTACGTCATTTTTGACGTCGTTCTTTTTAATATATTAGCTAAGTTTATGATCTGTTCAAAACATATGGATCGGCAACTCGTGGCCCGCGGGCCAACTGCGGCTCTCGTAGAGTAAATCTGCGGCCTGCAAACATGTTAATATTATGGAATGCGGCCCGCAAAAAGTTATTCTGTGGGCCGCGAGTCTGTTAATTTGGCATGTTAAAAAAAATATTTTAAGATGATCTATTGCTTAAAGTTCTTTTTATTTAAGTATTTTTTACATTTCTAAACCATTAAATTAAACCAATTAAATCATTTTATTTTTAGTGAACTTTATTAAATGTGTATTATATCATTACATTTTTTTACTAGTATTCTACTAGATATGGTTGTCAAATATTTAGACTACTTTTAAATTAAAAAAAAATAGAGTACTTTAAATTAGTTTTTTTATTGAAATCAATCTGGCTTAAAATCTTTTTTTAAATTTTTACATAACTATTTGAGATATTAGAACATAAGTGACCAGTATATTACAATAAGTTACACAAGACACAAACTTTCAAAAACAATAAATATTTTTCGAGATATTCTCTTCAGTAGATATAAAAAAAATCTTAGATATAAGAATTAAGTCTAAGATATAAGAAAAATATTCACACTAGTAAACTTATTAAAAATATTATCAAACAAGACTTGAATGTTAAAATAATACTAGCTAGCTTTCGTTGAGACAAAAGTGTTATTACTGAAATAGTATTTCTCATATAAAATCTAATTTATATAAGTTCAACATTCAACAAATAAAATTTGGTAAAAAAGCAAACGCTTTAATATATGTAATAATATTTTTTCAAGAACATATCAATTTGATATTTATTTCAAACTTTAGATTAGTTTAGACTTTAGATATGTTTTTATAAACCACTTGAAATATTTTATGACACTTTAGCTTAGAGCTATGTATTTATTTAAACCTTTGTTTATTGTTGTGTATTTATAAGTAATTTTACTTAAATAAATGTAGTTTATAAAGCTATTTGACATTGTAGTGGTTTAAATTATTTTACAAACTGAAGACAACTTAAGCTAGATTGATAAACATCAGTCTAGTTTTAGTAAATCAAATATTTTGTTTTGCCTCAAAGAATGGCAACAGTGTAGTATGAACGTTTATTTTAACTAAGAACAAGACAATGTTTTACAAAGAGCTTATGAATTACTAAAAAAAATTAAACAATTAATTCTAGATATAAAAAAATAAACTTACTTGCACATAACCTGTCAAGCATTGTTTATAAAAATAACTTTCTTTAAATGTTATAACAATAAAAATCTAATAAATGTTTAGTGAATCAAAGCCTTAATGAAGTTCAGACCTGTGAAAATTCATAAAATAAGGTTTCTATAAAAAACAACATTATTAACAATTAATTAAAGATGTAAAATATTCATTGTCTTGATATTTAGTTTTGTTTCAGTAATGATTAATTTTGTCTTCAAGAGGTCTCCTTATACTTAATTATTATTTCATAACTAATTTATATGTAGAAAATTTATTTTAATAAATAGAATTTATAAATCAGCTGTATTAAACAAGGTTTTCACATTTTTAGCATGTTATATTATTTTTTCTGCCCTGTTTTTAATTTTACATTAAATTTTTAATTCATTTAGTTCACTGAAAATAGAGGTGAGTCTCAAGTCTGGGTCTTTAAGTGGGGTGGTACATCCTTAATATTTTTAGATAACAGAGTACTTTTGTACTAGTTTTTAATAAAATACTTTTAAATATTTTGTAGGGGCCAATTAACTTAAAGGTAGTATAATTTTAAAAATTGTTTTTACATATTTCTAGTTTATAACATAACTTCAATAACAGAGAAATTATATAAATATTTAGAAATTTGTTTTAGTGTTATTTTTGGTCTCACTTACGGTTTACTTTTTATGCATGTAGTATGAGCAACTATAGAACTGTTTACTGATGTATGTTCCGCCCTTAAAAAAGGAGTTAATAAAAACTCTACATACTTGAATGTCTTTTATCTTTTACACTTGTACAAGCTTATGCTTAGTTACTTGTTTTTCTTTTTATAGACTTTAAAAATGTAAACAAGGTATGAAGAATCATTTAAATGATAAAACGACTGTCTTACTTTCAAGTTACTTTGAATACTTGAAAGTTTTTTATTTAATTGAGGGTAACTTAGGCTGGTTTTTATCAACTCGAATTTTTTGATAAATTTTAAAAAAACTCAGGCTGGTTTGGATATTTTCATATAAACTTTGTGTTTCATAATTTAAAGTATTTGTTTTCCTTGAACATTATGTTTCTTTTAAGATCCTTAACCTTGTGAACTTTAATTACAATTTAATATTTTTTATACTTCATAAACAGAAGTTTTTAAGTATAAGACTTATAATATATTTATTCAAACTTTCTCATAAGTTCAAGCTAACTCTTACTAGGTTAATGTAACTCATTCTAAGCTTTGGTTATTAATGCTGACTGTGTGTTATTTAAAAAATTTCAACCCTGTATTAGGAGCACCTTAATAGTACATATACCTAACTTTTTATTCTAAGTTAACAATGTTGTTGCAGTATATTTATAAATTATTAAAAGTTATTTAAAGGAAAACTTAAAATAAATTGCAAAATATAATTTTAAGTTTGGATGGTGGTTAGCCAAAACAGGTTTTCGCATTTGTTTTAACATGTTGTATTTTTTATTTATTTTTTATTCTTTGGTTTTAAATCTTCAAACTTTATTAAATCAAGAGGCTGTTCTACTGTCTAGTTTTTTTAATCAAGTAGATTTTTTTTTGTTAAAAATAAGATATTTTAAATAAAATGCTTTAAGTCTAAAATTATTAAATTTCTTACCAACTCAGGCTAACTCAAGTTTTCTTAACTAAATCAAATATTCTATTTTGCCTTTAAAATAGAAACCCTGTGGTAGGAGAAACTGTTTTAAACCATAATAAGACAACTTTAAAAAAAGAATTTATAATTTGTTAGTAGTATAAAACAGTTAACTCTGGAATAAAAATGTCTTGTTATACTTACCTGCTTTTAACCTTTAGAGCTCTTATTGTTACGAATAAGCCACTTTAAGAGTTATAACAACTAAATTGTAATAAATTCATTGTAAATTTAAGCCTATATGAAAATTAATTTTGCAATGATTCACAAAAAAAAGTTTTTAAAGAGAAAAAATACTATATGTAAACCAGGGTTCCCAAAACTTTTTATTTTGTACTTGCAAAAATACAGGTACATAAAGGTATTTTGATATTCCTATTAAAACTTAAAAACATATGGATTTTAAAAAATGTTCATGTTAGTTTAAAAATATTCTATTTTGAATTTAAGACTATTTTTTAATTTTAATTGACAACCTTTTTTGCCTTAAAATAAATGTTTCAAATAATCTGACTGTTATAACTATGATATTTTAGTAACTAAAAAGAATGCCACAAATTAAGAATAATCCTGGGTAATTTGTAACTTTTTAAAATCTCAGTATGACACAGGATAGTTGAATAAGTTTTAAATTTGTTTTCAAAACTCTGGTTTGCTCAGAGAGGTTATTTTATCTGAATATAGTAATGAGATTTCAAGTCAGTTTTTTCTGCCTTTTAATTGAGATATAGTTGTTTTAGTTTCAATAATTTATTACTATGTGGTAATTTTTATTGAAGAGCTTGGTTTTTTTGCCTTTCAAAAATTTTAAATTGATGAAAGGAAAATAGTCCTGGGTGTCTACAGCTCAGTTCAAAGTCATTCAAGACAGTTTCTAATCAATCAGAACAGTTTTGACTAAAAGGATTACAACACTGTCAAACTTTATTAACAAACTTTACTTTCAATGTTTGACTTAATAATAAAAACATTTTTCTTTGGTGTGGTACAACTAGATATAATATTATTTTAAATTATCAGATTTTCATTTTAGTTTTTTTTTTTGTATATAAAATTTTTTAATTAGTAGATTTCTGATTTTTGTCTAACTTCTTTTACTAAACTAAGCTAAAATCAAAAATCAACACATAATCAAGTTACAAATATTTACAGTAAGATATCCTGATTTATTGTATAATACTAATCTTAATCGTCAGCACAATTATTGATACTTGTTGATATTAATTAAACTAAATTATAAAGCAATAATGAAACTTAGTTGTTTAAAAAACCGAGTTTTCACTCAAACTACTTAGATTAACTTTAATGCTATTTTAAAAGTTTGGAGACTTAAGCACAGTAATTTTTTTTTTGAAAAACTAATGCTGACACATATTTGTTTGAATATTATTGAAAAATTGAGACTAGTTTGATATTTTTCTGAATGTTAGACTATTTTTGCTATTGATTATTTGTTGAGTTAGTTGATGTTAGATTAATTTAACCATTGTTAATTTTTTTTTAAGTTTTTGGCCAACATAATTATATTATTCTAATTTAAACTAGCTTAAAGAATTACAAACTTGTTTTTGGTCAATCAAGATTGATTATTTCCTTAAAAGAGTGAAAAACTCTAAACTAAATTACTAAGCCCAGATAAAATCTTAAAATACAGTACTTATTTGTAACTAACTTCATAAGAAAGTATAGTTAAAATTTAAGTTTTTATTTTTTTTTACCTGAAAATTGTGACAATCAGTTACAACCCTGAACTTATCTTGAAATGCAAAACTTCAGTCTATGAAAGAAAAAAATTTGGCATCAAATGTATAGAGATAAAAATATATACATTATTTTGAATTTAGCTGTTTTTAATTCGTTGTTTTTTGTTCTCATTTTTCTTTTTGTTTAATATCATTTGTAATAAGATAGTACTCACAAAGTAGAAGATAAAGAATTAGTTTAAGTATGTATTTAATATTAATATTCTTTTTTAAATACTGTACTGGGGATTTTGTAGTGATTGCGGATATGTGCTCAATTAATAAGAATGTAAGACAAAGCCAGATAACTAAAATATCATTGTGAAATTAAGGTAAACCAAATAAAAAGGTTCTTTAAAACTAAGATGAAATATTAAATTTCAGCTTGTGTTATCAGAAGGTTTTCATGTAAATATAAACTTAGTAATGACATATTAGCGCCGCTAGTGGGTTCCATGAAAACATATCTCATTAACATAAAGCTTCAAAAATATTTTTTTTAAATGAAATATACTAATAAAAGTGTTTACATAGTCCTTCACTAGTGGCGCTTTTTAAAATAGTATATTGGGGACCCAATTTATGTTTTGCAGTCTTGTGTACACAGATTCTGATTAGCTTAAAGATCGCTGGCTTAATATATATATCACTAGCTAAGTACATTTTGAATATTTGTTCTGATAAAATTTTTATTGTAAAATAAGAAAAACAAAAGTTATTAAAAACTTCTTTGCACATTAAAATACATTTTATGCATACTAGTATTACAACCATCTTGCAGAGCATTTTACTATTAAACACCTAGAGCAATAAGCAGATTCTAAAGTGATTTAAAAAAAATAGGCATTTTTTTACGTTAATTCAAAGAAAAGTACAGTTTTAAGCTATAAAGCAAACTAGACTAGACTTAAGGTTTTGACTTAACATATGATATTGAGAGTTTTGTTGTAAAATTTAACAAAATTAATTTGTTTTAAATTTTTTTAGTAATATCGTCAAAATTTTCATACGTTTCTTTCATTTTAGTATTATTATTACTTAAAAAGTAAACTTGAAAGTATTTAATTATCACTTTAGACAGATTTAAAAGTTTTGAAATATTAAAATTAAAAGTAATAATGGAGTACGAATGTTGTATATGCCTGGATAGGTTATTCAAAGTAGACACAGAAGTATCTGTCACACCGTGTGGTCATACCTTTCACAAAGACTGCATATCAAACGTAATAAAAAGTGGCAATAAGAAATGTCCAATTTGTAGAGAAGAATTACAGGAAGAAAAATTAGTTAAAGTTCACGTTAATGTGAATAAAGAACTTGACTACAGTGATTGTTCAAATGATACTTTGAGCTTCTTTGATAAAGTTGTTAAGTATGAAGCAAACAAAAGGATGACCATGGTAAAAACCATTAAAAAGTTAGATAAAGAAAATACCCGTCTAAAGGAAACTTACAAAACCAACTGTAAAGGCTACATCTTGTGTAAAGTTTTATTGAGAGGTTTCGAGAAAGAAATAAAAAACTTTCATGAAAAAATCAACAAGCTAAAATTAACAAAGGGTGAGTTGATTGCTGAGATAAGAAGATTGTTTAACGAAAAAGAAGAAATTATTGAAGAGCAAAAATTAGAAGTTAAAGAAAACGAAATCGATGTAAAAACTTGTGAAGATGCTATCAACAATATTGAAGCAGTAATTAGTAAAAGTTTGTTTATTTGTTATTGTTTAAACAACTTAATTGTTTATGATAAACTTATAGTTTGAATTAGAATCAGGAACAAGACAGATCTTCAATTTCTAATAAAGTCCAGATGAATAAATTTGAAAGTATTCAAAATTTTATGTTTATATAAAAAGATACTATCATTAAATTCAATGCAAAACAACCACTGAAAATACATAAGCTTGAAAAAACTATAAAGCATTTTAAATCCACAGTTTTAAACACTTTTACCAATAAAATTGACAATTTTGTTAATATTTTTTTATTGTTGTAAAAGGTTTTAAAACTAATAACAAAAATTAAAATTAAACTTATTCATATAACCCTGAATGTATCATTAATATATCTTTATTTATGTCTTATATATATTATTATCGTTGATTATAAAAAAAAATTAACAGTAATTTAACTAGAATTTAAGACTTTGAATACTCATTAAACCGAAATTTAGCTTAAGTTGCTTTAAAATATCTAAACTCTTCGTAACCGGCTGCAATTTAATTAAACAACTTCTGGAAACAGTCAATTATAACTTTTAAAATTCAAATTCTATTTTAACTAGGGTGTCCTGTAGATCAGTAAATTTTGTTTTAAAAATTTTATAAGAATTTAACTTTCGAACTGTGTCAATTAGAAATAATTCTCAATATAAAATTCCTAAATTTATTTTATTATAGTATTTAGTTTTATTTTAGCTTTAAAATTGGAATTTTTAAAGGGACTGACAATGAAAAAGTAAATGAAGTTTTTAGTGGAAATAAGAAAGCTTTAGATTACAACATGAACATATGTTTAAATAAAAATCTACTTCATGAAGGGTTTTTAAATAAAGTTGAAAACAATATGAAAGAACTACACGTAAACGATGAAAAAATAAGTGATTTAATATTGATGAAATCTCTCGAACTAGAAGTTGAAAACAAGGCGTTGCAAGAAAACAACAAAGAAATAACTAAATACCTTGAAATTTTGGAAAATTCGCTAAGACAGGCTCAGAACAATGCAGAGTGCTTGAAAAAAGATTACGAACATATAAAGTCAGAAAATAACGATCTGTTGGCTGATTTAAAAGCTACAAAACGAATAAAAACTAATATTAAAAGGTTATCAAGAAATGCAAGAGAAAAGCAAAATGATAACATTCACGATGTTCAGAGTACAAACTGCTATTCAACTAAAGGTACAATAATAAAATTTTCTTTATTTATAGAATTTTTACAACTTTATAATACCTAAGATTGTGTTCTTTTGTTGCATTTTAAAACTTTAATCATCAAACCGAAGCTCTCAGCAGATGCAGGTTTTGTTTTAATTACCAATAGCTTTCGCCTGATAATCTTTTTATTGAATAATTTGTAGTATTTTACGGTAAATCAAAGTCAAGGCTCTGGCTCTGATGTCTAATGTCGATGTTTTGTTTGTATTATAGTTACGCTTATAAAAACTTGCTTAACTGTTGTATAATTATTTATTATTTTCTAGGTGCAGAAACCAATGAAGTTAAAAGTTATATATACATTAGCGGAGGAAAAAATGATGAAAAAAATTACGAAAACTGTGTTTTGAAAATGGACACAAACAATGGAAAATGGGATCAATTTAAAACTTTGGGTACATATAGATGTTGCCATCAATCCATTATAAAAGGAAATCAAATGTATTTGATAGGCGGGTGTAATGTGTCAGACTATGTTCATTCAGCTGAAAATGAGATTGTAACTCTTAACGAGGAATTAGCTACCAAAACGTTTCCAAAAATGCACAACAAACGGCTAGACTTTGGAATGTGTTCTTTTGCAGAATGTGTTTTTGTCGGAGGAGGATATAAAATCTCTTCTGAAGATTTAGACAAATGCGAAGTCTACAGTTTTGAAACTTGTGAATGGACTGAAGTTTCTAGTATGAACACTAGAAGATGCGAATTAACTTTGACTTATTTTCAAGAAAAAATATGGGCTATCGGCGGTTTTAATGATACAGATACAATGCTGGACACTATAGAAACATTCGATATTACACAAAACATGGAAAACAAGCAATTTGAGACTCCTAACTGAACGATCTGGGCATAGCACTGTTGCTCACGACAAAAAACTCTTTGTTGTTGGTGGCGAAAACAAAGACTCCTTTTTAGCTTCAGTTGAAGTTTATTCAAGCGTAACAAATCAGTTTAGCTTCGTTGCTTCAATGTTTACTCCACGTATTAGATTTGGATGCTGCGTTGTAAATTCAAGTTTGTATGTGATGGGGGGATGTAGTTTAGATTACGACACTCTAACAGATGAAGTTGAGATATACGACTTTGAAGAAAAAGAATGGAGAAGAGGTCCAAGTTTGCCTTTAAAAATGGCTGTTTTTTCTTGCGGTGAAACTTTATGAATTCTGCTCATTTCATAAGTATCTGCTAGTTGTATATTATTTAAAAATTTTTAGTACCAAGGTTGTTCATAATAAAATTTTAAATTTTCTTAGTTCTAAATTAAAGTTTGTAACGTTTTAACTTTATTTTCACAATTTGCAATATTACTTTGTTATAACAAGTATACTGTCTTTATTAACTATAAACAAATTGAAGTGATTGACGAAGCAGAATTTTCTTTTTTTAATAAAGGTGTTTGTGTACAACACAATTATTTTTATTTAATAATTTTCTTTTCAAACGAAAAACCTTTATCTTAGAATAAAAATAACTTTTTTAAATAAAATACCTATATAACGCTAAAAATTATCACATTAAGTGTTTTTCAATCACTATGTACTACACATACTAAGTTGACTTAATGGTTTATTTTACTATGTGTATGTTCATTTAGTTTTTAATTTTTTTGTTTGTTTTTACTGTCTAAAATTTCAAACCAAGCAACTTGTTTTAATTTCAACTAAGTATGTGTAAATAACCCTTCTAAAAAATAAACTACCTACCGCATTTATTGAAAGAAAAATAATTTTTTATAGTGCTTTGAATTCCAAGTTGAACAAATGAACAAGTCATTATAAAAATAATATAAGGAAGTATTTACACCTGAGTTGACAGAGTGTTGAAAAAGATTTATAAAAATTTTTAAATCAAGTAATTTTAGTTATATGTTAACTGCGAATATTTTTATTACTCAAAGTGCTTAAAAAATAGTTTATTTACTATAACTAACTTTTCATTTAATAGTAAACATACTATATACTAAAAATGAGAAAAATTTGAAACTTTATCAATAGAAAGCAAGTTTTTATATAATAAATCAGTAACTTCTTGAAAAGGAACGTAATAATTGATATTAATAGTATAAATTGGGACAACTTTAAAACTATCCTGTATATAAGGGATGGGCAACGACTTTAGTCGGCGAGCCAGGTGTGGAAATATTAATTTGTTTACATTCTAAAGCGTTTAAGTTGCATTCACGAAAATTACTCAGTTATTCAGCGACAAATGATAATTCTAGATGACCATTCTTTTTTATATCTAAAATGAATTTTAAATTTTTTACAAGTTTTACTTAAGCTTGTTTTTTTTCTCTGTATTTGAACTATCAAAATATTAAGAATAAGTTTCAAAATTTGGTTTGGCGGGCCAGATTTACAAGCTTGCGGGCCGCACTTATATTTCTTTCAAGCTGGACCCTGTATAAATATACTAAATATAATATATAATATAAATATAAATATTCTAGATGTTGGCGGGTTGCTAATTTTTGCTCTGCATTTTTTTAGTTATAGCCATCATCGTTGCAAACTTACATTCGAAATTATCGCTAAATTGAATTTGTTTATATTGATACTATTTTTATTAAACAATAAAAAAATACAATAAAAGCAAAAAGTTGGTGAAAATTACTTTAGAGAAAATAAGTTATTTTAATTAAAAGTGCAAATAATTAAATTCAGAACTTAATAATTACATTATTTCAAAAAAACTAACAACGGAGCCAGCAAGTTTAATCAGAACCATTCAGATAAAATAACCAATGGTGGTTACTGTTTTGTCTGCATATTTTTAGCTGTTATTAACATTTAGTTTTACTATTCTGTTCTATTCTATTTGATGTTTACAAATAAAAGACAAGTGCAGTAGTTTTTTATCAATCTCTTGTATATACAGAGCAGGATCAGCAAAGTTTAATGAAGAACAACCAAATTCACTATAAAAACTAAAACCAATAAAACAAAACTTTACACAAAAACAACTTAAGTGTTCTATAAATCTTTTTACTGTCCTCTCATTTTTTAAGGATTCAGTTTTTTTTTTGATTGGTTATAATCTAACTTTAACAAAATCATATTTTTTAGTTTTTAATTTGCTTAGTATGTCAATATTATTTTACATTTCGTACTTTGTCAATATTCGAGAGTATATTATAAAAAAATATGCAAGTGTTTCTGCTTAGCCATTATTTATCTTTGTAATATGTTTTGGTTGTTAGAGTTGTGATTGTAAGTACTTTTTTTTCGAAGTATTTCGATATTTAGTCGTCAGCGAGCAAAAACTTACGATCCAAACAAAAATACATACAAACAAATAAAATTCTAACAACAAAACCACATTACGAATCACTATTTAAGGATTTTTATTATATTTGTGCTATGTCTTTTATTTTAGTTATTTGAACAAAACTATTTTCTTTGGTTTATGAGTGTAAAATGTAATGTGTAGAGTTTTTAAAAAAATTTGCAACAAAAGTAATAGCTGTTATATATTTATTTTTAATTACTCAATCAATTTTTATGAATTAAAAACAATTCGTTGGTTACGTCAAATAGTAATTTTGTTATAAAAAAATGCTATAAGTTTATTTAGCATCATGATAAACAACAGTTGAAAGTACAAACTAATTTCCTCTTTCTTTTGATATATTTTCAACTTATGTTCACTCAGAAGTCGGGAAAGACGCAAGAAAAAATTGGAATTCCTTACCAGGAACGCAACTTGTACCTGAAGCGCCACACGGGCAGAAGTCTGTGGAAACCGAGTTTAAACACGAAATATTTGCTTAACTGACAACTACGCGCTTGTATTGAGCGCCGTCTACTGCTTGGCAATTGAAAACTTTTTCGTGGACGTGTACAAGATCACAGCGGGAAGCATACATGCCCACAAACAAAACAACGACACTCGCAGAAAATTTGCTTACTCTAGGGTGTATTACGAAAGTTACAGGGACAGGAAACATTTAGGTGGAAGACTTCGACAGGGAAATAGCGTGATAGGAACTAACCGGTCGTTTTGAACCACTTTGAAACTGATAATCGGTTGGAGCTGTAGGAATTCGGGTTGAGATGGTGAACGGAAGAGCGCAGCAAATGAATGCTTTGCAGGGGAAGAAATTATTTTGGTCGATGGTCGCCTCTGTGCACAACTCGTTTAACGACGACAGTTATAAAAAAAAATTCTGCCGACACAAACTCCATTTTAGAATTCCAAAGCTCCTGCAAAGGCAACTCGGGCTGTCCGATGGCTTGCAGGCAGTCTAAAAGTGATCAGTTCGATAATTTGGTGCACAGTTTCATGCGGAGGCTTTAACTTTCAAACTACCGGTAGCATAGTCGTGCGTGGCAGCTAAGACCTCGGCCCACGTAGAGCGGATTGATAAAAAATGAGAACAGTTTCTCAAAACTTGATTATTAAGCATCAAAGATCGGGTACGAGAGTGGGGGACGCTCTTTATCACGATCCTTACTTCAAAAAAGTACAACAAAAAAAAGATTAAAATGTTGCTTATGATGTATTATGGCTTGTCAAGGCGCTATCCTTAGCAAAAGATAAGTTCCAACCGCAGCGAGTTGCAGCACAAAAAAGAACCGTTAAATTTCCAAGAAGACCCGAAAAATCTTGATCATTTTCACGTCGAAGTCAGGTTGCACCACTAGGGTAGCTTGCAGGTTAAATTTCAAATGATTTTTTTCCAACACGAAGACTATCAAAATGAAAAGTATGGTAAGCGCAACATTGCAGTGATATTTCTTCTCGGTGAAGTTGATTTCCTAGCTGAGTTTGACAAGCCGTTTAAAATGATTGCTGGTCGCAGTGTGAAAGACTGCAAAGTGTTAAGTTGGGAAGATAATGATGTAATTGATATTATAGAGTACGAGAATCCTCTGCAAGTGAGGAAAGTAGATATTCTAGATGATAAAAGGTGCAGCTCTTTCATGTTTAACCCAAATTCTATACAGTTGCTTTATGGTCATCATGTTTGTACAGAACAAGAACTTTGGAGACTTACCATCAGTGTTGAAGCAGAAACTAGTTTAATTTGCAAAGATTGTCTACATACCATGGAATTTACGAAGTCGCATTTTTCAGTGGATACCTTCATACGAAACAACTCCGTTCACCAAATTGTCGGCAAAAGTTTGTTATGTTAAGTTATCGAATTGGATACTTTTAAACTGCCTACAAGCCACCGGACCGCCCAAGTCGACTTTGCAGGAGCTCTGGAATTCGAAAGAGTTTGTATCGGCAGAAAACTTCTCTTCCGTTTAGCACCTCATCCCGAAGTCCTGCATCTTGTCTACCGATTATCACTTTCAAAGTAGTTCAAAACTGCCGATTAGTTCCAATCACGCTACTTCCCTGTCAAGGTCTTTCACCTAGTTTGTTTCATGTCCCTGTAACCTTCGTAAAACCCCCTAGAGTAAGCAAATTTTCTGCGAGTGTCGTTGTTTTGTTCTGGGGCATACAGGCTTCCCGCCTTGACCTTAATACGTGACCTTAATACGTGACCTTTATACGAAAATGTTTTTAATTCTTCCGCCCACATTCGTTTCCGATCCCTGTGACCTTCGTAATAGCTCCTTGTAGGTTTTATTTTCTCCCTTTCTCGTGCGTCGCGTCTTTTCTTGACTTCTAGTGAATATAAATTAAAAATATCAACAGAAATAAGCAGCTTAATTTGTATTTCCAACTGCAGTAAATCATGATGCTAAATAAACTTTTAGTCATTTTTTTGTACCAAAATTATTATTTGACGTAACAAACAAATTGGTTTCAACTAATAAAAATTTTGTGACTAAAAATAAAAACATAACAGTTTTAAGGCAAGTTTTTAAATTGTACACATTGCAATTTACACACATAAAACAAAGAAAGTAGTTTTATTTAAATTGCAACAATGTAAGACATGACACAATTGTTGTAAAATTTCTAAAGTAGTGATTCGTAATATGGTTTGGTTGTAAGAATTATATCTGCATGTACTTTTGTTTGGATTCCTTATTTTTGTTCGCTGAGGACTAAATACCTAAAACACTTCAAAAAAAATGATAAGATAATCAGAAACATTTGCATACTTTGAAAACATGTTTTTGTATATTGACAAAATACAAGATGATGAAAAAAACTGTTGACATTCTAAGACGATTTAGAAACTAACAAAATATTAATTTATTACAGTAAGATTATAACAAATCAAAATAAAATACATTATTTTGATTGTTTTAATCAATGCTAATTTTAGACTAAAAAAGTTATTTACATTTAAAAATAAACTTTCTGTGTAGTTAAAACCAAATGAAATTAGTATTAATTAAAATAAAAACTGCAGCCGGCGATATATTTAATAACAGAAGTTTAGCACTTGAGGACCTGTTTATTTCCGACCTCTGATCTAAACAAATTTATAAATGTTATCCTTTATTGGTCAAACTCAGAGTACTCCGGAATAGTTTTAATTTTTATCTTATCAGGCATTATTTCATTACTTTTTTTTCCTTGATTTTTATGTTTTTAAAGTGCCTTTTTAAATATTACGGCTTTTAGACAAATATAAACTGATAAGAAATAGTTTTTAATTTTTTGGCTTATACTAAATCATTTTGAATTGTATTATAAGTTTAAACTAACTCAGGCTAGATTTATAACTCAGCTTAGATTTTGATCATTCAGGCTGGCTGTTTTGTCATCAAGAACGTCATCCATGTATTAGAAGCCCCTTTAAATTTGAGATGGGTCAAACACGATGAAAATACTTTTGAACAATGTTCAAATATGCACAAAGAGTCAATTTTTAGTGAGTAAAAAAATAATAATAGACCGACCAAAGGTAAAAGTTACACTTATGGGTAACAATTTAAATAATAGAAAATTAAATTTAAATAGAAAAAATTTAACAAAAAAGAAGACCAAGGGTAAGGATTTGGGGTAATAGTAATAGTAAAGCAAGTAAATTGAAAATAATATTTACAAGAAAAATATTACCAGCCTAGAGTAAAAGTTAGGGGTAACAGTAATTGTATATAATAATAATTGAAAAGAAAATTAAACCATTTCAAAAGTTTCTTTATTAAGAACAATGTCACTTCTTGCAAAAGTTACTTGTGCAAGCGTGACGCCGTGCAAAAGTGGCTTCTAGCAAAAGTG
Source organism: Thalia democratica (assembly GCF_965202585.1). Lineage (NCBI taxonomy): Eukaryota > Metazoa > Chordata > Thaliacea > Salpida > Salpidae > Thalia > Thalia democratica. The sequence continues at coordinate 18,465,194 of NC_139169.1, forward strand.
CTTAAAATTATTTTTAAACATGCAACTTTAAATTCACACAACCTTTCATAACTTTACAAACTGATTATATCAAAGCAAGTTCTTTCACTTAATTTATTTTTAAAATGTTTTTTTCTTTTAAGGTTACTAAGATCCAGAGGTGCTTTTACTCTTTAAACTTATTTTTAAATAAAGTAGCAAAACTTTCTCCTGTTAAAAACAGTGCATCTTAATAATAACTTTTAGTAAATTATTTGAATAGAAAAGTAAAGTTTTTAAATCTTATGGCTAACCAAGGCTTGTTTGATATTTATTTTAAAACTTAAATTACTTAAAACTTGTTTTTATAAATACATGAATTGTTTTATGACACCTTTACTAAGAACTATGTTTTTATTAAAACCTTTGGTAATCGTTTTGTATTTCTATGTAATTTTAGTTAATAATAGTAGTTTTACAAGCTTTTTTACAGTATAGTTATTTAAATTATTTTACAAGCTGAAGATAACTCTGGCTTGATTGATAAACATCAGTCTAATTTTTTGTCAATCAAGTATTCTGTTTTACTTGAAAGAATGGCAACAGTGTAGTATAAACAGTTATTTCAACCAACTTTTATTTCAACCAACATTTATTAAACTTTCATGTTAAGCTTTGGTTTTTTAAGCTGGCTGTTTTTGCTCAAAAAATGACAACCCTGTATTAGGACCACCTTAAAAGTACATGTACTTAACCTTTTATTCTAAGTTAACTATGTTGTTGCAATGAGTTTATAAATCACTTAAACTTATTAATATGAAAACGTGTACTACTTAGCCAAATATTTATTTTTTAAGTTTGTATAGTAGTTAACCAAAACAGGTTTTTAGACTTGTTTTCACATGTTTTATTTTTGTATTTATTTATTTTTCTTTGATTTTTGTTTCTAAAGTTTATTTAAACCATGAGGCTTTTCTACTGTCTAGCCTTGTTATATCAAGTAGAACTTTTTTTGTTAAATAAAATTTTTTTTATAACAACTTTTAATTAAGTAATATAAATCTAAAATTATTAAATTTATTTACACTTCAGGCTAATTCAGGTTTGTTTAATAGTTTATTCAAAACTTAAGTAATTTGGATACTTTTTTAAACATCAGGTCTTGTTTTATAATTTATTTTCTTTATTTGAATTTTTTTTACATGCTCTTGTATTTTTTACTTTTATAATTTAGTCACTATTTTTAAGTATTTAGTAATCATACTTGGTCAGTAGAAATTTTTTAAACTTTTTGATAGTACAGATGTTTTAGTTATTTTACAAAATGGAAAAAAAAACTAAGGCTAAGTTAATAAAACTCAGTTTAGTTTTTGTAAATCAATAATTTATTTTGACTCAAATAATAGCAACTCTGTGGTAGGCAACTCTCTTAAACCGTAACAAGAAAATTTTAAAAAGAGTTTATAAATTTCTTAATGTAAATAAAACACTTAATCTAGAAGTAAAATTGTCTTTTTATATTTACTTGCTCTTAACCTTAAAGCTCTTATTGTAAGAATAAATTACTTTAGCCCAGGGGTTGGCAAACTGCGGCCCGCGGACCAAACGCAGCCCTCGAAGGATAAATCTGCGGCTCGCGAGCACGTAATTTATTTGAATGGAATGCGGCCCTCAAAAGAAAATCTAGCGGCCCGCGAGCATGCAAATGTGGCCCGCTGAGCACAAATATATTTAACGAATTTTTATCTTATTTAGTTTAATTTGTTTTATCTCGTTTTAGTTCCTGTGTAACGTTTTAAAAGAATTAAAAGACTATACTACTTTAGCTTAAAAATGTGAAAAAGACAGATTAGCGTTCTATCAGGATTTTATCTCAGTTTTATAACAATTTACTTCTCACAACAGCAAATTATTATCTGAAATACAGTGTTAAGAGTGCTTTGTTTTAGTAAGTTACTTATATAACGCGTATTTAGTAAATAAACTACATGCAAATGTTTCCGTTTTGTACGAAAGTAATGAACAGCAAATTAACTACGATGTCATTTATTTACAGTTTAGATATTTTTTAAAGTATTATATTCATAAGTCTATTTTATAGATGTTTTTTTACTAAATATTATATTTTAGAGAGCATAAATACAGTTAAAATTACATAGTAATAAGAAATTAAGTTTATTTTATTTTGGTTTTGACAAGTTTAGATTTTGACACGATTTTGGTTTAGTTTTCTGTGCACTTTAAATAAATTCCTATGCACACCAAGGTACAAAGATGCATATATTCTAAACCGATTTTTATTAAATAATTAAGTTAGATTAAGTTTAGTACATGCATAACTTTCTAAGATAGTTGTTTCTACAGGTAATATCTAATTGTGTACAAATACATTATAAAAATATATAAGACATAAATTTAAATAGTTTTTGTCTGGTGTATATTTTAATTTTAAAATCATTTTTTTTTGCAAACTAAGTTATTTTTTATGCGTTGCATATTAATATACACAGTTGCTGTTTTTTGGAAATAGCTATTTGATACAAGCTAGATTTGGGTATAATAAATTTTTTAAGTTTGTAAATTTTTAATCAAAATAGTTCAAATTCAAGCAATTAAACAACTAAATATTACAAAACATTCAGACTATGATTATTTGAAGACGTCAAATTTTAGGCCAATTCATTTTTTTTTTTAAGTTTTGGATTGAATTGATTTTTTTATACTAAAAATCAGACTAGTTTTTTGTCACTCAAGCTGGCTTTTTGCTTTAATGAGTGGCAAATTAAACTAATGATGTATGTTTTGTTCAATATACTGCGTCGTTTTCATTATAATATAAACTTAAAATCTTGCAGCTGATTTAATTTGAAATATTATTTAATTAATTGTATACACGTAGGTGTGAACAATCAGTGATGTTTAAATCTTGAAATCCGGAAAAGCTTTGAATTTAATAATTTATGCTTTAAAAATACTAGAAAAACCTTGAATTTGAGATTTTTTTTTTAAAACATTTAATTTTAAACATTTCAAACATTTTATACTAAAGTAGTGAATTTTCGTTTTTACACATAAAATGTACAAAACAATTTTTTTTATTAAAAAAACACATTTAAAGTAGTTTAACAGTATTTTTAAATATTGTTAGACAATTTAATTTTATTTAATAGTGATAATAGAAGCAAAAAATCGAAATTTAAAAAACTTTATATTGCTGCATCGCACTTTGCTTTTTAAATGTCTTTGCCTATTGTTGTGATTTGCATTGAACTAAATTTAAAAAATTTTCTAAAATGTCAAAGTTAATACAAACACCTCTATCAGAACGTAGGTATTTTAGTAGAATCTAGAATTAAATGAACAATTTTGTTGTATCACTACTCTCATCTTAAAAGATTTATTAAAGTCCTAATTTTATTTATGCGGCTTATAATCTTAAGAGATTTCCTAAACAGACTTCTTGTTTTTATTGAAGAAATAATGAAAAAAATTTAGCTACCGCCAAAACAAAATTTAAAAAATAATTAAAATTTTAAAGAATAACTTATATCTAATAGTTAATTTTCCTACTTTATAATTTACCTTGAAAACATTACTGATCAGTCTGTAGTTACTAAAAATTATCATGTGTTTTGTTGGGAGCCGATCATTTCTAACCTGCTATCATTTCTAGCCCGATCACTTCTAACCCGATCACTTCTAACCCGATCACTTCTAACCCGATCATTTCTAACCCGATCACTTCTAACCCGATCACTTCTAACCCGATCATTTCTAACCCGATCACTTCTAACCCGATCATTTCTAACCCGATCGCTTCTAACCCGATCACTTCTAACCCGATCATTTCTAACCCAATCACTTCTAACCCGATCACTTCTAACCCGATCACTTCTAACCCGATCACTTCTAACCCGATCACTTCTAACCCGATCATTTCTAACCCGATCACTTCTAACCTGATCACTTCTAACCCAATAACTTCTAACCCGATCGCTTCTAACCCGATCATTTCTAACCCGATCATTTCTAACCCGATCACTTCTAACCCGATTATTTCTAACAAGATCATTTCTAACCCAATCACTTCTAACCCAATTAAACCCGATCATTTCTAACCCGATCATTTCTAACCTGATCACTTCTAACCCGATCACTTCTAACCGGATCGTTTCTAACCCATTTTACTTATGTAACGTTTTAATTTTTTTTACTTGACTTCATGCAAAAACAAACTAGTCTTAATGAACTTATTAAAATAATAAAAAAAATTAAACTTTTACTTACTTTAAAACATAATGATTTTAATGTCCTACGTAACTTTAGTATAAATTTTTAATCTTAGTATTAACTTAACATAATCTTAATATATTTTTATTACCTCATTTTTTATTTTTTTACCTACACATAATTTTAGTTTTTTTCTATTATTTTTTTGTTTTTTTAATACATTTTAAGAGACGTTTTTCGTTAATCATATACAATTTACTAAATTGTTTACTTTAAAGAATTTTGAACTCTTCTTTGTAGGATTTTAAAATAAGCAGTGATAATTATATTTTAATTGGATCTTATTGTAATTAACGTGACTTCATTAGTTTTAACATTAGCAAATTTTAAAAAGTAATCTCTTACAATTGTAATATTTAGATACAAACACTTTTATATTACGGTTTAAAAACTACATTGAAAGTCTGACGTAAATGTTTTATTATTACTTACTAATGTATTAACCTTTTATAGTAGGATAGTTTTAAATTTCATCTTAATAACTTATTCAACTTGTTATGCAACTTGCATAGGCCTATTAAGATAATGTAATTCAAACAAACAATCGGAGAAGTTAAAAACTTTTGTTATATTAAGTGGAAAAGCCTGATTTTAATAGAAACCTGAAAACAGTTATGTCATATAACTAAACCGCAAAAGTTGTTATGTCGATTGACCGTCTAGATTTCACATCATTAATAAAATCCTACTTAGTTTTAGAGCAAAAAAAATTGTTTAACACTAATAGTTAAAAAGACAAGTTTATTTGCATAACAAGTTCGAGGGTAATTAAATTTTGCTTATGTTTTAATTGCGACTTAAATTAGTACTTTAATTGACAAACATTTCTTTTAAATTACTTTATTATAAGCAGTTAAAATAACGAAAGTAAAAACAAAATAAGTATTAAAAGTAAAACATTTTGAAATAGAATAATAAATTAATTATAGTTAAATTAAGTATAATTAGCAGCAGAATTTTATAAAAACTCCATTAAGTTCTTTGTTTCTTTTAATCAAATTTTTTTTCAGACGATTATTACGCAAAACATATATATTTGTTATTCATTACTGTAAAGCCAGCTTGCAGTCTTTTGACTTTATTCTCGGTGGTTTTTTGCACCTCTAAACTTCTATAAATATGATGAGTTTTTTCTTTATTAAAAATTTAAACCTATATAATAGGTTTCACAATACAAAATGGTTTTATTATTTTGTTATAAGTTTTTAAGTTATATAATTTACTCTAATAATTTATACTTACATTTCATATCAATAATCGCTAAATAATCTAAAGTTTTTGTGTTTTTGAAAACCTGTAAAACAACAATTTTCAATAGATATCAAGAAAATTATTTTAGAAATATCTACTATTAATCGTGAGAATAATCGCGTTTTTGCAATTTTTAAATTTTGAAAACTTTTAAATTTTTATAAAAAATGTAAACTTATTTTGCCCTACATAAATTTTATTTCAAAAGAAAAAGAAAAATGCGTAATAATAAGTTTTCGACACTAAACTTTCATAGTTAAGTTTATTATAATTAATTATAACTTAATTACAGTTAATCTTTATATACAATTTACCAGTTGATTTAAGAATTGAAATTAAATCAAAGTTCGAGTAAATGACAAGTTCTAAATATTTAAAAAACCTTCTACCTCTACTTTTGGCTTTTTATTAAACAGTATACAATTCCGTTTAAAGAACTTAGAATTTAATGATATTAACTTGAAATGAAACCACCATTATAATTACAATTACTAAATTTTATTAACTGTATTATTTAAATTTTCATAAACGCTGATGTTAATATTTTTAAAAAGTTGTATTTCATATAAATTCTCCCTGAATTTGGAGGCAAATTGGTAATCTGATTTCTACACTTTAAAATATATATTAACCATATAGAATCATTTCAACAGAAAGTACAGAATAGACTTCAACCGCTGCGATACTCATTATATTTCTTACATTGACGACTATCAAAACTTAATATTTAATCCTTGAAATACAAAAGACTTATACTTTTCCTAATGCTTTTTAAAACTAATTAACTACACTTAATTAATAATCCAATTTTAAATCTTATTGTCAAAACATTAAATAAACCAATTAATATCAACAATTAAATTTTAACAAAAGCTATCTGAATATTAGGTTTTAATTTAAACAAAATAAACTAAACTTCACAAAAAAAAATTGTTGAAATTAATTTGTTTTTAAATAAAATCCTTATCTTAAAAATAATAAATCAATATATTAATACAGATCGACTAAATAAATTTCGGGTTAGAAGTGATCGGGTTAGAAACGATCGGGTTAGATATGATCGGGTTAGAAATGATCGGGTTAGAAATGATCGGCTTTAATTGGGTTAGAAGTGATTGGGTTAGAAATGATCCTGTTAGAAATGATCGGGTTAGAAATGATCGGGTTAGAAATGATCGGGTTAAAAGTGATCGGGTTAGAAATGATCGTGTTAGAAATGATCGGGTTAGAAGTGATCAGGTTAGAAATGATCGGGTTAGAAATGATCGGGTTAGAAGTGATCGGGTTAGAAATGATCGGGTTAGAAGTGATCGGGTTAGAAATGATCGGGTTAGAAGTGATCGGGTTAGAAATGATCGGGTTAGAAGTGATCGGGTTAGAAGTGATCGTGTTAAAAGTGATCGGGTTAAAAGTGATCGGGTTAGAAGTGATCGGGTTAGAAATGATCGGGTTAGAAGTGATCAGGTTAGAAATGATCAGGTTAGAAATGATAGCGAGTTAGAAATGATAGTAAACCGTTTTGTTGGAACTGACTTAAGCAATTTAATTTTTTTTGTTTCTCCAAAAACTCCTATCTAACGTTTTGTTAATTCTTGTAGCTTATCTTATATTTCACAGTTGCTCTTTTTAAATACAATATTTTTATTGCAGATAAAGATTGCTATAATGCATAATAAGTTTTCTCTACTTCATTAATGGTTTAATATAATGCTATATTATTGTTAAAAACATTTAAGTTACTTAAATATCCATTCAAGCTGCTTTATAATGATTTTTTGTTAACAAACTTTATTATTTCTTTATTTTTTGAACTTTTTTTTAAACAGCGGTACCAAACACACAGGCCAGTTTAAAAGTTTGAAAAACTAAGACTTTTTTATACCTATTAAAGATAATTTTAAACAACTCAAGTGTGTGTTAAGCATCTATTTGAAACACTTTGAATAAATCTTCGAAATCTCAGAATATTTTTATGTGTAGTGTGGCTCACTAATTGTTTTTTTTTCTTGTCTTTTTAAATATTGTGCTATTTCTTTTAATGATGATATTTTGGTTTAGTATTTAGCCTTAATTAACAGCAAATTTTTACTTTTTTAACTTTAATAAATTTAAGCTGGTTTGATATAACTCGGACATTTTTTGCTTTTAAAGTGGCAACCATAAAAAAAACTAATTAGTTACTAATAATGCATTTTATTGAAGTATTTCACCATTAATTATGTTAAAGAATTTGTTTTAGATTTCTCTAACACAAGTTGGTATTATTTTTATTTTATTAACTAATAACTGATTTTATAAAAAACTGAAAACGAAAAATTTTAGACGCAAAACTTTGTTTTCAATTGTAAATATTTTTTAAATATGAAAAGTAGTTCATAGTTTAAAAAATGTATAAAAGTGTCCCAAAAATGTTTTTCAAGCTCGGTTATTATAGATAGTTAGGTTGTAAGTAAAGTAAAAAAAAAACATTAAGTTTAGCTTATAAAGTTTTCAAGAAAGTTAATATTCTATTTAAACTTAAGTATATTAGTCAATGTAAATTTATACTAACAAATATTTATAATTTAAATTTCAACTATTTGAGCTAAAAGTCATTTAAAAATATTAAAGTAATTAAAAGTAAACATTTTCTTTAGAGTTATTAAAACTAAAACCAAAATAATATTAAAATGTCACTAAAACTAAAACTGCGGCCCGCGAAAATTTTAGGAACTTGAATTTTGGCCCGCAAGCACCAACTGCCTGCCGACCCCTGCTTTAGCCTGAAAATTAAATATGCAATGATTGACAAAAAACGACCAGGGTTTCCCAAACAATGTCGCTCTCAGACAAGATTTCTCTTAAAACTGCCATTGAAAACACTTAAGACCCTTTTTTATGCTCTTCGTCATCAAATCCAGAGGTGTAAATATCTAATTATGGCCTTTTGGCTCTTTCTTTTACAGTTTGTGTCCCCCTAGATTTACTTACGTTTTCTCATAATATCTAGTTTAAGTTTCAGAACTACTATTAAACCGCTTAAAATCTGTTTTTTTTTTCTCCTCATCTTAAACACCAGAATATCTTGTGTAAATTTTAAATTATGACCTCATGGCTATCCTGTGGCCCCTTTACAGCTCATACCCATCCCTAGATTATGATTTCCCCCCTTTGCTGCTTATGGCCGCCTAACTTTCTGTAATGGCCCCCAAGAAAGCCACTTGGCCCACTTTAGAAAATCCTTATGTAAACTAATTAAGAATATTCACTATTTCCTACCCTAAAATTTCAACTTTATCTCAATAATGTTAATTGTTATCTAAAAGTTGTATAACTTCACTTGTTTATTTGTTGAAAGAAAAATGCAGAAAATTTCTTGTTTATTTTTGTATAAAGCATTTATTAGTCAGCTTTATTAAAATAGTATATCACAGGGTTTTTACCATGTTATACAGTATAGTTCATTTAACAACTAAAAAAGCTCAAAGTATTTTTTTAGGACCTGAGGTATGAAAAACCATTTTATTATCAATAATTTTAAATATATTTTTTTTACAAGTTTTTATTTATTTAGTTCATTAAATTAAGAGGCTCCTATTTCTGTTTTTGTTAGGTTAGGTAGCACATCTTATTTATTTAAAAAAAAAAAGTACATATGTTCTAGTTTTTAACAAATAACTTTTAAAAGTATTTAAATGTCTACGAAATTGTTATACTAATTTCGCGGTCAAGTAGATTAAATGAAATAGTCAATTTTTATTTAGTTAAGTTAAAATAACTTGATTTAACCTAAAATAATGTATGGTTAAATATAACCTAATTTTTAATTAGTATATATTATAAATACATAAAATTTTTCCTAATTTAAACTTTACAAATAATTATTTTTCATGATTGTTAACTAATAAATACATACTTAATTTAAAGTAAAACTGTTATACCAATGTTCTTTAAAAATTGTGCAGAATCTTGAATTTGTAAATAACACAAACATTTTCAGATGAAAATTTTATGGGAATTAGCTAGTAGCTTTCTTATAAAATCAGGGTCTTAAAATATTGTTTTAGATTTATTACCACATTCTAAAGTATTAATTAAGACTAGTTCCACCTCTTTTTAATTAGTGTACAGCACAAAAGTGAAAGTTATTTCTGCTTGCATTGAAAATCTAATCTTTGTTACTGAATATAGTTGTTTACATTGTTAATTTAAACAATTAAAACTTAGTAATATAGCACAATCAAATATGTGAAATAAGTTACTTTTTTTTGTTAAACAACTATATAATTGAACAGCTAAGACTTTTTTCTTCGTTTTGACAGCGTAGCAGAGGTTCTTTTTAAGTTTTATGAACAGAGTAGGTGTCCAAAATGAGGGACACTTTTGCATGAAGGTTCAAATATGCACGAAGACGCTATTGTACAAAGACACTTTGCACGGTTAAAAATTTTCAATTTTTTATTTAATCATTATTATTTTTACTGTTATCCCTAACCCTTACCCTTAGTCGGTAATGTGTTTTTATTTTTCATAACTTATTTTATATGATTCTTTTTATTTTCTAGTTTTTTTTTACTAAAAAAATCTTTAAGTTTATTTTTTAGTCACTGTTACCTCTAACCCTTACTTTCAGTCAGTAATGTGTTTTTATTATTTCATAACTTATTTTTTATGATTCTTTTCATTTTGTAGTATTTTTATTAAAAGAATTTATAAGATTATTTTAGTCACTATTACCTCTAACCCTTACTTTCAGTCAGTTACTTTTTTTTTTCTTTTATAATTTTAATATTTTTTTTTACTTTTTTTTTTGTTTTCATTTAATTTTTTACCATTACTTTTACCTCTGACTTACTGTTGGTAACATAAAATATTTAGGGCACACAAAACTTACGAAATATTTAGATAACACAAAAAATATTTTAGTCTTACTGTATTTATTTAGTTAAAGCAAATTAGTTTAATGTTAAAGTTGAATCTAGCCCTGGTGTTTAATTTAGCTTTTAGTTTATTGTCCATTTTACTCTCATGATCTATTTCAGTATTAAACTATGGACATCATTCTTTTTATAAATAATGCATTAAAGTCACAACCTACAGCTGAAAAATGGAAATGTGCAAAGTCCATTGACTTATGTGGAAGAAGCTGTCATCCAGCTACTATCATGATTTACCACCAAATTAATAGGTTATTGTTTTCTGAAATATTATGAATATTACAGGGTTGCCAGTTTACCTAGAAAAACCTGGAATTTGACAATTTAGACAAAAAATAAAAAAACATTAAATACTAAAAATTTTGACATGTTCAGTAGTAGAATTTGATTTGATTTAAAGAATGTATAATATGAATTTAAAAAATTTGTCGTCATCAAATTTTTAACAACAAAAAACAAAATTATAAGTTTTACAGTATGTTTTCAATGTTTTGTATGCTTTTTAACACAGTTTTTTACATTAAACATAATTTTAAATTAAAATCAGACCTGAAAAAGTGTACTTTATAAAACCTGGAAGAAATTTGGATCACCTGTAAAAAAATTTTTTAAACGAGTAGCAACTCTGATATTAGTAATTTATAGCATTTCGCTAAATGTAGAAAGCTATGTTTTTTTCATTAAAATTATCATTACTACCTACTTTTTAGATTACAAAATTGTTCATATAATATTGTCCATTTGATAATAATGTTATTAGTTAAGTAATAATTAAAGTTTCAAACTATTTTCTATATTTACAGAAAAAATTAAGAACATTTATAAAATAAAAAATACTTTAATTGAGATAAAAACAATTAAATTATGGTAAAAATTTTCTTTAAATAGATACATGGTAGTAGTGGTAAATAAATTTTAGTAACAATTTTAAGTTTTAAATAATACAAATTATACAATTATTATATTATTATATATCCATAATTGAATAGTGCATACAAATTCTATAAAAATTATGAGGTTTAGTTAATACTTAGCTGCCACATACTGAGGCTCGTTTGAATTTAATAAAGGTTTTTAAAAAAAAACATGCTGGCTCATTATATTCTGAATTTCTTTTGTAAATCTTAGGCTAATTAGCTATGTTTTTTAATAGATTTCTAGTTACTTGAAATTATTAGTTTTAAAATTTAAAAACTTAGTTCTTGAAAATTATCTTTATTTTCCACCGGTTTTATTCTGTTGTTCTAACAAAAAAAATAACTGTTTATTTTCGTGTTTTAATTTGTCTTATAAGTTCTTTTTTCATTTATTTATATTAATCAGGATGATTAGAGTAATTTGATGTAACTCAGGATAGATTTTTTTTACTCTAAACAGAGGTTTTTACTCTAAAAAGTTACAAACCTTTTAATAACCAGTTTAAGTATCAGTATCATTTAGAGTTGTTAAACACTCAGCCTAGTTAAACTTTTCTTAAAAATACAGTCTTACTAGGCATTTTTATCTTGCTAAAGGTAGTCTAGTTCTGTAATTTCAGTTAAATTTCTGAATAAATTATGTCAAATTTTTTTTGAACAGTATGAATGAATTAGATCTTAATTTTTTAATCATAATGTTACTTTAAGAATACTGCTACATACTTTTTAGCTTTTGCTTTGTCTTTTCTATTTTAAACTTAAGTTGACTCAAACTAGTTTGTTGTAACTCTCGCAGAGTGACAGACACTTATAATAACTCAGAACAGTATAAATTCCTTAAAGTTTCATGGATAGTTTAAAATAAAAATTGAATCTCATTTCAATGTTTTTTCTTTCATGGAATGTAATTTCTTTGTTTTTGTTTAAATTTTATGTTTTTTTTCGTTAAAGTTCCTATTTTTTTAGATATTTTAAGTTTTTTATTTTAAAATTCATTTTTTTCAAATATTTATCTATAATTTTTTTTAAAATAACTAAAAACATTTAAGGCTCATGATAGATTTTTGACTCAAAGAGTAACAACCCTGCTTATACTTGTTACTCAGACTGATTTTGTTTTAGTTTTAACAAAAGCAAACTCAACAATTATTATTAAAATGCTTACTCGAGGGCTAATTTTTTTATTAAATATATATGAATGCAGTAATTTAAATAGTTTAATTAAAAGATTTATAGAATGTGATTTAAAAGATAATGTAACTTTATGTTTAACAAACACTTAAAAAAGGCTGAAAAGTTTTTTTGTGTTTTGTTAATATATAATTTTACATACAGTCAAACGTTTAGTATTTGTGAAACATTACATTATTTTTTCTGTTTTAGTAAGACTCAAGTAAAAATCAGTTAGACGTTTTAAGTTTTTATTTAGGGTTCTTTAGTTGTTTTGCAATACTTAAGCTTTGAAAAACTGTTAATTGATATCCCTTTTAGTGTTTTTATTATATAATTACAAAAATAAAGGTAATTAAAAGGTGTTTCGATAAGAATATCAAAAATTAAAAAAAAAAAAGGATTTTTAAAAATGTTCATGTTAGTTTACAATTTTATTTGTAAAGCTAAGGCTACATTTTAATTTAAATTAACAACTCTTTTTGTCTTAAAATAAATGTTTTAAATAATCTGTTTCTTATAACTATGATATTTAAGGTAACTAACAAGATTGCCACAAATTCAGAATATTCCTGGTTGCTTTGTAACTTTTGAAAATCTCAGAATAACACATGATAACTCAATTTTTTTTTCTAAACTCCGGCTGGCTTATATAGTTTTTTTATCTCAATAGAGGTTTGAGAATTCAGGTCAATTTTTATCTACCTTTTAAATGAGATACAGTTGATTTAGTTTCAATATTTTTTACTTTGTGGTAATTTTTGTTGAAGAGCTTGATTTATCTTGCTTTTGAAAAGTTGAAAATTAAAAAAAAAAAAGACGCCTGGGTGACTGCAGTTCAGTTCAAAATCAATCAAGACAATTTCCAATCATACAGATTAGTTTTGACTAAAAAGATTACAACCCTGTCAAACTTTATTAACAACATTTACTTTTAATGTTTGACTTGATAATTTAAAACAAATTCTTTGGTGTTAGTATAACTAGATTTATTTTTATTTCAAATTATTAATAGTAATTTTAACTGATCTAACTTCTTTTATTAAACTAAGCTAAAATCAAAAGTTAACACAATATCAAGTATTAAATGGTTACAGTAAAATATTTGATTTACTGTATAATACCAATCTTAATAGTCAGCACAATTATTGATATTTTTTAATATTGATTAAACTAGATTATAGAGCAAAAATGACATTTAGCTGTTTAAAAAACAGAGTTTTCATACACTCAAACTACTCGGAATAACTTTAATGCTATTTTAAAAGTTTGAAGACTTAGGCAAAGGAATTTTTTTTGAAAAACTTATGCTGACACATGTTTGATTGATTATTTATTGAAAAATTCAGACTAGATTGATATTTTTCTGAATGTTAGACTATTTTTTATATTGACTATTTTTTGATTAATTGATCTTAGATTTATATAAGCTATGTTAATTTGTTATTAAGTTTTTAGCAAACATAAATATATTTCTTCTTATTTAGACTAGCTTAAAGAATTACAAACTGGTTTTTGGTCAATTTAGATTGTTTTTATACTTTAAAGAGTGACAAACTCAAAACTATATTACTAAGCCATGCTAAAATCTTAAAATAAAGTACTTATTTGTAATTAACTTCATAAGAAAATATAGTTAATATTTGAATTTTTAGTTTTATACCAGAAAGAAGTGACAATCAGTTACAACCCTGAATTTTTTTGAAATGCAGAAATTCAGTCTATGAAAAAAAAAAATCAGCATCAAATGTACAGAGATAAAAATATATACATTATTTTGAATTTAGCTGTTTTTAATTCGTTTTTTTTTTAGTTCTCATTTTTTTATTATCATCTGTAATAAGATAATACTCACAAAGTAAAAAATAAAGAATTAGTTTAAGTATGTATTTAATATTAATAAACTTTTTTTAGAATACTGTACTGGGGATTTTGTAGTGATTGCGGATACGTGCTCAATTAATAAGTATGTAAGACAAAGCCATATAATTAAAATATCATTGTGAAAATAAGGTAAACCAAATAAAAAGGTTCATTAAAACCAAGATGAAATATTAAATTTCAGCTTGTGTTATCAAAAGATTTTCATGTAAATATAAACTTAGTAATAATATATTAGCGCCACTAGTGGGTTCCATGAAAACATATCTCATTAACATAAAGCTTCAAAAATATCTTCTTAAAAAGAAATTTACTGATAAAAGTGTTTACGTAGTCCTACCACTAGCGGCGCTTTTTAAAATAGTATATTAGGGACCCAATTTATGTTTTTCAGTTTTGTGTACACAGATTCTGATTAGCTTTAATGTCACTAGCTAAGTTCATTTTAAATATTTGTTCTTGTTAAATTTTTATAGTAAAATAAGAAAAACAAAAGTTATTAAAAACTTCTTTGCACAATAAAATACATTCTATGCATACTAGTATTACAACCATCTTGCAGAGCATTTTACTATTAAACACCTAGAGAATTAAGCAGATTCTAAAGTATTATTAAAAAACTAAGCATTTTTTAGGTTACTTCAAAGAAAAGTACAGCTTTAAGCTATGAAGCAAACTAGACTAGACTTAAGGTTTTGACGAGAAATATGATAGTGGAAGTTTTATTATAATATTTAACAAAATTAATTTGTTTTATATTTTTTAAATAAAATTGTCAAATTTTCATACGTTTCTTTCATTTTAGTATAATTAAAACTTGAAAAGTAAACTTGAAAGTATTTAATAATCATTTTAAACAGATTTTAAAGTTTTAAAATATTAAAATAAAAATTAATAATGGAATTCGAATGTTGTAAATGCCTGGATAGGTTATTCAAAGTAGACACAGAAGTATCTGTCACACCGTGTGGTCATACCTTTCACAAAGGCTGCATATCAAACGTAATGAAAGGTGGCAATAAAAACTGTCCAATTTGTAGAGAAGAACTACAGGAAGAAAAAATAGTTAAAGTTCACTTTAATGTGAATAAAGAACTTGACCACAGTGATTGTTCAAATGATACTTTGAGCTTCTTTGATAAAGTTGTTGAGTATGAAGCAGACAAAAGGATAACCATGGTAAAAATCATTAAGAAGTTAGATAAAGAAAATACCCGTCTAAAGGAAACTTACAAAACCAACTGTAAAGGCTACAGCCTGTGTAAGGTGTTCTTGAGAGGTTTCCAGAAAGAAATTGAAAACTTGCATGAAAAAATCAGTAAGTTAAACTTAACAAAGGGTGGGTTGAAAAGAAAAAGAAGATTGCTTAATGAAAAAGAAGAAACTATTGTAGAGCAAAAGTTAGAAGTTAAAGAAAATGAAATTGATGTAAATACTTGTGAAGATGCTATCAACAATATTGAAGCAGTAATTAGTAAAGGTTTGTTTATTTGCTATTGTTTAAATAATTTGATTGTTTATGTTTAACTTATAGTTTTAAGTATAACCAGGATCCATACGGATCATCAATTTATAATAAGGTCCAGATAAATAAGTTTGAAATTATCAAAGTTTAAAACTCTATGTTGTGAGATATTATCATTAAATCAAATACAAAACAGCCTCTGATAATACATAGATCAAAGAAAACTATAAATCACTTTAAGTTTACAGTTTTAGATACTTTTACAAATAAAATTGACAATCTTCTCATTACTTTTAAAACTTTCAAAAACTAGTTAAAAAAATTAAAACTATTTTTTTTTTGCATGACCCTAAATGTATGATTAATATATCTTAATTTGGATCTTATATACCTTATTATTATTACTGATCATTAAAATATGTTTATACAGTCGTTTTGCATGAAAATTAAATATTTATTTTCTCTTATAAACTTTTATGTTTTTTTCTATTCTTAAAACTACTAACTTAAACATTCTTTGTTTAACACTCTGTAACAAATTTTATAAAGTTGTTAACTAATTAATCATATTACTTGTATAATTTGTTAATAAATTGAAAATTTACATTTATAAAACACATACTAGGATTTCATTTTATAGGTGCACTACTTACTTAGTTCTGACAATTAGTAATTTGACAATTTTTGTTCTAAAAACTAGTTTTAAAAAACTTTTAGTAATTGTTTTTTTCAATACTTTTTCTTAAATTATTTATTATTGTATTTTTTAAATTTTTTAAAACTAAAAAAAAAAATTAATATGTAATTTTGAAATTATTTTCTTTTAAATTTTCTCTTCTTTTTTACTACTGTAATCTTTTTAATTAGGCTTACATCCGAATATTGTTTTATATCATACTTATTGAGATGTATCGCTTTGTTTTTAATTATAAGTTTATATATTAAACGCATATTTAACCGAAAATAGCCTAAGATACTTTAAATTACCTTAATTGTTTTCAAGCAGTTGAAATTTATTTAAACAACACCTTGAAACTGTCGATTCTTAATTTAAAATATCCTAAGTTTATTTTTGTTAGTGAGTCTTGAAGTTCAGTAGTTATTGATTAGAATTCGTTTTATAAAAATTAAATATTAATTTTGTCGAGTAGAAATAGTACTCAGTATAAAAATTTTAAATTAATTTTGTTATGGTTTATAGTTTTATTTTCACTTCATAATCAAAAAATTTTGAAGGGACTGACAATGAAAAAGTAAATGAAGTTTTTAGTGGAAATAAGAAAGCTTTAGATTACAACATGAACATATGTTTAAATAAAAATTTACTGCATGAAGGGTTTTTAAATAAAGTTGAAAACAATATGAAAGAACTACACGTAAACGATGAAAAAATAAGTGATCTAATATTGATAAAATCTGTCGAATTAGAAGTTGAAAACAAGGCGTTGCAGGAAAACAACAAAGTGATAACTAAATACCTTGAAATTTTGGAAAATTCGCTAAGACAGGCTCAGAACAAAGCAGAGTGCTTGAAAAAAGATTACAAAAATTTGAAGTCCGAAAATAACGATCTATTGGCTGATTTAAGAGCTACAAAACGGATAAAAACTAAAATTAAAATGTTATCAAAAAATGCAAGCGAAAAGCAAAATGATAACATTAATGATGTTCAGAGAACAAACTGCTATTCAACTAAAGGTACATTTATTTTTTTCTTTATTATTACTACACGTTTTACAACTTTATATTACTCTACTTATATATTATATACGTAGTTCTTTTTATTGCAATTTAAAGCTTTAATCATAAAACCAAAGTAGACACAGGTTATATTTTTATACAAAAAAATTTTGCCCAATTTTTTCACTAATATATAGTTTATTTTACGGCAAATCAAACCCTGCTTTGATTACTATTACCGATGTTTTCATTTTAGTGTAATAACGTTACAAAGACTTCATTAACTGTTGTATACTTCATTTTATTTTTTAGGTGCAGAAAACAATGAAATTGAAAGTTATATATACATTAGCGGAGGAAAAAATGATGAAAAAACTCACGAAAACTGTGTTTTGAAAATGGACACAAACATGGGTAAATGGAATCATTTTAAAACTATGGGTACACGTAGAAGTGAACATCAATCCTTAATAAAAGGAGATCAATTGTATTTGATAGGCGGATATAATGGATCAGACTACGTTGATTCAGTTGAAAATGAGGTTGTATCTCTTAACGAGGATTTAGTTACAAAAACGTTTCCTTTCATGCACAACAAACGGCTAAGCTTTGGAATGTGTTCTTTAGCAGAATGTGTTTTTGTCGGAGGGGGATTTAAAAACTCTTCTGAAGATTTAGACAAATGCGAAGTCTACAGTTTTGAAACTTGTGAATGGACTGAAGTTTCTAGTATGAACACTAAAAGAAGCGAATTTACTCTGACTTATTTTCAAGGAAAAATCTGGGCTATTGGCGGTTTTAATGACACAGATACATGGCTGGACACTATAGAAACATTCGATATTACACAAAACAAATGGAAAAAAAGCAATTTGAGGCTCCTAACTGAACGATCTGCACATAGCACTGTTGCTTACGACAAAAAACTCTTTGTTCTTGGTGGCGAACACGAAGATACATTTTTAGCTTCTGTTGAAGTTTATTCAAGCGAAACCAATCAGTTTAGTTTTGTTGCTTCAATGAATATTTCACGGTTTATTTTTGGATGCTGCGTTGTAAATTCTAGTTTGTATGTGATTGGAGGTAATTTAGATTACGACACTCCAACAGATGAAGTTGAGATATACGACCTTGAAAAAGATGAATGGAGAAGAGGTCCGAGTTTGCCTTTAAAATTGGCTAATTTTGCTTGCTCAAACACTTAATGACCAGTTCTCATTTTACAACTCTATAATTTTTTCTTGCTCTGAAACTTTATAAATTCTGCTCATTTTATAAGAATCTGCTAGTTATATGTTATCTAATAATATTTTTAGTTCCATGTTGTTAATAAAAAAGTTTAAATTTGTCTAGCTCTAAACAAAAGCTTGTACAGTTTTAACAAGTATAATATCTTTGTTAAATATATATAAACTTAAGTGATTGACTTACAATATTTTTTATTGTTTTCAATAAAGTTGTTAGTGTAAACTCAACTATTTTTGTTTTAATAGACTTTAACCTATACAAAAAACTTTTATCGTAAAAAAAAGATTATTTTTAACAAAATATAAATTTATTAGTTAAAATGAACACCTTAAGTTTTATTTTATAACTATATCCTACACATATTGTTTTAATTAACTATGTGTATTTTCCTTTACTTTCTTTTTTTTTGTTTCGTTTGTTTTATCTATGTAAAAAATTTAAAAAAAATTACTTTTTTAATTTTATCTAAGTATGTGTAAATAATCCTAATAAAAAATAAACTAGCCATCAAATTTACTATAAAAAAGTAATTTTTTATAGTCCTTTAAACTTTAAGCTGAAAAAATGCCCATATTATTATAAAAATAGTATAAAGAAATAATAGCACCAGAGCTTTTAGAGTGTTAAAATAGATTAATAAAACATTTCTAAAATAAGTAATTTTTAGTTGTGTCTTAACGTCAATTGTTTTTATTACTCATGGCGCTTAATAATATAAGCTTTTGTAAAACTCTAGTGTATTGTTTAGTATAATTAACTTTCCATTTAGTAGTAAACATTTTTTTGTTAATTTTAGTATATAGCTTGCTATTCAAGAGTTTACTTTTTTTATATTAAAATAACTTATTTTCTATAAATTAAGTTTTTATTTTTTTCTAAATTTTGATATACAGCTTTAAAACTTGATCTATAGAAAGTAAGTTAATTTAAATAAATAAGTAACTTCTTGAAAAGGAACGTAATGATTGATATTAATAGTACAAATTGCGACAATGTTAAAACTATGCTGTATATAAGGGATAGGCAACGATTTTAGTCGGTGAGCCAGGTGTGAAAAAATTAATTTGTCTATATTCTAAAGCGTTTAAGTTGCATTCACAAAAATTACTTAATTGTTCTGCAACAAATTATAATTTTAAGTGACCATTCCTTTTATATCTAACATAAACTTTAAATTTCTTAAAAGTTTTACTTAAGCTTGTTTTTTTTCTTTATGCAAACTTTTATAATATTAACAATAAGTTTCAAAGTTTTGTTAGCAGGCCAGGTTTACAAGCTTACGGGTTATATCTCTTTCAAGCTAGACCCTGTTTAAATATTCTGAATGTTTGCGGGTTGCTAATTTTCGCTCCGCATATTTTTAGTTATAGCCATCATCGTTGCAAACTTATACTAGAAATTATTGCTAAATTGGATTTATTTATATTGATATTCTTTTTATTCAACAATAAAAATATACCATAAAATCAAGAAACTAGTGAAAATCACTTTAGAGAAAATAAGTTATTTAAATTAAAGCTGCAAATAATTTTATTTGTAACGTAATGAATCTATTCATATAATAAACTTGCAAAAAGATCCAGTATGTTTGATAAGAACTTTCCAATTTGATTAACTAATGGTGGTTACTGTTTTTTCTGCATATTTTTAGCTGTTATTAAAATTTGATTTTACTTTTCTATTTAATGTTTACAAACAAAAAGACAAGTGTAGTAGTTATTTATCACTCTCTTGTCTATACAGAGCAGGATCAGCAATTGTTTATGAAGAACAACCAAATTCACTATAAAACGCTATTTGCGGGCCACAGATTTTTTGAAAAGTTTTAATTTTAAAATAACTAATAAACACAATAACGAATAATTCATTAAATAAATATTAATTAGGCAGCAGTTTACTGACAAGAAGGTTTTTTTTTTCATTATAAATTAGCACCAATTTTTTTTTTTTTATTTGAATTTTTTTACGTAAACGTCATGGCAATTGTTTTTGAGGATTATATTTAACCAAACAATTTATTTTTAAACTCAAAACAAATTATCCAAATTTTATAAACAAACTTGAGTATATTTACTTAAATTAAATACCAAATACAAAGAATTTGTAGAAATTTATAAAACTTTTTTGCTAAAAGTTCTAGATTTTAATTAGTTACACGATTTGTTTAAAGCTAAACAATATTTAGTTTAAAATCATACCAAACTATTATCAATATAAATTAAAAGAATCTAAGTTGAACACTAATTTTAGCTTATGTGCAGACATAGTTTATGTTAAAGCAATAAAAAATTCAAAAAAGGCCAATGAAAACCAGTTTATTTTCCAATAATGCTATAACTAGTCGGCCGCGTTTATTTGTTTGTTAATCAAAATAGTTTATTTTTATAAACTTTATAAACAGCTAATTCTAGGTTAACTTTACAAACCAACGGACCTCACGAGTCTTTCTTGTCCATTCATATGTGTGGTGATATGAAGAAAATTAGATCCCTGTCTGTTTAAACCTTTACGAAGTTTACTTTATAAGCTGATAAAATCTTGGAATGGTAAATTTTCATTACATTATTTTCACTAATGTCATTATAAATTTTAAATTTTATAATTACCCGTTCAGAGCATTTATGTGATCTTACACGAGGTTCCAGCGGGGGAGTCTAGAGTTTGCGCCATCTCCTGGTTTCTCCAAACTTTTTTTTTGAAAACAGTGACATCAGACAGTCTATTGAAATAAAGACAGTCTACAGAGCCTAAGCTTGGACTTTTGAATGCCGTGAGACTAGTTCACGTTATCAAAAAGTTTTATCATACCAATTCGATCATCAGACATAGGTCTCAGTCTACCAAAGGCTTGTGGTCTGATGATCGAATTGAAATGATCAATTTTTTTCTTACTTTGATTTATGTGTGTAAATTTTAATGTGTACACGATTAACACGCATGGCATGGAAGAAAAAACTAAGCTGCTTCTTTTTACTAATAATTTCAATAAAGTTCACTCACAAGTCAAGAAAAGACGCAATAGAAAGGGAAATTCCTTACCAGGTTTACCTGAAGCGCCACACGGACAGACTCTTTGTAAAACGAGTTAAAAAACAAAACCTTTGCGTTCTTTGTCAATACTACTCATTTCGTACTTTGTCAATATTAGAAGAGATATTTTTAAATGTGCAAATGTTTCTGCTTAGCTATTATTAAGCTTCGTTATATGGTTTGGTTGTTAGAATTGTATTATTACTTTTGTTTTAGGTGTTTTTGATATTTAGTCCTTTGCAAATCCAAACAAAAGTACATACAATACAATTCTAACAGCCAAACCATATTACGAAACACTACTTAAGAAATTTTATTGTAATTGTGTTATATCTTACATTGTTGTTATTTAAACAAAACAGTTCTTTTGATTTATGTGTGTAAGTAGAAAAGTGTTTCTATAAAAATTGCCTTAAAAGTGATAGCTGTTATGTTTTTATCTTTAATCACACAATTTTTATAAGTTAAAAATAAATCGTTTGTTACGTCAAATAATAATTTTGGTACGAAAAATGCTATAAGTTTAATTAGCATCATGATAAACAACGGTTGGAAGTACAAACTAATCTGCTTCTTTCTTTTGACATATTTTCAACTCGTGTTCACTCTGAAGTCGGGAAAGGACGCACGAGAAAAGGAAACTTCCTAACATTTGTCCAATATTACATATGACCTGAAGCGCCACACGGGCAGAAGTCTGCGGAAACCGAGTTCAAACACGAAATATTTGGCTTAAATGACAATTACGCGCTGGTATTGAGCGCCGTCTACTGCTTGGGAATTGAAAACGTTTTCGTGGACGTGTACAAGATCACAGCGGGAAGCATGTATGCCCACAAACAAAACAACGACACTCGCAGAAAACTTGCTTACTCTAGAGGGTATTACGAAGGTTACAGGGATAGGAAATGAATGTAGGGGGAAGACCTCGACAGGGAAGTAGCGTGATTGGAACTAATCGGCAGTTTTTAACTACTTTGAAAGGGATAATCGGTTGGAGCTGTAGGAATTCGGGTTGAGATGGTGAACGGAAGAGCGCAGCAAATGAATGATTTGCAGGGGAAGAAATTATTTTGGTCGATGGTCGCTTCTTTGCACAACTCGTTCAACGACGACAATTACAAAAAAAATTGTATGCCGACAAAACTCCATTTTCGAATTCTAGAGCTCCTGCAAAGGCGACTCAGGAGGTCCGGTGGCTTGCAGGCAGTCGAAAAGTGTCCAGTTTGATAATTTTGTGCACAGTTTCATGCGGAGGTTTTAACTTTCAAACTACCGGTAGCATAGCCGTGCGTGGCAGATAAGTACTCGGCCCACGTAGAGGATATTTATAAAAAAGTGAGAATACTTTCTCCAAACTTGTTTATTAAGAGGCGAGGACGAGGAGTAGACGCGAAAGTGGGGGATGCTCTTTAAGTTTTATTTAAATATTCTAGTGATGGTCTAGGGAGTCTAATGATGATTTTGAAGTCTTATTAAGTTAAAATTTTTAAAAATCAAGATAAACTTTGTGGCCAACAGATATACAAAAATAAAACAACTTAGATAAAAATATTAAAGTACCATTAAATAATAAAAGAATTCATTTCCAGGTGGTGTAGTTGTCTAATGATAATTTTCAAACTCTCTGAATTGAACTTTTTAATGTTTAAATCCAGTTGGTTGACACATAGACAAATAATATTTATGTTTAAGTACAAACACAACTTTATTATACAACAATACAGAAAATCTTTACACAGCATTATTATATACAACAAACTAAGTAAAATAAAAATTTAGTGATTATTTTGGACATTTTTAAAGTTAAATTGTATTTACTAGTTCAAAAGCTAAACTTAATCAAAAGTTATTTACCCTAAGTAAAAGTATAGTAGGAACTTAGAGCATCTTAGTAAAAAGTTTCCTAGAAAAATAGCTACTTTTACACTTTTTCCTATTATGACGTCGTAATTAAAACTTTATTTAAAATCTATTTCAGCTGGTCAAAAACGAGCAGTTTTGTTACTGGAACTTTTTAATCTGTCATTGTTATAAATTAAACATTCATTATTCAAAGTTTATCAAATAACCAAAACAAAGTCAATAAACGATATTTCTGATATTCTAAGAATGTTTTTTTTTTCTGTTTTTTACAGGGGTTCACAGGAAACAGGAATCCAGTCAAAACACGCCCCTGGTAGATATACATCTGGTTTTTAGTGTACTAAAAGAATAAAAACTTAAAACAAAATAAAATTAAATGTAAAATCAATACAACACGCTTAAAAAAATTGAAATCTAATTTGATATTGCCAATTTAAAAACTGGAAAAAGTTTGCAAAATTAATTCAATTTATTTTTCATTTCAGTTATCATCATTTAAAGTTTATTAGAACATTGTTACTTAGTTTACAAAAATAAGTGTTTTCAAGTTATTTCTATTTAAGAGTTTCCATACAAAAATGTCATATGTCAATATAAACAGCTACAATTATTTACTTAAATCTTTATTGAAAATCTAGCTAGACTGAGAA
Organism: Thalia democratica; assembly: GCF_965202585.1. Lineage (NCBI taxonomy): Eukaryota > Metazoa > Chordata > Thaliacea > Salpida > Salpidae > Thalia > Thalia democratica. Next base: position 18,489,516 of record NC_139169.1, read on the forward strand.
GGCTTAGATTTGTAATAAACTTAATAAAATAGTATCAGACAAAATTTTGAAAAATGGTCAATTTAAAATGTAAATAGTTGAAAATACTAAAATAGAAAAAAAAAGACTTTGGAAACATGATGTAAGAAAAATCCAATTTAGTTATAAAGTATTAGATATAAGAAAAATATTCACACTAGTAAACTTATGAAAAATAATGTCAAACAAGATTTGAATGTTGAAATAATACTAACTAGCTTGTGTTCAGACAAAAGTGTCATATTGAAATAGTATTTCTCATATACTGTTTAATTTTTATAGTTCAACATTCAAGAAATAAAATTTGGTAAGAAAGCGAAAACTTTATTATATGTTATAATATTTTCTAAAGAACATATCAATTTGATATTTATTTCAAACTTTAGATTAGTTTAGACATGTTTTTATAAATCACTTGAGTTATTTTATGACACTTTTGCTTAGAGCTATGTTTTTATTTAAACCTTTGTTTATTGTTTCGTATTTATAAGTAATTTTACTTAAATTAAAGTAGTTTTTAAAGCTTTTTGACAGTGTAGTTGTTTAAATTATTTTACAAACTGAAGTCAACTTAAGCTAGATTGATAAACATCAGTCTGGTTTTAGTAAATCAAGTATACTGTTTTGCCTCAAAGAATGGCAACAGTGTAGTGTAAACATTTATTTCAAATCAGAACAAGTCATTTTTTAACAAAGAGCTTATAAATTATTAAAAGTATAAAACAATTAATTCTAGATAAAAAAAATAAACTTACTTAGACATAATCTGTAGAGCACTGTTTTTAAAGTAATTTTCTTTAAATGTCATAACAACGAAAATTTAATAAATATTTAGTTGATCAAAGCCTAAATTAAATCAGACCTGTAAAAACTCATAAAAGAAAGTTTCTATAAAAAACAACACTATTAGCAATAAATTAAAAATGTAAACTTTTCACAATCTTGATATTTAGTTTTATTTTAGTAATGATTAATTGTATCTTCAAGTTGTATGACTTAACTTAATTATTTGTTTATTACTAATTTCTATGTAGAAAATTTATTTTTTATTTCAATTTATAGAACTTAAAAATCAGCTGTATTAAAAAAGGTTTTCACATTGTTTTACCAAGTTAAAACATTTTTTCTACCCTGTTTTTATTTTGACTTTTAAGTTTTTATTCATTTATTTCACTAAAAGTAGAGGCGAGTCTCAAGTCTGGGTCTTTAAGTGGGGTGGTACATCCTAAATATTTTTAGATAACAGAGTACTTTTGTACTAGTTTTTGATAAAATACTTTTAAATATTTATTGAGGCCAATCAACTTAAAGGTAATATAATTATTTAGAAACTTGTTTTTAAACATTCCTAGTTTATAACATAATTTCAATAATAGAGAAATTATATTAATATTGAGATTTTTGTTTTAGTGAACTTTTAGTCTCACTTACGTTTCACTTTTTATGCATGTAGTATGAGCCACTTTAGAACTGTTTACTGATGTATGTGTCGCCCTTAAAAAAGGAGAGAAATAAAAAAACTCTACATACTTGAATGTCTTTTAACTTTTACACTTGTTAAAGCTTGTGCTTATTTACTAGTTTTTTTATTTTTGATTATTGACTTTAAAAATGTAAACAAGGTACAAAGAATTATTTAAATAATAAAAAGACTGTCTTACTTTTAAGTTACTTTGAATAGTTCAAACTATTTTTTTTTAAATCTAGGGTAACTTAGGCTTGTTTAAACCAACTCAGGATTTTTTGATATATTTCTGAAAAACTCAAGCTGGTTTGGATATTTTTATATAAACTTTGTGTTTTATAATTTTAAGTATTTATTTTCCTTGAACATTATGTTTCTTTTAAGATCCTTGACCTTAAATTGAACTTTAATTACAATTTAATTTCTTTTTAAACATCATAAACAGAAGTTTTTAATTATAAGACTTATGAGAAAGTTTGAATAAATATATTATAAGTAATAGCTCAAGCTAACTCTTACTAGATTAATGTTACTCATTCTAAGCTTTGGTTATTAATGCTGGCTGTTTTTTATTTAAAAAATTGCAACCCTGTATTAGGAGCACCTTAAAAGTACATGTACCTAACTTTTTGTTCTAAGTTAACAATGTTGTTGCAGTATATTTATAAATTATTAAAAGTTATTTAAAAGAAAACTTAAACTAAATTGCGAAATATATTTTAAGTTTGTATAGTGGTTAGTTAAAATAGGTTTTTAAACTTGTTTTAACATGTTGTAATTTTTTATTTATTTTTTTTACCTTTGATTTTAAATGTTCAAATTTTATAAAATCAAGAGGCTGTTCTACTGTCTAGTATTTTTTTGATCAAGTACAGTTTTTTTTTTGTTAAAAAATAAGATATTTTAATAACAACTTTAAATTAAGTGCATTAAGTCTAAAATTATTAAATTTTTTAGCAACTCAGGCTAACTCAAGTTTTTTTTTTATAATTAGTTGCAAAACGTAAGATAATTTGGAAATTTTTTTAAACATTAGGCTTTATTTTATGATTTAAATGTTTTTCTTGAAATCAAAATTTCTTTAATTCTTATATTTCTTATTGTAACAATTTGGTTATTTTTTTGAATTATTTGGTATTCATACCTGATCAGAAGTAGATGTTCAAACTTTTTATTTATTTAGTTGTTTAAATTATTGTACAAACTGAAAACACCTCAGGCAAAATTGATACCACTTAATTTAGTTTTCTTAAATCAAATATTCTATTATGCCTTAAAAATGGCAACCTTGTGGTAGGAGCAACTATTTTAAACCATAATAAGACAATTTTAAACATAGAATTTATAAATTGTTAGTAGTATAAAAAAGTTAACTCTGGAATAAAAATGTCTTGTTATACTTACCTGCTCTTAACCTTTAGAGCTCTTATTGTATAAAATAAATACTTTTATAGTTATAACAACTAAATTGAAATAAATTCATTGTAAATTTAAGCCTATAAGAAAATTAATTATGCAATGATTCACAAAAAAAAGTTTATCAAGAGAAAAAATACTATATGTAAACCAGGGTTTCCCAAACTTTTTATTTTGTACTTGCAAAAATATAGGTACTTAAAGGTATTTTGATATTCTTATTAAAACTTAAACACATATGGATTTTAAAAAATGTTCATGTTAGTTTAAAAATATTTTTTTTTGATTTTAAGGCTTTTTTTAATTTTAATTAACAACCTTTTTTGCCTTAAAATAAATGTTTTAAATAATCTGTCTGTACTAACTATGATATTTCAGGTAACTAAAAAGAATGCCACAAATTAAGAATAATCCTGGATACTTTGTAACTTTTTAAAATCTCAGTATGACACAGGATAACTGAATAAGTTTTAAACTTGTTTTCAAAACTCTGGTTTGCTCAGAGAGGTTATTTTATCTCAATGTAGTTTTACGATTTCAAGTCAGTTTTTTCTACTTTTTAATAGAGATATAGTTGGTTTAGTTTCAATATTTTATTACTTTGTGGTAATTTTTTTGAAGAGCTTGGTTTTTCTCGCCTTCGAAAAAAATTAAATTCAAGAAAGAAAAATAATCCTGGGTGACTACAGTTCAGTTTAAAATCATTCAAGACAGTTTCTAATCAGTCAGAACAGTTTTGACTGAAAGGATTACAACACGGTCAAACTTTATTATTTTAATTTACTAGATTTCTGATTTTTATCTAACTTCCTTTATTAAACTAAGCTAAAAACAAAAGTCAACACATTATTAAGTTTTAAATATTTAAAGTAAGGTATCTTGATTTACTGTATAAAACCGATCTTAATCGTAAGCACAATTATTGATATTTGTTGATATTAATTATAGTAGATTAGAAAGCAATAATGAAACTTATTTATAAAAAACAAAGTTTTCACACACTCAACCTACTCATAACAACTTTAATGTTATTCTATTAGTTTGGAGACTTAGGCACAGTAAACTTTTTTTACAAAACTTAGGCTGACACATATTTGTTTGAATATTATTGAAAAGTTTAGACTAGGTTGATATTTTTCTGAATGTTACACTTTTTTTTTCAATGACTATTTGTTGATTAGTTGATGTTAGATTCATTTAAGCTTTGTTAATTTATTAGTAAGTATTTAGCATATAAAAATATTTTTTTTTCTTATTTAAACTAGCTTAAAGAATTACAAACTGGTTTTTGGTTAATTAAGATTGTTTTTTTTCACTTGATGAAAGAGTTACAAACTCTAAACTAAATTACTAAGCCATGCTAAAATCATAAAATACTGTACCTATCTGTAACAAACTTCATAAGAAAGTATAGTTAAAATTTCAGTTTTTATTTTTTTACCAGAAAGAAGTGACAATTAGTTACAACCCTGAACTTATCTTGAAATGCAAAACTTGAGCATCAAACGTACAGAGATATAAAGATATACATTATTTTGAATTTAGCTGTCTTTAATTCGTTTTTTTTCTAATTTTTATATTAGTTTAATATCATTTGTAAAGAAGATAATACTCACAAAGTAAAAGATAAAGAATTAGTTTAAGTATGTAGTTAACATTAAATAAAATAGTTTAAGAATATTTTACTGGGAATTTTGTGGATATGTGCTCAATTAATAAGTATGTAAGACTAAGCCATATAACTAAATTATCATTGTGAAATTAAGGTAAACCAAATTAAAAGGTTCATTGAAACCGAGATGAAATATTAAATTTCAGCTTGTGTTATCAAAAGGTTTTCATGTAAATATAAACTTAGTAATGATATATTAGCACCGCTAGTGGGTTCCATGAAAACATATCTCATTAACATAAAGCTTCAAAAATATCTTCTTAAAAAGGAATATACTGATGTTTACGTAGTCCTACCTAAAGCGGCGCTTTTTAAAATAGTATATTAGAGACCCAATTTATGTTTTGCAGTTTTGTGTACACAGATTCTGATTAGCTTGAATATCACTGGGTTAGTATATATATCGCTAAGTTCATTTTAAATATTTGTTCTTATTAAATTTTTATAGTAAAATAAGAAAAACAAAAGTTATTAAAAACTTCTTTGCACAATAAAATAAATTCTATGCATACTAGTATTACAACCATCTTGCAGAGCATTTTACTATTAAACACCTAGAGAAATAAGCAGATTCTAAAGTATTATTAAAAAACTAGGCATTTTTTAGGTTACTTCAAAGAAAAGTACAGCTTTAAGCTATGAAGCAAACTAGACTAGACTTAAGGTTTTGACGACAAATATGATATTAATTAATAATTTATTGACAAAAATTGCTACCCTTCTAACCCGGTTTCACCTAAAAAAGGATCTTCAGAGCTAGGTAGCAATAAAAATGAAGCACACTGATATATATAGAAAAAAACAATCAAATTAATTGGCACTAATCAGGTTAATCAGCACTAATTAGACATAAATTAGTAATTAAGTAATTTATAGATATTTTTGAGTGAAAATAATTAATAACTTTATAAAAAACCTTTCAAAAAACTTATTATGCTTAATTAGTAAATTATCATAAAACTTATAAAAGTCTAAAAATTAAGTTTAACATGTAAGATAGTAAAAATAAGACACAACAAGCAAACAATAAATCAAAAATAACAAGATCTATAATGAGGACACATAGCGGTTAATTCTTTTCTGATATTTAGTGATTTATTTCTATCTGCTTCTGCTATAGCCATTCTTTCCAGATTGCAGATTGAACAGTTGTCGGCTTTCTTCGGGACTGAGCTTTTAACTTTGTATAGTACTTGCCAATTGATTTCGGCAAAATTGATATTGTTTATAATGGCAAATTTAGATAGTGTAGTTGTTTGGGTTTTTTTGAGAACACTGTATTTGTGTTGCTACCATCTTTTTTGAAGGATACCCCTGTTGAACCTATATATTCCTTATTCCTAATAGAAGCCTTATAGATGCCTTTTAGTAAGCATTCTCCTTTAAAAGGGCAGTTGGTTTCGTCCCTGCAGTTGCAAGTCTTATCTTTTTTGTTTGAATCATCTAAAATCCTTTTGTTATGGGTATTTATAATGTTTTTTAGGTTTGGAAGGCAACTATATGAAATTTTGATGGTGTTCTTGTTAAAGATCTTATTGAGTTTGTTATTTCTTGGAAAATGAAGTCGTATAAGATCCAAAAATTTTTTGCCAATATTTGTTTTTACAGAATTGCAGTATGGAGGGTTGAAGTAAATAATTTTCCTGGACTTTCTAGTCTTTTTATTGGGCTTTAAGACAGATTCGTTGTAGTTTATGAGCTTGTTGTGTCCGCTTTCAGCCAAGGCTTCATTGTAGTCTTTTTTGATGTTATTGAAAATTTCTTCGCTACTGGAAAGTTTATTTAATCTGTTACTAACCATTGGACCTATGCTCTTTCTTATTGGTTTAGGGTGGTTTGATTGGTTGTTTACATATCTTATATGTGAGTTTTCTTTTCGAAAAGGGGCATATGTGTTATTTGATAAATTCAATGTGATGTCTAAATAATCAGTTTGGATTAAATTTGCTTCTACAGTTATCTTAAACCCGTGATTCTGGAAAATCTTTCTGATTGATTTAGCTGCCCTTTCATTTTCACATTTGGATTTCTTTAAAACCGTTAGACCATCGTCCCGGTATAGTCCAAATGAAACTAAGGTGTCAATTGAAGACAAATCGGACAAGATATATAATCCTATAAGATCACAAATTTCTGCTCCCATATAGCTGCCCATAGGCACATCGAAGTTGTTAGTATCGTCTTTCTTAACCCATTCTACACCTTTAGAATCTGATAAGACACTCATACAGGAATGTAATATAATATTTATATCTTGAGGGGTTATACTAGTATATGCCTCAGCAAATTTCAAAGCTTCAGTTAATTCGTTCTTTGATATTGAGGGATAAAACTTATCAATATCAAATTTCAAGAAGCATAGCTTCTTTTTGTTTTCGATTTTATTAAACCAGTCAATAACCTCAAATGAATTTTTCCATTGAGTGAGGTTAGTTTTGAGTTTGATGTTGAAATTAGTCTTATCCAGTATCTTTTTAGCAATTCTTCCTATATCTGATTTCATCGTATTTATTAATCTGCACTCTATTGAATTTGGGAAATTTCTTTTATGGTCTTTGATTGTCAAAAAAGCAGTCTTTTGGTGCAGTTTTTTTACTTTTCCTTTTATGTTTAATTCCTTAACAATAGATGCCGCGCTTAAATTAATCTGTTCAATGCAATTATTAGGAGCCATCTTATAGTCGCTAGTCAAGCAGTTTTTCATGAGCCGGTTGTAATCCTTTTTATCAATAGAGTAGAGGTTATCTGTTTTGTCGCTAGAAATAATTACTTTGTTTGAGGATTTTATCTTCTTAATATCAGAAACCATTCTTTTTTGGAAAGGTGATTTATATTTTCTGAATTCTATGGATTTAACTAAAAGATAAAGGTCGTGTTCAAAATGTTTTAGGTCTTCGCACTCAGGTGCAGACTTTCTAGTTGGGAAACCTAAGGAAGTACTATCTCTGTTGTCAAAATGATTTACGCTATCTTCATGTTTCTGGTACCAAAAGGCCTTCCAGCGAAGGTTCTGGATAAATTTATGCAATTTCTGGTAAATTGCTTGCCTATATGTGAGTTCATTCGCTATAGGTATGTTTTTAAGTGAATAATTTATTTCAATATGCTTCAAAATATCATTAGAATTCATCATAAGGTTTGGTAAGAGTGCCCAGCTTATATAGATAAGGAGCTTGATTGTAAAATAATTTGGAAACCAAATGAATAACAGTGCTCAATCTAGAAATAGAGAGCTAAGTTAATTAATAATTAAACCCAAATAACTACACTATCTAAATTTGCCATTATAAACAATATCAATTTTGCCGAAATCAATTGGCAAGTACTATACAAAGTTAAAAGCTCAGTCCCGAAGAAAGCCGACAACTGTTCAATCTGCAATCTGGAAAGAATGGCTATAGCAGAAGCAGATAGAAATAAATCACTAAATATCAGAAAAGAATTAACCGCTATGTGTCCTCATTATAGATCTTGTTATTTTTGATTTATTGTTTGCTTGTTGTGTCTTATTTTTACTATCTTACATGTTAAACTTAATTTTTAAACTTTTATAAGTTTTATGATAATTTACTAATTAAGCATAATAAGTTTTTTGAAAGGTTTTTTATAAAGTTATTAATTATTTTCACTCAAAAATATCTATAAATTACTTAATTACTAATTTATGTCTAATTAGTGCTGATTAACCTGATTAGTGCCAATTAATTTGATCGTTTTTTTCTATATATATCAGTGTGCTTCATTTTTATTGCTACCTAGCTCTGAAGATCCTTTTTTAGGTGAAACCGGGTTAGCAGGGTAGCAATTTTTGTCAATAAATTATTAATTAACTTAGCTCTCTATTTCTAGATTGAGCACTGTTATTCATTTGGTTTCCAAATTATTTTACAATCAAGCTCCTTATCTATATAAGCTGGGCACTCTTACCAAACCTTATGATGAATTCTAATGATATTTTGAAGCATATTGAAATAAATTATTCACTTAAAAACATACCTATAGCGAATGAACTCACATATAGGCAAGCAATTTACCAGAAATTGCATAAATTTATCCAGAACCTTCGCTGGAAGGCCTTTTGGTACCAGAAACATGAAGATAGCGTAAATCATTTTGACAACAGAGATAGTACTTCCTTAGGTTTCCCAACTAGAAAGTCTGCACCTGAGTGCGAAGACCTAAAACATTTTGAACACGACCTTTATCTTTTAGTTAAATCCATAGAATTCAGAAAATATAAATCACCTTTCCAAAAAAGAATGGTTTCTGATATTAAGAAGATAAAATCCTCAAACAAAGTAATTATTTCTAGCGACAAAACAGATAACCTCTACTCTATTGATAAAAAGGATTACAACCGGCTCATGAAAAACTGCTTGACTAGCGACTATAAGATGGCTCCTAATAATTGCATTGAACAGATTAATTTAAGCGCGGCATCTATTGTTAAGGAATTAAACATAAAAGGAAAAGTAAAAAAACTGCACCAAAAGACTGCTTTTTTGACAATCAAAGACCATAAAAGAAATTTCCCAAATTCAATAGAGTGCAGATTAATAAATACGATGAAATCAGATATAGGAAGAATTGCTAAAAAGATACTGGATAAGATTAATTTCAACATCAAACTCAAAACTAACCTCACTCAATGGAAAAATTCATTTGAGGTTATTGACTGGTTTAATAAAATCGAAAACAAAAAGAAGCTATGCTTCTTGAAATTTGATATTGATAAGTTTTATCCCTCAATATCAAAGAACGAATTAACTGAAGCTTTGAAATTTGCTGAGGCATATACTAGTATAACCCCTCAAGATATAAATATTATATTACATTCCTGTATGAGTGTCTTATCAGATTCTAAAGGTGTAGAATGGGTTAAGAAAGACGATACTAACAACTTCGATTTGCCTATGGGCAGCTATATGGGAGCAGAAATTTGTGATCTTATAGGATTATATATCTTGTCCGATTTGTCTTCAATTGACACCTTAGTTTCATTTGGACTATACCGGGACGATGGTCTAACGGTTTTAAAGAAATCCAAATGTGAAAATGAAAGGGCAGCTAAATCAATCAGAAAGATTTTCCAGAATCACGGGTTTAAGATAACTGTAGAAGCAAATTTAATCCAAACTGATTATCTAGACATCACATTGAATTTATCAAATAACACAAATGCCCCTTTTCGAAAAGAAAACTCACATATAAGATATGTAAACAACCAATCAAACCACCCTAAACCAATAAGAAAGAGCATAGGTCCAATGGTTAGTAACAGATTAAATAAACTTTCCAGTAGCGAAGAAATTTTCAATAACATCAAAAAAGACTACAATGAAGCCTTGGCTGAAAGCGGACACAACAAACTCATAAACTACAACGAATCTGTCTTAAAGCCCAATAAAAAGACTAGAAAGTCCAGGAAAATTATTTACTTCAACCCTCCATACTGCAATTCTGTAAAAACAAATATTGGCAAAAAATTTTTGGATCTTATACGACTTCATTTTCCAAGAAATAACAAACTCAATAAGATCTTTAACAAGAACACCATCAAAATTTCCAAACCTAAAAAACATTATAAATACCCATAACAAAAGGATTTTAGATGATTCAAACAAAAAAGATAAGACTTGCAACTGCAGGGACGAAACCAACTGCCCTTTTAAAGGAGAATGCTTACTAAAAGGCATCTATAAGGCTTCTATTAGGAATAAGGAATATATAGGTTCAACAGGGGTATCCTTCAAAAAAAGATGGCAGCAACACAAATACAGTGTTCTCAAAAAAACCCAAACAACTACACTATCTAAATTTGCCATTATAAACAATATCAATTTTGCCGAAATCAATTGGCAAGTACTATACAAAGTTAAAAGCTCAGTCCCGAAGAAAGCCGACAACTGTCCAATCTGCAATCTGGAAAGAATGGCTATAGCAGAAGCAGATAGAAATAAATCACTAAATATCAGAAAAGAATTAACCGCTATGTGTCCTCATTATAGATCTTGTTATTTTTGATTTATTGTTTGCTTGTTGTGTCTTATTTTTACTATCTTACATGTTAAACTTAATTTTTAAACTTTTATAAGTTTTATGATAATTTACTAATTAAGCATAATAAGTTTTTTGAAAGGTTTTTTATAAAGTTATTAATTATTTTCACTCAAAAATATCTATAAATTACTTAATTACTAATTTATGTCTAATTAGTGCTGATTAACCTGATTAGTGCCAATTAATTTGATTGTTTTTTTATATATATATCAGTGTGCTTCATTTTTATTGCTACCTAGCTCTGAAGATCCTTTTTTAGGTGAAACCGGGTTAGCAGGGTAGCAATTTTTGTCAATAAATTATTAATTAACTTAGCTCTCTGTTTCTAGATTGAGCACTGTTATTCATTTGGTTTCCAAATTATTTTACAAATATGATATTGGAAGTTTTGTTATAATATTTAACAGAATTGATTTGTTTTATTATTTTTAAATAAAATTGTCAAATTTTCATACGTTTCTTTCATTTTAGTATTATTAAAACTTAAAAATATTTAATAATCATTTTAAACAGATTTTAAAGTTTTAAAATATTAAAATAAAAAGTAATAATGGAATACAAATGTTGTATATGCCTGGATAGGTTATTCAAAGTAGACACAGAAGTATCTGTCAAACCATGTGGTCATACCTTTCACAAAGACTGCATATCAAACGTAACGAAAGGTGAGAATAAGACATGTCCAATTTGTAGACAAGAATTACAGGAAGAAAAGATAGTTAAAGTTCACTTTAATGTGAATAAAGAACTTGACTACAGTGATTGTTCAAACGATACTTTGAGCTTCTTTGATAAAGTTGTTGAGTATAAATCAAACAAAAGGATGACCATGGTAAAAATCATTAAGAAGTTAGATAAAGAAAATACCCGTCTAAAGGAAACTTACAAAACCAACTGTAAAGGCTACAGCTTGTGTAAGGTGTTCTTGAGAGGTTTCCAGAAAGAAATTAAAAACTTGAATGAAAAAATCAGTAAGTTAAACTTAACAAAGTGCCAGTTGAAAAGGAAAAGAAGATTGCTTAATGAAAAAGAAGAAACTATTGTTGAGCAAAAGTTAGAAGTTTAAGAAAACGAAATCGATTTAAATACTTGTGAAGATGCTATCAAAAATATTGAAGCAGTAATTAGTAAAGGTTTGTTTATTTGCTATTGATTAAATAAATTAATTATATATGTTGAACTTATAGTTTTAAGTATAACAAGGATCCATACGGATCATCAATTTATAATAAGGTCCAGATAAATAAGTTTGAAATTATCAAAGTTTAAAACTCTATGTTGTGAGATATTATTATTAATTCAAATGCAAAAAAACCTCTGATAATACATAGATCAAAGAAAACTATAAATAAGTTTACAGTTTTAGATACTTTTACAAATAAAATTGACAATCTTCTCACTATTTTTAAAGCTTTAAAAAACTAGTTAAAAAAATAAAATTTTTTTTTTTTTGCAGGACCCTCTATGTATAATTAATATATCTTTATTTATATCTTATATACCTTATTATTGTTACTGATTATTAAAATATGTTTATACAGTCGTTTTGCATGAAAAATAAATATTTAGTTTCTATTATAAATTCTTATGTTTTTTTCTATTCTTATAACTACTAACTTAAACATTCTTTATTTAACACTCTGTAAGAAATTTTATGTAGTTGTAAACTAATTAATCATATTATTTGTTTAACTTGTTAATAAATTAAAAAATTATATTTATAAAACACGTACTAGGATTTCATTTTATAGGTGCACTACTTATTTAGTTCTGACAATTAGTAATTTGACAATTTTTGTTCTAAAAACTAATTCTAATTCTTCAAAATTTAGTAATTGTTTTTTTCAATACTTTTGTCAAATTATTTATTATTGTATTAATATGTAACTTTGAAATGTTTTTTTTTTAATTTTCACTTCTTTTTTACTAATATAGTCTTATTAATTATGCCTACATCCGAATATTGTTTTATTTCATACTTTTTGAGATGTATCGCCTTGTTTTTAATTATAAGTTTAAATTTTAAACGCATATTTAACCGAAAATAGCCTAAGATACTTTAAATTACCTTAATTGTTTTCAACAAGTTGAAATTTATTTAAACGACACCTGGAAACTGTCGATTCTTAATTTAAAATATATAAAGTTTATTTTTGTTAGCGAGTCTTAAAGCTCAGTAGGTATTGATTAGAAATCGTTATAAAAAATTTAAATATTAGTTTTGTCGAGTAGAAATAGTTCTCAGTATAAATATTTTAAATTAATTTTGTTATCGTTTTTAGTTTTATTTTATCTTTAAAATCTGATTTTTTTGAAGGGACTGCCAATGAAAAAGTAAATGAAGTTTTTAGTGGAAATAAGAAGACTTTAGATTACAACATGAAAATATGGTTGAATAAAAATTTACTTCTTGAAGGATTTTTAAATAAAGTTGAAAACAATATGAAAGAACTACACGTAATCAATGAATAAATGAGTGATTTAATATTGATGAAATCTGTCGAACTTGAAGTTGAAAACAAGGCGTTGCAAGAAAACAACAAAGAAATAACTAAATACCTTGAAATTTTGGAAAATTCGCTAAGACAGGCTCAGAACAAAGCAGAGTGCTTGGAAAGAGATTACAAAAATTTAAAGTCAGAAGATAACGATTTGTTGGCTGATTTGATATATACCAAACGGATAAAAACTGATATTAAAATGTTATCAAGAAACGCAACCGAAAAATCAGATGATAATATTAACGATGATCAGATCACAAACTGCGATTTAATTAAAGGTAAATATTAAAATTTTCTTTATTTCTAAAATTTTTACAATTTTTTAATACCTAAGATTGTGTTCTTTTATTGGAATTTAAAACTTTAATCATCAAACCAAAGCTCTCAGCAAATGCAGGTTTTGTTTTAATTACTAAAAGCTTTCACCCGATAATTTTGTCTTTAGTTAATTTCTAGTATTTTACGATAAATTATAGTCAAGGCTATAGATCTGATGTCTAATGTCGATGTTTTCTTTTTAACTGTAGATTTTTATTCGGTGTTTATAAAGACTTGCTTAAATGTTGTGTACTTCATTTTATTTTTTAGGTGCAGAAAACAAGGAAGTTAAAAATTATATATACATTAGCGGAGGAAAATCAGATGAGACAACTTACGAAAACAGTGTTTTAAAAATGGACACAAAAATTGGTAAATGGTATCAATTTAAAACTTTCGGTACACGTAGACGTCGCCATCGATCCATAATAAAAGGAGATCAAATGTATTTGATAGGCGGATATAATGGATCAGACTACGTTGAATCAGCTGAAAATGAGACCGTATCTCTTAACGAGGAATTAGCTACCAAAACGTTTCCTTTCATGCACAACAAACGGCTAAGCTTTGGAATGTGTTCTTTAGCAGAATGTGTTTTTGTCGGAGGGGGATTTAAAAACTCTTCTGAAGATTTAGACAAATGCGAAGTCTACAGTTTTGAAACTTGTGAATGGACTGAAGTTTCTAGTATGAACACTAAAAGAAGCGAATTTACTCTGACTTATTTTCAAGGAAAAGTCTGGGCTGTTGGCGGTTTTAACGATTCAAATGACACAGATACATGGCTTGACACAATAGAAACATTCGATATTACACAAAATAAATGGAAAACAAGAAATTTGAGGCTCCTTACTGAACGGTCTGGGCATAGCACTGTTGCTTACGACAAAAAACTCTTTGTTGTTGGTGGCGAAAACAAAGATTCTTTTTTAGCTTCGGTTGAAGTTTATTCATGCGAAACCAATCAGTTTAGCTTCGTTGCTTCAATGAATATTTCACGTATTGGTTTTGGATGCTGCGTTGTAAATTCAAGTTTGTATGTGATTGGGGGATGTAGTTTAGATTACGACACTCCTACAGATGAAGTTGAGATATACGACATTGAAAGAGATGAATGGAGTAGAGGTCCGAGTTTGCCTTTAAAATTAGCTGATTTTTCTTGCTGTGAAACTTTATGAATTCTGCTCATTTCATAAGTATCTGCTAGTTGTATATTATTTAATAGCTTTTAGTTCCAACGTTGTTTTCAAAAAAGTTTAAATTTTCTTAGCTCTAAATAAAAGTTTGTACCGTTTTAACTTTATTTTCACAATTAGCAATATTACTTTGTTTTAACAAGTATACTATCTTTATTAACTATAAACAAATTAAAGTGATTGACGAAGCAGAATTTTCTTGTTTTCAATAAAGGTGTTTGTGTACAACACAATTATTTTTGTTTCAATAATTTTCTTTTCAAACGAAAAACCTTACTTAGAATGAAAATAACTTTTTTGATAAAATATCCATATAATGCTAAAAATTAACACAGTAAGTGTTTTTCAATCACAATGTCCTACACATATTAAATTGACTTGATGGTTTATTTTACTATGTGTATGTTCATTTAGTTTCTTTTTTTTTTGTTTGTTTTTACTCTCTAAAGTTTCAAACCAAGCAACTTGTTTTAATTTCATCTAAGTATGTGTAAATAACCCTTCTAAAAAATAAACTACCTATCACATTTATTGAAAGAAAAATGATTTCTTATAGTGCTTTGTATTCCAAGTTGAACAAATGCACATTTCATTATAAAAATAATATAAGGAAGTATTTGCACCTGAGTTGACTGAGTGTTAAAAAGATTAATAAAAATTTTTAAATCAAGTAATTTTGGTTATATGTTAACTGCGAATATATTTATCTTAGTGCTTGAAAAATAATTTGTGTAAAACTCTAATTTAACATTTAGTATAACTATCTTTTCATTTAAGAGTTATCATACTACATACTAAAAATGAGAAAAATTTGAAACTTTATCAATGGAAAGCAAATTTTTATATAATAAATCAGTAACTTCTTGAAAAGAAACGTAATGATTGATATTAATAGTACAAGTTGCGACTACTTTAAAACTATCCTGTATATAAGGGATGGGCAACGATTTTAGTCGGCGAGCTAGGTGTGAAAAAATTAATTTGTGTATATTCTAAAGCGTTTAAGTTGCATTCACAAAAATTACTCAGTTATTCAGCGACAAATGATAATTTTAGATCACCATTCTATTTTATATCTGAAATAAATTTTAAATTTTTTACAAGTTTTACTTAAGCTTGTTTTTTTCTTTTTATTTGAACTATCAAAATATTAAGAACAAGTTTCAAAATTTGGTTTGGCGGGCCAGATTTACAAGCTAGCGGGCCGCACTTATATTTCTTTCAAGCTAGATTCTATTCAGATATTCTAAATGTTGGCGGGTTGCTAGTTTTCGTTCTGCATTTTTCAGTTATAGCCATCATCGTTGCAAAAATAGATTCGATTTTATCGTTGAATTGGATTTATTTATATTGATACTATTTTTATCAAACAATAAAATATGCAATAAAAGCAAGAAAGTGGTTAAAATTAATTTTAGAGTAAATAATTTATTTAAATTAAAGGTCAAAAAACTAAATTCAAAACTTAATAATTACATTATTTCAAAAAAACTAACAACGGAGCCAATAAGTTTGATCAGACCTATTCTATTAAATCAACCAATGGTAGTTACTGTTTTGTCTGCATATTTTTAGCTGTTATTAAAATATAATTTTACTTTTCTTGATTTTTACAAAGAAAAGACATATGCAGTAGTTATTTATCAATCTTTTGTCTATACAGAGCAGGGTCAATGAGATTTTATGATGAACAACTAAATTCACTATAAAAGGCTATTATCGGGCCACGATGTTTTGAAAAGTTTTAGTTTTAAAATAAGTGTTAAATACAACAGCGAATAATTAATAAATTAAACATTATTTAGGCAGCAGTTTACTGACAAGAAGGTTTTTTTTTCATTATCAATTAGCACCAATTGCTTTTTTTTTCCATTTGATTTTTTTTAAGTTAAATTATTCTTTAAGGTTTATCAAACAATTTATGTTTAAACTCAAAGTAAATTATTCAAATTTTATCAGCAAACATATTGAACACTGATTTTAGCTTATATGCAAACATAGTTTATGTGTAGACAATGAAAAATTCATAAGAGGCCAATGCAAACCAGTTTATTTTTCAATTATGCTATAACTAGTCGGCCGTGTTTATTTCGTTTGTTCTCCTTAATAGTTTGCTTTTATAAACATTATAAACAGCTAATTCTAGGTTAACTTTACAAACCAACGGACCTCACGAGTCTTTCTTGCCCATTCATATGTGTGGTGATCTGAAGAAAAATTAGCTCCCTTTCTGTTCAAGCCTTTACGAAGTTTACTTTATAAGCTGATAAAATCCTAAAGGGAAAATTTTTCATTACATTAATTTTATAAATGTCATTACAAATTTTAAATTTATATATTTACCCGTTCAGAGCATTTATGTGATCTTAAACGAAGTTTCAAGTGAGGAATCTAAGTTTTCGGCATCTCCTGGTTTATCCCAACTTTTTTTTTGAATACAGTAACATCGGACAGTCTTCTGAAATAAAGCATTTGAATTTTTTGTGTTTCACAAATGTCGAAAAAAAAGTTGTCTACTTTTCTTTTCTTTTTAAAACTCACTCCCGCTATCTTTGAATTTATCAAAAATTGTTTTATGTCGTCTGCAAGTTAAGCACTAAACAATATTTTCTTTTAATTAAAATTTGCTGTAGACGTGTATAAAATCAGTTTAAGTTTTTCAAAATTTATCTCGTAATTTATTTGTCAACAAGTAAAGTCCATGAGTTACAAATGTTTTTACTGGTTTCCTGTTTCCTGTGCAACCCCGGGAAATACTGGAATAAACAAAATAAAAAAACGATTTAACATGGTTTTCATTTAAGATGTTTTACTAAAAGTTCAGAACTGTTTAAATGTTTGTGGTTACGTTTGATGTTTTAAAGAACTACATCGAAAATGACTAATGTTTATAATTTGTTTTAGTAAAAAATAATGTAAAAGCTATATAAAAATCTTATAAGAACTAAAGTCGCGAATTTGATAAAAAAAAACTTTTCATCATTATCAGCCAATTGAAGGTGTTAATTAAAAATTCTTTATCATTTCTTACCTCGAAGGGCTTCATTTAATACTAATGTTAAGAGTTTATTTTAACTAGTTTGTTTTATTATTCTAAAAACAGTAACAAAAAGAAGTACAAAATTTTTCATGAAAACAATTTATGTGTCCTTTATATGTTTTTACTGTCCTCTCATTTTTGTAAAGCTTCAGTGTTTTTTTTGATAGGTTATAATCTTACTGTAACAAAACTATATTTTTTTAATTCGCTTAGTGTTTCAATATTATTTTACATTTCGTACTTTGTCAATATTCAAAAAAAAATATTCTAAAAATATGCAAGTGTTTCTGCTTAGCCATTATTTATCTTTGTGTTATGTTTTGGTTGTTAGAGTTGTGATTTTATGTACTTTTTTTTACGAAGTTTTTCGATATTTAGTCGTCAGCGAGCAAAAACTTACGATCCGAACAAAAGTACAGACAAAAAAATAAAATTCTAACAAATAAACCATATTTCGAATCACTATTAAAGAATTTTTACTATAGCTGTGTCATGTCTTTTATTTTAATTATTTAAACAAAGCTTCTTTCTTTGTTTTATGTGTTTAAATTTTGATATGAACAATTTTAATAAAAACTTGCCATAAAAGTGATAGCTGTTATGTTTTTGATTTTAATCACACAATTTTTATTATAAACAATCTTTTTGTTACGTCAAATCGTATTTTTGTATAAAAAAATGCTATAAGTTTATTTAGCATCATTGTTAACAACACGCTTTAAATTACAAACTAAACTACTTCTTTATGTTGATATTTTTAACTTATGTTCACTCACAAGTCAAGTAAGGACGCAAGAGAAAAGGAAACTTCCTAACATTTGTCCAATATTACATATGACCTGAAGCGCCACACGGGCAGAAGTCTGGGGAAACTGAGTTCAAACACGAAATATTTTGCTTAACTGACAATTACGCGCTGGTGTTGAACGCCGTTTACTGCTTGGGAATTGAAAACTTTTTCGTGGACGTGTACAAGTTCACGGCTGGAAGCATGTATGCCCACAAACAAAACAACGACACTCACAGAAAACTTGTTTACTTGATGGGGTATTACGAAGGTTACAGGGACAGGAAACAAATAAGGTGGAAGACCTCGACAGGGAATGGCGTGATTGTAACTAGTCGGCCGTCTTGAACCACTTTAAAAGTGATAATCGGTTGGAACTGCAGGAATTCGGATTGAGATGGTGAACGGAAGAGCGCAGCAAAGGAATGCTTTGCAGGGGAAAAAATTTTTTTAGTCGATGGTCGCCTCTGTGCACAACTCGTTCAACGACGGCAATTACAAAAAATTGTCTGCCGACACAAACTCAAGTTTCGAGTTCCAGAGCTCCTGCAAAGACGACTCGGGCAGTCCGGTGGCTTGCAGGCAGTCGAAAAGTGTCCACTTCGATAATTTGGTGCACCATTTTATGCGGAGGTTTTAATATTCAAACTACCGGTAGCATTGGGCAGCCGTGCGTGGCACCTTTTCATCAAACCACGTAGAGCGGATTGATGATAAGGTGAGGACAGTTTCTCAAAATTTGATTGTTAAGAAGCATAAAGGATCGGACGCGGGAGTGGGGGACGCTCTTTATCATGCTCCTAATTTCAGCAACAAAAACATAATGTTATAGCTTGCCAAGGAGCCATCCTCAGCAAAAGATGGGTTCCAACTGCAGCGAGTTGCTTTAACAATTATCATTTGCAGCACACAGAAGGACCGTTCAATTTCTAAGAAGATCCAAAAGATCTTGAACAAAGTCGGGTTGCACCACAGGGGTAGCTTGCAGGAAAAGTTTTAAATAATTTGTGCCAAGTCGACGACTATCAAAATGACAACTATGGTAAGCACATCATTGGGTTGGTAATTCTCCTCAGTGAAGTTGATTTTCATGCTGAGTTTGACAAGCAGTTGACAATGATTACTGGTAGCAATGTGAAAGATTGCAAAGTGTTTAGATGAAAAGATAACTGTGAAACTAAAACTGCAGAGTACGAGAATCCTCTGCAAGTAAGCAAAGTAGGTATTTTAGATAAAAAAAGGTGCAGCTCTCTCATGATAACCCAAGTGCTCTGCAGCTGCTTTATGGTCATCATGTTTGTACTTAACAAGAATTTTGTAGACCTACCATCAGTGTTGAAGCAAGAACTAGTTTAATTTACAAAGACTATCTACAAACCATGGAATTTACGAAGTCGCATCTTTCAGTGGATAACTCAATTCGAAACAACTCCGTTCACCAAATTATCGGCAAAAGTCTGTTATATTAAATTATCGAATTGGACACTTTTCGACTGCTTCCAACCACAGGACTGCCTAAGTCGCCTTTGCTCTGGAAATCAAAACTGGAGTTTGTGTCAGCAGAAAAAGTTTTCGTTATTGTCGTAATTGAACGTGTCGAACACAGAGGTGATATCGTAGATCTAAACATGTCTACTCCTACAAAACATCCGGCTTCACTTGCTGCTTCGTTCATCATTCCATGACCGAAATCCCGCAGTTTCAACTGATTATTTAGGTTTTTATTTCTCCCTTTCTCGTGCGTCGCGTATTTTCTTGACTTCTGAGTGAACACAAGTTGAAAAAATTAACAGAAAAAAGCAGATTAGTTTGTACTTCCAACTTTTGTTAATCATGATGCTAAATAAACTAATAGTCATTTTTTATACCAAAATTATTATTTGACGTAACAAAAATTGTTTTAAATCTAATAAAATTGTGTGATAAAAAATAAAAACATAACAGCTATTACTTTTGTTGCAAATTTGTATAAAAGTTGAACACATTACAATTTAGACACATAAAACAAAGAAAGTAGTTGTGTTTAATTTACAACAATGTAAGACATAACACAATTGTTGTAAAATTTCTATAGTTGTGATTCGTAATATGGTTTGGTTCTTAGAATTTTATTAGAACGTACTTTTGTTCGGATTTCTAATTTTTGTTCGCTGATTACTAAATATCAAAAACACTTCAAAAAAAAAAAGATAATCAGAAACATTTGCATATTTTGATAACATGTTTTTGTATATTGACAAAGTACAAGATGATGAAAAAAAGTTGACGTACTAAGACGATTTAGAAAACTAACAAAATATTAATTTATTACGGTAAGATTATAACAAATTAAAAGAAAATATATCATTTTGATTGTTTTAATCAATGCTAATTTCAGACTAAAAAAGTTATTTACATTTAAAAAGAAACTTTCTGTGTAGTTAAAACCAAATGAAATTAATATTAATTAAAATATACACTGCAGCCGGCGATAGTTTTAATAACAGAAGTTTAGCACTTGAGGACTTGTTTATTTCCGACCTCTTATCTAATTAAATTTATAAATGTTATCCTTTATTGGTCAAACTCAGACTCATTTTCAGAGTACTCCGGAATAGTTTTAATTTTTGTTTTATCAGGCATTTCATTACTTTTTTTTCCTCGATTTTTATGTTTTTAAAGTGCCTTTTTAAATATTTTGGTTTTTAGACAAATTTAAACTGATAAATTATAGTTTTTAAGTTTTTGGCTTATACTATATGATATTGAATTATATTATAAGTTAAAACTAACTCAGGCTAGATTTATACTCAGCCTAGTTTTTGATCATTCAGACTCGCTGTTTTGTCATAAAGAATGTCATCCATGTATTGGAAGCCCCTTTAAATTTGAGATGGGTCAAACATAAACGAAAATACTTTTGAACAATGTTCAAACATGCACAAAGAGTCAATTTTTTAGGAGTAAAAATAAAACCGACCAAAGGTAAAAGTTACACTTATGGTTAACAGTTTAAGTAATAGAAAAATAAATTTAAATAAAAAAAATTAAACAAAAAAGAAAACCAAGGGTAAAGGTTTGGGGTAACAGTAATAGTAAAAAAAATAAATTTAAAATAATATTTACGAGAAAAATATAACCAGCCTAGGGTAAAGGTTAGTGTAACAGTAATTGTATATAATAATAATTTAAAAAATTAAACCAGTTCAAAAGTTTCTTCATTAATAAAAAAGTCACTTCTCGCAAAAGTTACTTGTGCAAGCGTGACGCCGTGCAAAAGTGGCTTGTGGCAAAAGTGCTTAAAATTATTTTTTAAACATGCAACTTTAAATTCACACTACCTTTTATAACTTTACAAATTTTTAAACTGATTATATCAAAGCAAGTTCTTTCACTTAATTTATTTTTTTTTAATGTTTTTTTTTCTTTTAAGGTTATTAAGATCCAGGGGTGCTTTTACTCTTTAAACTTATTTTAAAATAAAGTAGCAAAAATTTCTCTTGTAAAAAATAGTGCATTTTAACAATAGTTTTTAGTAAATTATTTGAATAAAAAAGTAAACTTTTAAAATTTTATGGCTAACCAAGGCTTGTTTGATATATAATTCAAAACTTAGATTGCTTAAAATATGTTTTATAAATAAATGAACTGTTTTATGACACTTTTGCTTAGAACTATGTATTTATTAAAACCTTTGGTTATCGTTTTGTATTTTTAAGTAATTTTAATTTGAATAATAGTAGTTTTTCAAGCTTTTTTACAGTATAGTTACTTAAATTATTTTACAAGCTGAAGATAACTCAGGCTTGATTGATAAACATCAGTCTATTCTAATTTTTTGTCAATCAAGTATTCTGTTTCACTTGAAAGAATAGCAACAGTGTAGTATAAACAGTTATTTCAACCAATTTTTATTTCAACCAACATATATTAAACTTTCATTTTAAGCTTTGGTTTTTCAAGCTGGCTGTTTTTTCTCAAAAAATGACAACCCTGTAATAGGACCACCTTAAAAGTACATGTACTTAACCTTTTAATCTAAGTTAATTAAGTTGTTGCAATGAGTTTATAAATCATTAAAACTTATTAAAATAAAAACGTGTACTACCTTGCCAAATACTTATTTTTTAAGTTTGTATAGTAGTTAATCAAAACAGGTTTTTACACTTGTTTTCACATGTTTTACTTTTGTATTTATTTATTTTTTTGGTTTTTGTTTTTAAAATTTATTTAAACCATGAGGCTTTTCTACTGTCTAGCCTTATTATATCAAGTAGAACTTTTTTTTGTTAAATATTAATCTTTTTTTATAAGAACTTTAAATTAAGCAATTCAAATCTAAAATTATTAAATTTATTTACACTTCAGGCTAATTCAGGTTTGTTTAATAGTTTGTTGCGAAACTTAAGTAATTTGGAAACTTTTTTAAACATCAGGTCTTATTTTATAATTAATTTTTTTTATTTTAATTTCTTTTCACATGTTCTTGTATTTTTTACTTTTATAATTCATCACTATTTTTAACTTTTCAGTAATCATACTTGGTTAGTAGAAATTTTTTAAACCTTTTAATAATACAGATGTTTTAATTATTTTACAACATGGAAAAAAATACTAAGGCTAAGTTAATAAAACTCAGTTCAGTTTTCGTAAATCAATAATTCATTTTGACTCAAATAATAGCAACTCTGTGGTAGGCAACTCTTTTAAACCGTAACAAGACAATTTTAAAACGAGTTTATAAATTTCTAATTGTAATAAAACACTTAATCTAGAAGTAAAATTGTATTTTTATATTAACTTGCTCTTAACCTTAAAGCTCTTATTGTAAAAAATAAACTACTTTAGCCTATATGAAAATTAAATATGCAATTATTGACAAAAAAAAGTTTTAAATAAAAGCCATTTTTAAACCAGAGCTTTCCCAAACAATGTCCCTCTCCGACAAGTTTTCTCTTAAAACTACCATTGAAAACACCTAAGGCCCTTTTTTATGTTCTTCGTCATCAAATCCAGATGTATAAATATCTAATTATGGCCTTTTTGCTCTTTCTTTTGCAGTTTATGGCCCCTTATATTTACTAAAGTTTTCTCATAATATCTAGTTTAAGTCAAAGAACTACTATTGAATCGCCTGAAACCTGTATTTTTTGCTCTTCATCTTAAACACCAGAACATCTTGTGTAAATTTCAAATTATGACTTCATGGCTATCTTGTGGCCCCTTTACAGCTCATACCCAACCTTAGATTATGATTTTCCTCCCTTTGCTGCTTATGGTTGCCTAACTTTCTGTAATGGCCCCCAAGAGAGCCACTTGGCCCACTTTAGAAAATCCTTATGTAAACTAATTAAGAAGATGCACTATTTCCTATCTTAAAATTTCAACTTTGTTTCAATAATGTAAAATGTTATCTAAAAGTTGTATAACTACATTTGTTTATTTGTAGAAAGAAAAATGCAGAAAATTTCTTGTTTATTTTTGTTTAAAGCATTTATAAGTCAGCTTTATTAAAATAGTATACCACAGGGTTTTTACCATGTTATATAGTATAGTTTATTTATCAACCAAAAAAGGTCAAAATATTTTTTCTAAGACTCATGGTATAAAAAAACTTTTCATTATGGGTTATTTTATATTTAATGTTTTAAAAGTTTTTATTCATTTAGTTCAATTAAAATAAAAGGCTAAAAATACTCCAGTGTTTAAACATTTATATATAGTTTAATCAAAAAAGTTTTACAAAAAATAAATTAATGGCTAAAATCTAAATAAAAAATTTAAACAAGTTAAAAGCTTTAAAACTAAATTTAAAAGTATAGCTAACTTTATTAGTAGATTATAACTTACAGATATGAAATTAGAACTAAAATTTTCAGTTTGGAAAATAACAATTTCACAATTTAAAATAAAATGTGACTATGAAAAGTTTACTGGTTTTGTATTGATAGTGATTAAATATATTCAAAATCAAAAACAATTTAAAACACCCCTGTTAAATGTTATTTTTAAGACAACTTTATTATACCAAAGTCGCGGTCAAGTAGATTAAATGAAATAGTCAATTTTTTTTAGTTCAGTTAATTTAACTTGATTAAATCTAAAAATAATATATGCTTAAATGTAACCTAATTTTCATTTAGTATATATTATAAATACATAAAGTTGTTCCTAATTGACACTTTACAATTATTTATTTTTCATGATTGTGAACTAATAAATACATAGTTCATGTAAAGTAAAACTGTTATATCAATGTTCTTTAAAAATTATGCAGAATCTTAATTTATAATTTTCACAAACATTATCAGATGAAAATTTTATGGAAATTAGTTAGTAGCTTCCTTATAAAATCAGGGTCTTAAAATATTGTTTTAAATTTATTATCACATTCTAAAGTATTAATTAAGACTAGTTCCACCTCTTTTTAATTAGTGTACATCACAAAAGTGAAAGTTATTTCTGCTTGCATTGAAAGTCTAATCTTTGTTACTGAACATAGTTGTTTACATTGTTAATTTTAACGTTTAAAATTTAGTAATATAGCACAATTAAATATGTGAAATAAGTTTTTTTTTTTGTTAAACAACTATATAATTGAACAGCTAGATTTTTTTCTTCATTCTGACAGCGTAGCACAGGTTCTCTTTGAATTTTATGAACAGAGAAGGTGTCCAAAATGAGCGACACTTATGCATAGAGGGTCAAAAATGCACAAAGACGCTATTGTACAAAGACACTTTGCACGGTTGAAAAACTTTCAAGTTTTTTTTATTTAATCATTATTATTTTTACTGTTATCCTTAACCCTTAACCTAAATCGGTACTGTGTTTTTATTTTTACATAACTTATTTTATATGATTCTTTTTATTTTTTAGTTTATTTTTTTTAATTTTTAAGTTTATTTTTTTAGTCACTGTTACCTCTAACCCTTACTTTCAGTCAGTAATGTGTTTTATTTTTTCATAACTTATTTTATATGATTCTTTTCATTTTCTAGTTTTTTTTTTTTAAATGATTTATAAGATTTTTCTTTGTCATTGTTATCACTAACCCTTACTTTCAGTCAGTAACTTTTTTTTTTATTTTATGATTTTAGTTAATTTTTTACTGTTTTTTTTTTCACTTAACTTTTTTAATTTTTACCATTATTATTACCTCTAACCTACTGTTGGAAACACAAAACTTTTAGGGCACACGAAACTCACAAAAAATTTAGATAACACAAAAAATATTTTAGTCTTATTACTGTTTTTATTTAGTTAAAGCAACTTAGTTTAATGTTAAAGTTGAATCAAGCCCTGGTGTTTATTTTAGCTTTTAGTTTATTGTCCATTTTACTCTCATGATCTATTTCAGTATTAAATTATGGACATCATTCTTTATATAAATAATGCATTAAAGACACATTCTACAGCTGAAAAATGGAAATGTGAAAAGTCCATTGACTTATGTGGAAGAAGCTGTCATCAAGCTACTATCATGATTTACCACCAAATTAATAGGTTATTGTTTTTTTGATTTATTATGAATATTACAGGGTTGCCAGTTTACCTGGAAAAACCTGGAATTTGACAATTTAGAGAAAAAAATGAAAAAACATTAAATACTAACAATTTTGACATGAACAGTAGTAGAAATTGATTTTATTTAAAAAATTCATAATATAAATTTAAAAAACTTGTCGTCATAAATTTTTTTATATTAAAACAAAATTATAAGTTTTACAGTATGTTTTCAATGTTTTGTATGCTTTTTAACACAGTTTTTTACCTTAAACATAACTTTAAACTAAAAACAGACCTGAAAAAGTGTACTTTTTTAAACCTTGAAGAAATTTGGATAACCTGTAAAAAAAATTTTTAAACGAGTAGCAACCCTGATATTAGTAATTTATAGCATTTCGCTTGAGGTAGAAAGCTATTTTTTTCTTCATCAAAATTATTATTACTACCTACTTTTTAAATGACAAAATTGTTTATATAAGGTTGTTCACTTGATAATGATGTTATTAGTTAAGTGATAATTAAAGTTTAAAACTATTTTCTGAATTTAGAGAAAAAATTAAGAACATTTAATTAATAAAAAAATACTTTAATTGAGATAAAAACAATTAAAATATGGTAAAAATTTTCTTTAAATAGATACATTGTAGTAGTGGTGAATAAATTTTAGTAACAATTTTAAGTATTAAATAATGCAAATTATACAATTATTATATTATTATATATCCATAATTAAATAGTGCATACAAACTCTATAAAAATTATAGGGTTTAGTTAATTTTTAGTTGCCACATACTGAGGCTAGTTTGAATTTTATAAAGGTTTTTTTAAAAAATTATGCTGGCTCATTATATTCTCGGGTTCTTTTGTAAATCTCAGGCTGTTTAGCTATGTTTTTTAATAGATTTCTAGTTACTTAAATTTATTATTTTTAAGATTTTAAAACTTAGTTCTTGAAAATTATCTTTCTTTTCTACTTGTTTTGTTCTTGTGTTCTAAATAAAAAATTAACTGTTTATTTTCGTGTTTTAATTTGTCTTATAAGTTCTTTTTTCAATTATTTATATTAGTTAGGATGATTAGAGTAATTTTATGTAACTCAGGATAGATTTTTTTTTACTCTTAAAAAAGATTTTCACTCTAAAAAGTTGCAAACCTTTTAATAACCAGTTTAAGTATCAGTATCATTTAGAGTTGTCAAACACTCAGCCTAGTTATTTTTTTTTTAAATACAGTCTTAATAGGGATTTTTTTCTTGCAAAAGATAGTCTAGTTCTGAAATTTCTATTAAATTTCTGAATAAATTATGTCAATTTTATTTTGAACAGTATGAATTTTTTTAGATCTTATTTTTTTAATCATAATGTTACTTTAAGAATATTGCTACATACTTTTTAGCTTTTGCTTTCTCTTTTCTATTTTAAACTTAAGTTGACTCAAACTAGTTTATTGTAACTCTCGCAGAGTGACACACACTTAGAATAACTCAGAACAGTATAAATTCCTTTAAGTTTCAATGATAGTTTAGAAAAATAATTGAACCTTATTTCAATGTTTTTTCTTTCATGGCATGTAATTTCTTTGTTATAGTTTGAATTTTATGTTTTTTTCGTTAAAATTCCTATTTTTTTAGATATTTTAAATTTCTTATTTTAAAGTTCATTTATTTTAAGTATTTAACTGATTTTTTTATAAATAACTAAAATAATTTAAGGCTAATGATAGATTTTTGACTCAAAGAGAAATAACCATGATTATACTTGTTACTCAGGCTGATTTTGTTTTAGTTTTAACAAAAGCAAACTTAACAATTATTATTGAACTGCTTACTCGAAGTTTTATTTTTATATTTAAAAAATATATAAATGCAGTAATTTCAATAGTTTAATTAAAATATGTGATTATTAAGTTGTATGTAAGTATTTATAGTATGTGACTTAAAAGATGATGTAACTTTATGTTTAACAAACACTTTAAAAAAAGCTGAAAAGTTTTTTTTGTATTTTGTTAATATATAATTTTACATACAGTTAAACGTTTAGTATTTGTGAAATATTACGTTATTTTTTTGTTTTAGTTAAACTCAAGTAAAAAATCAGTTTAACGTTTAAATTTTTCAAAATACTTTAGGGTTCTTTAGTTATTTTGCAATACTTAAGCTTTAAAAAAAGTGTTAATTGATATCCCTTTTAGTGTTTTTATTATATAACTACAAAAATAAAGGTAGTTAAAAGTAATTTGATATTCTTATAAAACTTAAACAAAAAAGGATTTTAAAAAATGTTCATGTTAGTTTATAATTTATTTTCTAAAGCTAAGGCTTTAGTTTAATTTAAATTACTAATTCTTTTTGTCTAAAAATAAATGTTTCAAATAATCTGTTTCTTATAACTATGATATTTAAGGTAACTATCAAGATCGCCACAAATTCAGAATAATCCTGGATACTTTGTAACTTTTCAAAATCTCAGTATGACACAAGATAACTCAAGATTTTTTTTCTAAACTCCGGCTGGCTCAGATATTTTTTAATCTCAATATAGTTTTAAAATTTCAGGTCAGTTTTATCTACCTTTAAAGTGAGATATAGTTGATTTAGTTTCAATATTTTTACTTTGTGGTAATTTTTGTTGAGGGCTTGATTTATCTTGCCTTTGAAAAGTTTAAAATTAAAAAAAAAATCCTGGATGACTGCAGTTCAGTTTAAAATTATTCAAGACAGTTTCTAATCATACAGATCAGTTTTGACTAAAAAGATTACAACCCTGTCAAATTTTATTAACAACATTTACTTTCAATGTTTGACTTGTTAATCTAAAACAAGTTATTTGGTGTTAGTATAACTAGGTTTATTTTTATTTCAAATTATCAATAGTCATTTTAACTGATCTAACTTCTTTTATTAAACTCAGCTAAAATCAAAAGTTAACATAATATCAAGTATTAAATCTTTACAGTAAAATATTTGATTTACTGTATAATACCAATCTTAATAGTCATAACAATTTTTGATATTTTTTGATACTGATTAAATTAGATTATAAAGCAAATGACATTTAGCTGTTTAAAAAACAGAGTTTTCATACACTAAAACTACTCGGAATAACTTTATTGCTATTTTAAAAGTTTGGAGACTTAGGCACAGGAATTTTTTTTGAAAAACTTATGCTGACACATGTTTGATTTATTATTTTTTGAAAAATTTAGACTAGATTGTGATTTTTCTGAATGTTAGACTATTTTACATATTTACTATGTTTTGATTAATTTATGTTAGATTAATTTAAGCTTTGTTAATTTGTTATTAAGTTTTTAGCAAAAATAAATACATTTCTTCGTATTTAGACTAGCTTAAAGAATTACAAACTGGTTTTTGGTCAATTAAGATTGTTTTTGTACTTGAGAGAGTGACAAACTCGAAACTAAATTGATAAACCATGCTAAAATCTTAAAATACAGTACTTATTTGTAACTAACTTCATAAGAAAATATAGTTAAAATATAATTTTTTAGTTTTTTACCAGAAAAAAGTGACAATCAATTACAACCCTGATTTTTTCTTGAAATGCAGAAATTCAGTCTTAAAATATTTCAGGTTTTAATAAATATCAGGTTTTGACTTAAAATATGATAATGAGAGTTTTGTTATAAAATTTAACAAAATTAATTTGTTTTATATTTTTTTAAATAAAATCGTCAAAATTTTCATACGTTTCTTTCATTTTAGTATTATTATTACTTAAAAAGTAAACTTGAAAGTATTTAATAATCATTTTAAACAGGTTTTAAAAATTTGAAATATTAAAATTAAAAAACATAATGGAGTACGAATGTTGTATATGCCTGGATAGGTTATTCAAAGTAGACTCAGAAGTATCTGTCACACCGTGTGGTCATACCTTTCATAAAGACTGCATATCAAACGTAATAAAAGGTGAGAATAAGACATGTCCAATTTGTAGACAAGATTTACAGGAAGAAAAAGTAGTTAAAGTTCACTTTAATGTGAATAAAAAACTTGACTACAGTGATTGTTCAAATGATACTTTGAGCTTCTTTGATAAAGTTGTTGAGTATGAAGCAAACAAAAGGATGACCATGGTAAAAATCATTAAGAAATTAGATAAAGAAAATACCCGTCTAAAGAAACTTACAAAACCAACTTTAAAGGCTACAGATTGTGTAAGGTGTTATTGAGAGGTTTCCAGAAAGAAATTAAAAACTTGCATGAAAAAATCAGTAAGCTAAAATTAACAAATGGTGGGTTGGTTGCTGAGATAAGAAGATTGTTTAATGAAAAAGAAGAAATTATTGAAGAGGAAAAGTCAGAGATTAAAGAAAATGAAATTGATGTAAATACTTGTGAATATGCTATCAACAATATTGAAGCAATAATTAGTAAAGGTTTGTTTATTTGCTATTGTTTAAATAACTTAATCGTTTACGTTAAACTTGTTGTTTTAAATAGAATCAGGATCAAGACGGATCTTCAATTTATAATAAAGTCCAGATGAATAAGTTTGAAAGTATTCAAAATTTTAAGTTTATATAAAAAGATACTATCATTAAATTCAATGCAAAACAACCACTGAAAATACATAAGCTCAAAAAAAAAACTATAAAGGACTTGAAATCCACAGTTTTAAACACTTTTACTAATATAATTGACGATTTTGTTAACATTTTCTTATTGTTGGAAAAACTTTAACTAATTAAAAATTAAAAGTAAACTTATTCGTATAACCCTGTATGTAACATTAGTATATCTTTATTTATGTCTTATATATATTATTGTTACTGATTATAAAAATATGTTTTTACAGTAATTTAACTAGAATATTAGACTTTGAATACTCGTTCAACCGAAATTTAGCCTAAGTTACTTTAAATTATCTTAACTATTCTTAACCAAGTGCAATTTAATTAAACAACATCTGAAAACAGACAATTATCATTTTAAAAAATCAAACTCTATTCTAATTAGCGTGTCCTGTAGATCAGTAGTTTTTATTTTAAAACTTTAAAAAAGAAATTATTTTCGAATTGTGTCAAGTAGAAATAATTCTCAATATAAAATTCTTAAATTTATTTTGTTATGGTATTTAGTTTTATTTTAGCTTTAAAATCGGAATTTTTTGAAGGGATTGATAATGAAAAAGTAAATGAAGTTTTTAGTGGAACTAAGAAAGCTTTAGATTACAGCATGAACATATGTTTAAATAAAAATTTACAGCATGAAGGGCTTGTAAATAAAGTTGAAAACAATATGAAAGAACTACAGGTAAACGATAAAAAAATAAGTGATTTTATATTGAGGAAATCTGTCGAACTAGAAATTGAAAACAAGGCATTGCAAGAAAACAACAAAGAAATAATTAAATACCTTGAAATTTTGGAAAATTCGCTCAGACAGGCTCAGAACAAAACAGAATTCTTGAAAAAAGATTACGAAAGTTTAAAGTCAGAAAACAACAATCTGTTGGCTGATTTAAAAACTACAAAACGGATAAAAACTAAAATTAAAATGTTATCAAGAAATGCAAGCGAAAAGCAAAATAATAACATTAATGATGTTCAGAGAACAAACTGCTATTCAACTAAAGGTACATTTATTTTTTTCTTTATTATTACTACACGTTTTACAACTTTATATTACTTTACTTATATATTGTAAACGTAGTTCTTTTATTGCAATTTAAAGCTTTAATCATAAAACCAAAGCTCTCAGTAGACACAGGTTTCATTTTTATACAAAAATATTTTGCCTGAATTTTTACTAATATATAGTTTATTTTACGGCAAATCAAACCCTGCTTTGGTTACTATTACCTATTTTTTCTTTTCATTGTAATAACGTTATAAAGACTTGATTAACTGTTGTAGACTTATTTTTTATTTTCTAGGTGCAGAAACCAATGAAATTAAAAGTTATATATACATTAGCGGAGGACAAAAAGATGAAAAAACTCACGAAAACTGTGTTTTAAAAATGGATACAAACATGGGTAAATGGGATCATTTTAAAATTATGGGTACACGTAGAAGTGAACATCAATCCTTACTAAAAGGAGATCAATTGTATTTGATAGGCGGATATAATGGATCAGACTACGTTGATTCAGCTGAAAATGAGACCGTATATCTTAACGAGGAAGTAGCTACTAAAACGTTTCCTTTCATGCACAACAAACGGCTAAGCTTCGGAATGTGTTCTTTTGCAGAATGTGTTTTTGTCGGCGGAGGGTATCGAGAAGAAGGCGAAACCTTAGACAATTGCGAAGTCTACAGTTTTGAAACTTGTGAATGGACTGAAGTTTTTAGTATGAACACTAAAAGAAGCGAATTTACTCTGACTTATTTTCAAGGAAAAGTCTGGGCTATTGGCGGTTTTAACATCTTAAATGACACAAATACATGGCTGGACACAATAGAAACATTCGATATTACAAAAAACAAATGGAAAACAAGCAATTTGAGGCTCCTAACTGAACGATCTGGACATAGCACTGTTGCTTACGATAAAAAACTCTTAATTGTAGGTGGCGAAAACAAAGATTCTTTTTTAGCTTCGGTTGAAGTTTATTCAAGCGAAACCAATCAGTTTAGCTTCGTTGCATCAATGAATATTCCACGATATAGTTTTGGATGCTGCGTTGTAAATTCAAGTTTGTATGTGATGGGGGGATGTATTTTAGATTACGACACTCTAACAGATGAAGTTGCGATATACGACATTGAAAAAGATGAATGGAGAAGAGGTCCGAGTTTGCCTTTAAAATTGGCTGAATTTGCTTGCTCAAACACTTAATGACCAGTTCTCATTTTACAACTCTCTAATTTTTTCTTGCTCTGAAACTTTATAATTTCTGCTTTTATTATAAGAATCTGCTAGTTATATGTTATCTAATAATATTTTTAGTTCATGTTTTTAATAAAAAAGTTTAAATTTTTCTAGCTCTAAACAAAAGCTTGTACAGTTTTACCAAGTATAATATTTTTGTTAACTATATACAAACTTAAGTGATTGACTCACAATATTTTTCTTGTTTTCAATAAAGTTGTTAGTGTAAAACTCTAATATTTTTGTTTTAATAGGCTTTATCTATACAAAAAACTTTGATGTTAAAAAAAAATTATTTTTAACAAAATATAAATTTAATACTTAAAATGAACGCCATAAGTTTTATTTTATTACTATATCCTACTCATATTGTTTTAATTAACTATGTGTATTTTCCTTTACTTTCTTTTTTTTGTTTCGTTTGTTTTTTCTATATAAAATTAAAAAAAAAAAAATTTAATTGTATTTAAGTATGTGTAAATAGTTCTAATAAAAACTAAACTAGGCATTAAATTTATTATAAGAAAAATAATTTTTTATAGTCCTTTAAACTTCAAGCTGAAAAAATGCCCATATTATTATAAAAATAGTATAAAGAAATAATTGCACAAGAGTTTCCAGAGTGTTAAAATAGATTAATAAAACATTTCTAAATTAAGTAATTTTTAGTTATGTCTTAACTGCAATTGTTTTTATTACTCTTGGTGCTTAAAAGTATAAGCTTGTGTAAAACTCTAATGTATTGTTTAGTATAATTATATTACTTAATTTAGTATAATTATCTTTTCTTTTAGTAGTAAACATTTTGTTGTTTATTTTAGTATATAGCTTGCTATTCAAGAATTTACTCTTTTATTTTAAAATAAATTATTTTTTATAGATAAAGTTTTCATTTTTTTGTTAATTTTAATATATAGCTTGAAAACTTGATTTATAGAAAACAAGTTATTATATAAGAAAACAGTAACTTCTTGAAAAGGAACGTAATGATTGGTATTAATAGTACAAATTGCGACAGTGTTAAAACTATCCTGTATGCAAGGGTGGGCAACGATTTTAGTTGGCGAGCTAGGTGTGGAAAAATTAATTTGTGTATAATCTAAAGCGTTTAAGTTGCATTCAAGAAAAATACTCAATTATTTAACGACAAATGATAATTTTAGGTGACCATTCTTTTTTATATATAATACAAACTTTAAATTTCTTACAAGTTTTATTTAAGCTTTATCTTTATTTGATTTTCACAATATTAATAATAAGTTTCAAAATTTTGATTAGCAGGCAAGATATACAAGCTTTCGGATAGCAGTTGTATCTCTTTTAAGTTGGATACTGTTTAAATATTCTAGATGTTGGCCGTTTGGTAATTTTCGCTCTGCTTTTGTTTAGTTAAAGCAATCATCTTTGCAAACTTACACTAGAAATTATCGTTAAATTGGATTTTTTTATATTGATACTCTTTTTATTAAACAATAAAACTATACAATAAAATCAAGAAGTTGGTGAAAATTGTTTTAGAGAAATTAAGTTATTTAAATTAAAGCTGCAAATAACTTAATTCGTAGCGTAATTTATACAATAAACTAGCAATCAGATCCAGTATGTTTGATAAGAACTTTCCAATTTAATTAACTAATGGTGGTTACTTTTTTGTCTGCATATTTTTAGCTGTTATTAGAATTTTATTTTCCTTTTGATGTTTACAAAATAAAGACAAGTGCAGTAGTTATTTATCACTCTCTTGTCCTTACAGAGCAGGGTCATTGACATTTTATGAGGAACAACCAAATTCACCTAAAAGCCTGTTTGCGAGCCGCAGGTGTTTTGAAAAGTTTTAATTTTTTAATTAGTTATAAACACAATAGCGAATAGTAAATAAAATAAACATTAATTAGGCAGCAGTTTACTGACAACAAGTTATTTTTATCATTATAAACTAGCAACAACTGCCTTTTTTTCATTTGATTTTTTTTAAAGCAAACGGCATGCCAATAGTTTTAAAGGGTCATATTATACCGAACAATTTATTTTTAAACTTAAAACAAATTATTCAAATTTTATCAACAAACTTTAGTTTATCAACTTACTAAGACTAGTAGTTTATGTTCTTAACTTATACTACGTTTTGATGGTTTTAAGCTAAGAAATTATTTTTTGCGTCACAAATAATCGTATCAAGAAAATTAGATCAAAAATACTACTATAATTTCTACAAATATTTTTATTATTTATCATTGTGAGGCACTTTTTTTAAATAAAAAACCGCATTTAAAAAAAAAAATAAATATTGCAAGAAGATTTTGCAGGCCATTATAATTTCATAAAATTAGACTAAAAAATGTAATAAAAAAATCTTTAATAACAAAATTGTAGTTTAAACATTATTAAGTAAGCTTTAAGTTTACTTGAATTAAATAACAAGAACAAATAATTTGTAGAAATTTATAAAACTTTCAAATAAAAAAGTTCTAAATTTTAATTAATTTCACAATTTATTTTAAAAATAAGTTTTCTGCTAGAACCCCGCTTGTAGAACGTAGTTCTCATACCCCTGGTCTACACAAAGTCTTAGTTTTAGTATAAATTTGTAATATAATCTAAATAGTTTAAACTGTGCAGATCAAGTCTGATCTACAATTAAAAATCTACATTTTTAAATGCGATTCCGGTAGATCACTAAAAAAAAATTAATTAAAATTAAACCAAACTATTATCAAATCAAATAAATAAATACTAAGTTGAACACTGACTATAGCTTATGTGCAGATATAGTTTATGTACAAGCAATGAAAAAAGAGGCCAATAAAAACCAGTTTTTCCTTCAATATTAATATAGCTAGTCGGTCGTGTTTATTTCGTTTGTTCTCCTTAATAGTTTACTTTCATAAACTTTATAAACAGCTAATTCTAGGTTAACTTTACAAACCAACGGACCGCATGAGTCTTTCTTGTCCATTCATATGTGGGCTGATATGTAGAAAAATATCTCCCTGTCTGTTTAAACTTTTACGAAGTTTACTTTATATGCTGATAAAATCTTGAAACGAAATTTTTCATTACATTATTTTCACTAATGTCATTATGAATTTTTTATTTATATAATTACCCGTTCAGAGCATTTATAAGATCTTACACAAGGTTCCAAGGGGGGAATCTAGAGTTTGCGCCATCTCCTGGTTTCTCCAATTTTTTATGAAAACAGTGTAATCAGACAGTCTTTGAAATTAAGACAGTCTACAGAGCCGAAGCTTGGACTTTTGTATGCCGTTAGACCAGCTCAAGTTATCCAAAGTTTTATCATACCAATTCGATCATCAGACATAGGTATCAGTCTACCAAAGGCTTGTTGTCTGATGATCGAATAGAAATGACCAATCTTTTTGTTACTTTGATTTATGTGTGTAAGTTTTAATATCTACAATGTTCCTAACTGACTAAAAAGTAATAACTGTTATGGTTTTATTTTTAATTTTACAATTTTTATAAGATAAAACAATTTTTTGTCACGTCATATAGTATTTTTGGTACAAAAAATGTCTAAAAACTCATTCAGCCCAACGATTAATAACACGCATGGCATGGAAGTATTAACTAAGCTGCTTCTTTCTGCTAATAATTTCAATTAAGTTCACTCACAAGTCAAGAAAAGACGTGATTGAAAGGGAAATTCCTTACCAGGTTTACCTGAAGCGCAACACAGACAGACTATTTGTAAAACGAGTTAAAAAACAAAATTTTTGCGTACTTTGTTAATACTACCCATTTCGTACTTTGTAGATAATAGAAAAGATATTTTTAAATGTGCAAATGTTTCTGCTAAGCTATTATTTAGCTTCGTAATTTGGTTTGGTTGTTAGAATTGTGTTATTATGTACTTTTGTTTTAGGTGTTTTTGATATTTAGTCCTCAGCAAAGAAAAATTAGAAATCCGAACAAAAGTACATACAAATCAAATTCTAACAACCAAACCATCTTACGAATCACTACTTTAGAAATTTTACTGTATTGTGTTATGTCTTACATTGGTGTTATTTAAACAAATCAGTTTTTTTGATTTATGTGTGTAAATAGAAAAGTGTGCAATTTTTATAAAAACTTGCCTTAAAAGTAATAGCTGTTATGTTTTTGATTTTAATCACACAATGTTTATAAGTTAAAAACGAATCGTTTGTTACGTCAAGTAATAATTTTGGTATAAAAAAATGCTATAAGTTAGCATCATGATAAACAACAGTTGGAAGTACAAACTAGTCTGCTTCTTTCTTTTGATATATTTTCAATTTATGTTCACTCAGAAGTCGGGAAAGGACGCACGAGAAAAGGAAACTTCAAACCAGGAGCGCCACGCAAGCAGAAGTCTGGGGAAACTGAGTTCAAACACCAAATATTTGCTTAACTGACAATTACGCGCTGGTGTTGAGCACCGTCTAATGCTTGGAAATTGAAAACTTTTTCGTGGACGTGTACAAGTTCACAGCAGGACGCATGTATGCCGACAAACAAAACAACGACACTCGCAGAAAACTTGCTTACTCTAGGGATATTACAAAGGTTACAGGGCCAGGAAACAAATTAAGTGGAGAACAACGACAGGTAAATAGCGTGGTTGAAACTAATCGGCCTTTTTGAATCACTTTGAAAGTGATAATCGGTTGGAACTGCAGAACTTCGGGTTGAAGTGGTAAACGGAAGAGCGCAGCAAATGAATGTTTTGCAGGGGAAGAAATTATTTTGGTCGATGGTCGCCTCTGTGCACAACTCGTTCAACGACGGCAATTACAAAAAATTGTCTGCCGACACAAACTCAAGTTTCGAGTTCCAGAGCTCCTGCGAAGGCGACTCGGGCGGTCCGGTGGCTTGCAGGCAGTCGAAGAGTGTAAACTTTGATAATTTGGTGCACAGTTTCATGCGTAGGCTTTAACTTTCAAACGGCCGGTAGCATAGCTGTGCAAGGCAGCTAAGCCCTCGACCCACGTAGAGCGGATTGATGAAAAGGTGAAAACAGTTTCTCCAAACTTGATTATTAAGAAGCAAGGATCGGACGCGGGAGAGGGGGACGCTCTTTATCATGCTCCTTATTTCAGCAACAAAAAACATTATTATATATCTTGCCTAGGCGCCATCACCAGCAAAAGATGGGTTCCAACTGCAGCAAGTTACTTTAACAATTATTCGTTGCAGCACACAGAAGTACTGTTCAATTTCCATGAAGACCCGAAAGATCTTGAACAAAGCCGGGTTGCACCACAGGGGTAGCTTGCGGGTTAAATTTCAAATGATTTGTGGAAACACGAAGACTACCAAAATGACAAGTATAATAAGCACAACATTGCGTTGATATTTCTCCTCGGTGAAGTTTATTTCCAAGCTGAGTTTGACAAGCCGTTGACAATGATTACTGATCGCAATGAAAAAGACTGCAAAGTGTTTATATGTGAAGATAATGATTTAATTGATATCATAGAGTACGAGAATCCTCTGCAAGTGAGGAAAGTAGATATTTTAGATGATAAAAGGTGCAGCTCTCTCATGTTAAACCCAAAAGCTATGCAGTTGCTCTATGCTCATTATCTTTGTACTGAACAAGAACTTGGGAGACCTACCATCAGTAGTGGAGCAGAAACTAGTTTAATTTATATAGATTATCTACTTAAAGACCATGGAGTTCACGAAGTCGCATCTTTCAGTGGATACCTCCATACTAAACAAATCCGTTCACCAAACTATCGGCAAAAGTCTGTTATATTAAATTATCGAATTAGCTACCGTTAGTTTCAAAATTAAAACCTCCGCATGAAATTGTGAACACAAGTTGAAAAAATCAACAGAAAAAAGCAGCTTAATTTGTATTTCTAACTGCTGTTAATCGTGAAGGTAGACAAATTTTTAGTCATTTTTTTGTACCAAAATTATTATTTGACGTAACAAACGATTTGTTTATAACGTATAAAAATTGTGTAATTAAAAATAAAAACATAACAGCTATTACTTTTAAGGCAAGTTTTTATAAAAATTGCACACTTTTCTATTTACACACATAAATCAAATAAAGTAGATTTGTTCAAACTCTAACAATGTAATTGTAAGACATAAAAAAAGTTTAGTTTTATTAAAGTAGTGATTCTTAAAATGGTTTGGTTGTTAGAATTGTATTTAATGTACTTTCGTTTAGGTTCCTAATTTTTCTTCGCTGAGGACTAAATATCGAAAACAGTTCAAAAAAATAATAAGATAATCAGAAACACTTGCATACTTTGAAAACATGTTTTTGTATATTGACAAAGTACAAGATGATGAAAAAAAACTGTTGACGTACTAAGACGATTTAGAAACTAACAAAATATTAATTTATCACAGTAAGATTACAACAAATCAAAATAAAATACATTATTTAAGTGTTTTAATCAATGCTAATTTCAGACTAAAAAAGTTATTTACATTTAAAAAGAAACTTTCTGTGTAGTTAAAACCAAATGAAATTAATATTAATTAAAATAAATACTGCATTCGGTGATAGTTTTAATAACAGAAGTTTAGCACTTGAGGACCTGTTTATTTCCGACCTCTGATCTAAACAAATTTATAAATGTTATCCTTTATCGGTCAAACTCAGACTTATAATCAGAGTACTCCGGAATAGCTTTAATTTTTACTTTAACAGGCATTATTTCATTACTTTTTTTTTCCTTGATTTTTATGTTTTTAAAGTGCCTTTTGAAATATTTCGGTTTTTAGACAAATATAAACTGATAAATAATAGTTTTTAAGTTTTTGGCTTATGCTATATCATATTAAATTATATTATATTTTTAAGTTTAGACTAGCTCAGGCTAGATATATAACTAAGCCTAGTTTTTGATCGTTCAGGCTGGCTGTTTTGTCATCAAATATGTCATCCATGTATTGGAAGCCCCTTTAAAATTGAGATGTGTCATACACGAACGAAAATAATTTTGAACAATGTTCAAATATGCACAAAGAGTCAATTTTTAGGGAGTAAAAAATATAATAATAAACCGACCAAAGGTAAAAGTTACACTTATGGGTAACAGTTTAAGTAATAGAAAATTAAATTTAAATAAAAAAATAAACAAAAAAGAAGACCAAGGGTAAGGGTTTGGGGTAACAGTAATAGTAAAAAAAAATTAAAATAATATTAACAAGAAAAATATAACCAGCCTAGGGTAAAAATTAGGGGTAACAGTAATTGTATATAATAATAATTTAACAGAAAATTAAACGAGTTTAAAAATTTCTTCATTAACAAAAAAGTCACTTCTCGCAAAAGTTAATTGTGCAAGCGTGACGCCGTGCAAAAGTGGCTTCTAGCAAAAAAACTTAAAATTATTTTTTAAACATGCAACTTTAAATTCACACTACCTTTCATGAATTTTCAAATTTATAAACTGATTATATCAAAGCAAGTTCTTTCACTTACTTTATTTTTTAAATGTTTTTTTTTTAAGTTTACTAAGATGATCTGGATTTGATGAGAAGAGCATAAAAAAAAGGCCTTAGGTGTTTTCATTGGTAGTTTTCGGACAAAACTTGTCGGAGAGGGACATTGTTTGGGAAACCCTAGTTTAAAAATGGCTTTTATTTAAAACTTTTTTTTGTGAATCATTGCATATTTAATTTTAATATAGTCTAAAGTAATTTAGTTTTTCACAATAAGAGCTTTAAGGTTAAGAGCAAGTAAATATAAAAAGACAATTATACTTCTAGATTAAGTCTTTTATTTAGATATAGAAATTTATAAACTCTTTTTAAAATTGTCTTGTAATGGTTTGAAAAAGTTGCTATAATTTAAGTCAAAATGAATTATTGATTTACAAAAACTAAACTGAGTTTTGTGAACTTAGCCTTAGTTTTTTTTCTATTTTGTAAAATAATTAAATCATTTGTATTATCAAAAAGTTTTAAAAATTACTACTGACCTAGTATGATTATTAAATAGTTAAAAATAGTTACTAAATTATAAAAGTAAAAAATACAAGAACATGTAAAAAAAAATTAAAAAAAAAAAATATATATATAATAAGACCTGATGTTTAAAAAAATATCCAAATTACTTAAGTTTTGCAACAAACTATTAAACAAACCTGAATTAGCCTGAAGTTTAAATAAATTTAATAATTTTAGATTTATATTACTTAATTTAAAGTTGTTAAAAAAATATTATTATTCAACAAAAAAAGTTCTAATTGATATTATAAGGCTAGACAGTAGAAAAGCCTCATGGTTTAAGTAAACTTTAGAAACAAAAACCAAAGAAAAAAAAATATTACAAAAATAAAACATATGAAAACAAGTGTAAAATCCTGTTTTGGTTAACTACTATACAAACTTTTAAAAAAAAATCGGCAAAGTAGTACACGTTTTCATTTTAATAAGTTTTAATGATTTATAAGCTTATTGGACAACACAGTTAACTTAGATTAAAAGGTTAAGTACATGTACTTTTATGGTGGTCCTAATACAGGGTTGTCATTTTTTGAGAAAAAACAGCCAGCTTGAAAAACCAAGGCTTAAAATGAAAGTTTAAAATATGTTGGTTGAAATAAACGTTGGTTGAAATAACTGTTTATACTACACTGTTGCCATTCTTTTAGGTAAAACAGAATACTTGATTGACAAAGAATTAGACTGATGTTTATCAATCAAGCCTGAGTTATCTTCAGCTTGTAAAATAATTTAAATAACTATACTGTAAAAAAGCTTGAAAAACTACTATTATTTAACTAAAATTACTTAGAAATACTAAACGATAACCAAAGGTTTTAATAAAAACATAGTTCTTAGCAAAAGTGTCATAAAACAATTCATGTATTTATAAAAACATATTTTAAGTAATTTAAGTTTTGAAATAAATATCAAACAAGCCTTGGTTAGCCATAAAATTTAAAAACTTTACTTTTCTATTCAAATAATTTACTAAAAATTATTATTAAAATGCACTATTTCTAACAGGAGAAATTTTTGCTACTTTATTTAAAAATAAGTTTAAAGAGTAGAAGCACCTCTGGATCTTAGTAAACTTAAAAAAAAACATTTAAAAAATAAAGTAAGTGAAAGAACGTTAAAATTTAATTCTTTATTTTCTTTGCTATTGGAAGTTTGTTATCCTACGCTAGACCCAGGCATCAAAATCTGGGCCAGTTAAACTGAATGCCACTTAACAAAGAGACGAAAATTTATATACTTTAAAATCAAAAACTATAGTTTTTTCTAATATTTATATATTAACGGCAAAAGAATTTAACACTTTTGTGTAATACTAATAGACTTATTTATGATTTAAAGAAAAGGTTTTTAACAAATTTGGTTTTAACTTCTGAATAAGCAAGTTTAACATCAATTCTTTCATCGATCAGTGAGTTCCAATAAAACCAAACATAGCTGCACAATCTTTCAATTTAGAATTAACTTCCACTTTCTTTCCAACAAAAAACCTTCACTTAAAAATTCAGCAACACATATTGAGACGATTTAGTAAATTATTTCAATGATTTTAGTGCAGCAATTAGCAAAACAGTCTCAATTACGCACTTTTTCATTAAAAGAAGGTTCATGGTTACTTTTATAAATTTTTTTTAGAACATACTAGAATGTCAGAATTTAAACAAACTACATAAGTTCATGAAAAAAATGTAATTTGTTCAAAAATCAACCGGATATACACATCCTGACTTTTAGAGTTAGGTTCTGTACATTTGTGCAACCGTTTTGTATTTCATTGTTTTTTTATCAATTATTTATGTCGCTTTGCCAAAGCATAATCGATACAATTAAAATAAACATTATTGGAATTTAGGTACAGACAATTGTAAAAGAAATAAAAAAATTAAGTACATTGACTGACCACTAAATTTAAAGTCCAAAGCACATTAGGAACACAGATTAAAAAAATATATATCAAATATATTGAAAAACCTTGTACTATTTACAGAGGAAAGGCGCTGCTAACAAAATCAAACTATAGAGTTACCCAAGTTCTACATATTATATTAATGGTTTATTTTCGTTAAGTTTATAAATAAAAGGTTTATTTTCGTGGTAATTAATTATGGAAAGTTAAATAGGATTAATTATTAACTGTAGTTAATTAGTTTTAAAAAGCATTACGAAAATTTTAAGTCTTCTGTCTTCTAAAGATTAAGTTTTGATAGTCGTCAATGTAAGAAATATAATGAGTTTTGCAGTCGTTAAAGACTACTCCGTACTTTTTCTTTGAAGAGATTTTATATGGTTAATATACATTTTCTAATTATGGAGACCAGATTGGCAAGTTGCATTCAAATTTAAGGCGAATTTATATAAAATACAACTTTTTAAGAATATTAATATCAGTATATATGAAACTCGAGATAATAAATAATAATAAAATTTAGTAATCGTAATTAGTATAGTGGTTTCATTTAAATTATCATTGTTAAATTCTAAGTTCTTAAAACGAAAGTGTATACTGTTTAAATAGTCAAAAGTAGAGGTAGACGTTTTTCAATATTTAGAAACCGTCATTTACTAGACTTTAATTTAATTTCCTTTCTTTTAGCAAGTGGTAATTTATATTTAAAGACTTAATAAGATATATTACATAATAAACTTAATTATAAAATTTAAGTGTCGAAAATTTATTATTTTGCTTTTTTTTTTCAAAATATGATGTATATAAAGAATAACAAATTTACATTTATCATTAAAACTTAAAAGTTTTCAAAATTTAAAATTGCAAAAAAAGCTTCTAACGATTAATAGTAGAAACTTCTTTAAAAAATTTCTGGATATCTTTTAAAAGTTATTGTATTACAGGTTTCCAAAAACACAAGAACTTAAAATTATTCACCGAAAATTAAATATGAAATATGAGTATAAGTTACTTGATTAATTTTTATATTTTAAAAATTTATAATAGAATAATAAGTTTGTTTGTATTGTGAAACTCTAATATAGGTTTCTAGAAAATTAGAGGTGCAAAATTCGTTTTTAGAAATTTAGAGGTGCAAAAAAAACACCGTTAATAAAGTCAATAGATTTCAAGCTGGCTTTACTGTAATGAATAAAAAGTTAATATGTTGCGTGTAATAATCGTCTGAAAAAAAGTTAATTAAAGGAAACAAAAAAATTGATGTAGTTTTTATAAACATTTGCTTCTAGTTATCCTTAATTTAACTATAATTAATTTATTACTCTATTTCAAAATGTTTTTCAGTACTTATTTCGTTTATACTTACGTTATTTCAACAGTTCATAATGAAGAAAATTTTAAAGAATTTTTGTCTACTAAAGTACTAATTTAAGTCATAATTAAAACATTTTGTATGTTATATAGATTTAAGTGAAGGTTTTAAAGAAGATTACCTGGGCGAGATTTGATTAAACTCGGACTTGTTATACATATAAACATGTCTGTTTAATTTTTAGTGACTTTTTTTGCTTTAGGACTAAGTAAGAATTTATTAATGATGTGAAATCAAGATGCTCAATCGACGTAATATACTTTTGCAGTTTTTTATACGACATAATTGTTTTAATATCTACATTATTTCTAAAATTCAGGCTTTAACACTTAATGTAACAAAATTATTTAATTTCTACTAGTGTTTGTTTAAATTCCATTATCTCATTAGGCCTATGTAAGTTGTATAACAATTTGTAAAAGTTATTAAAATGAAACTTAAAAACAACTTACTATAAATCGCTAGTACATTAGTA
The DNA here is from genome assembly GCF_965202585.1 of Thalia democratica. Classification (NCBI taxonomy): domain Eukaryota; kingdom Metazoa; phylum Chordata; class Thaliacea; order Salpida; family Salpidae; genus Thalia; species Thalia democratica. Next base: position 18,534,030 of record NC_139169.1, read on the forward strand.
AGCAATAATACAACATTTACAACAGACTTACATTGTAGTTTTTGGATCACAAGATAAAGGTTTTTGTATCTGAATATTACAATTGTCAAGGTTTACTTTTTAAAATTTGCTTATGTTAAAATTATCGTAGTCACGTGAATTATTATAAGATTCAACTTAAATATAGTTATAAGTGCTTACTTTAAAATCCTACAAAGAATAGTATAAAATATTGTAAAGTAAACGATTTAGTGAATTGTATATTATTAACGAAAAACGGCTGTTAAAGTAGATTTAAAAAGCAAAAAATTATGAAAAAATAAAAAATAATTGAATTTATGTGTAGGATGAAATATTTAAAAATAAGGTGATAAAAGTAAGTAAAACTTTTGTTTAGTTAATACTAAAGTTAAAGTTCATACTAACGATGTTTTTTACGTAACACATTGAAATCATAATGTTTTAAAGAAACAAAAAAAAAATACTTTAATAATTTTATAAGACTAGTTAGTTTTTGAAGCAATCTATATCAAAATTAAGAAATAAAATAAACAAGTAGAATGGGTTAGAAATGATCTGGTTAGAAGTGATCGGGTTAGAAGTGATCGGGTTAGAAATGATCGGGTTAGAAATGATTGGGTTGAATCGGGTTAGAAGTAATTGGGTAAGAAATGATCTTGTTTGAAATGATCGGGTTTGAAGTGATCGGGTTAGAAGTGATCGGGTTAGAAGTAATCGAGTTAGAAGTGATCGGGTTAGAAGTGATCGGGTTAGAAGTGATCGGGTTAGAAATGATTGGGTTAGAAGTGAACGGGTTAGAAATAATAGCAGGTTAGAAATGATCGGCCCCCGTTTAACAGTGTTCAAGGTTTTAAGTACTTCAAATTAAAACTTTTGTTATAGTTGCATAGATATAGCAAAAAACTTTTTTTCATATACTATAATGTAAAAGATAAGCGTAGAAAACTAAAACAATTGAACATACATATGTTCTATTTTAAAAAAATACTAGTTTTAATCAATTTTAATTTTATTTGGTTTTAGTTACACAGAAAGTGTCTTTTTATTTACAAATATCTTTTATAGTCTGAAAATAGCGGGAGCCGATCATTTCTAACCCGCTATCATTTCTAACCCGATCACTTCTACCCCGATCATTTCTAACCCGATCATTTCTAACCCGATCATTTCTAACCCGATCACTTCGAACCCGATCATTTCTAACCCGATCACTTCTAACACGATCACTTCTAACCCGATCATTTCTAACCCGATCACTTCTAACCCGATCATTTCTAACCCGATCACTTCTAACCCGATCACTTCTAACACGATCACTTCTAACCCGATCACTTCTAACCTGATCACTTCTAACCCGATCACTTCTAACACGATCATTTCTAACCCGATCACTTCTAACACGATCATTTCTAACCCGATCATTTCTAACCCGATCACTTATAACCCGATCATTTCTAACAAGATCACTTCTAACCCGATTATTTCTAACCCAGTTTAGCCAGATCATTTCTAACCCGATCATTTCTAACCCGATCATTTCTAACCCGATCACTTCTAACCCGATCACTTCTAACCTGATAACTTCTAGCCTAATCGTTTCTAGTCCGATCGTTTCTAACCTATTTTACATGTTTATTTACATTTCTTTGTATTAAGGATTTAATGCAAAAACCAACAATTCTTAATAAAGTAATTAAACCAATAAAAAAATATTCAATTTTTATTTTTTTATAATATAATGATTTAATTTGTTAGGTAAAAAATAATTTTTGAATAATTTTTTATTTTAGTATTAACTTAACATAATATTAATTTATTTTGTTTACCTCATTTTTTGAGTTGTATAAACGAATCTATTAACTTATATTTATAATTCATACATAATGATCGCTAAATAATATAAAGTTTTTGTGTTTTTGTAAATCTGTAAAATAATAACTTTTAAGACATATCAAAAAAATTATTAAAGAAGTTTTTACTATTAATCGTGTAAAATTATTTTTGGAATTTTTAATTTCTAAAACTTTAAATTTTTATTAAAAATGTAAATTTATTTTGCTCTATATACAACATATTTTTAAAGAAATATGAAAAAATCAAAATATTAAGTTTTCGACACTTAACTTTTATGTTTAAGTTTATTACATAATATTTCTTATTTAATCTTTAGATATAATTTACCATTGGCTAAAAGAAAGAAAATCTAATCGTTTACCTCTACTTTTTACTTTGTGCTATACAGTATACACTTTCGTTTTAAGAACTTATGATTTAATGATAATATTTTTTAATTAAATTACCATACTAATTATTATTACTAAATTTTTTTAACTGTATTATTTAAAGTTTCATATATACTCATACTAATATCCTTAAAAAATGGTATTTCGTTTAAATTTGGCCTTAATTTGAATGCAACTTGCCAGTCTGGTCTCCATGTTTAAAATTTATACTAACCATATAGAATCTCTTCAAGAAAAAGTAAAGAATAGTCTTTAACCACTGCAATGCTCATTATATTTCTTACATTGACGACTATCAAAACTTAATATTTAATCTTTAAAATTCAGAAGACTTCTACTTTTCCTAATGCTTTTAAAACTAAAAACTACAGTTAATTTATAATCAATTTTTGAACTCTATTAAAAAAATTAATTACCACGAAAATTACCACAAAGTCATAAATATTTTTCAGTTTAAATGTGGACTTAGCTTTTAAACAAAACTAATCTTTACATAAAGTTGAACAAGTTTGATTAAAATAAGATAACTTATATTAGAAACTATCAGTAATTTAAAAAATTTTGTACTTATGAACCATTGATTTAATATGTAGGATTTTGTTCATTCTATAGTTTGATTTTATTGTAATTGCCTTTCCTATGTAAATAATAAATCATTTTCTAATGTTTCCGATAAATGTTTATTTAAACTGTATTATTAATGTGCTTTGGACTTAAGGTTTTAAATTTAGTGGTTAGTCAATGTATTTAAATTTTTCGATTATGCTTTGGCAAAGCTACAAAAAATGATAAAAAACAATGAAATACCAAACGGTTGCACAAATGAGCAGAGTCTAACTCTAAAAGTTAGGATGTGAAAATCTGGTAGATGTATAAACTAGAAGAAGTTTTATTCATAAGTTTTTGTAGTTTGTTTAAATTCTGACACTGTAGTATATTCTAAATGAATTTCATAAAAGTAATACTGAACCTTATTTCAATGTAGAAGTGCTTGATTAAGACTACTTTGCTGTTTTCTGAACTAAATTCATAAAAGAAATTTGCTAAATTGTCTCAATATGTATTGCTGAATTTTGCAGAGAAGGTTGTTTGTTGAAAAGAAATTAAAGTTAATTCTAAAAAGAAAGGTTAAGCAGCTAGTTTTTGTTTTATTGCAACTTACTGATCGTTGAAAGAGTTGATATTTAAGTTGCTTATTATAAAATAAAAACTGAGTTTGTTAAAAAAAATTTTCTTCGAATCATAAGTAACTTAATTAGTCTTATACTAAGTGTAGATTTTATTTTTTGCTGTTAAAAAAAAAACTGTAGTTTTTGGTTTTGAGATATATAAATTTTTGTCTCTTTGTTATGTGATATTTAGTTTAAGTTGCCCAGATTATTATGTGTGGGTCTAGCGTAGGAAAAAATAAACTTCCATTAACAATAAATATCAAAAAATTGAATTTTTATAAAGCTATCTAAACATTAAGTTTTACTTTAAACAAAATATACTAAATTTCGATAAAAAAAAACAACTTTGTTGAGATTTTTTTGTTTTTAAAACAAATCTTTAATTTACTTCAATAATACATAAACATATTTATACAGATCGAATAAATAATAGTCGGGTTAGAAACGATCAAGTTAGAAATGATCGGGTTAGAAATGATCGGGTTAGATATGATCGGGTTAGAAATGATCGGGTTAGAAATGATAGTATTTAATCGGGTTAGAAGTAATCGGGTTAGAAGTGATCGGGTTAGAAATGATCGTGTTAGAAGTGATCGGGTTAGAAATGATCGGGTTAGAAGTGATCGTGTTAGAAGTGATCGGGTTAGAAGTGATCGGGTTAGAAATGATCGGGTTAGAAGTGATCGTGTTAGAAGTGATCGGGTTAGAAATGATCAGGTTAGAAGTAATCGGGTTAGAAGTGATCGGGTTACAAGTGATCGGGTTAGAAATGATCGGGTTAGAAATGATCGGGTTAGAAGTGATCGGGTTAGAAATGATCGGGTTAGAAGTGATTGGGTTAGAAATAATCGGGTTAGAAATGATCGGGTTAGAAATGATCGGGTTAGAAGTGATCGGGTTAGAAATGATCGGGTTAGAAATGATAGCGAGGTAGAAATGATAGTAAACCGAAAATAGCATTGATTAAAACACTCAAAATAATGTATTTTATTTTGATTTGTTATAATCTTACTGTAATAGAATAATATTTTGTTAGTTTTCTAAATCATCTTAGTAGGTCAACAGTTTTTTTCATCACCTTGTACTTTGTCAATATACAAAAACATGTTATCAAAGTATGCAAATGTTTCTGATTATCTTATAATTTTTTTTGAAGTGTTTTCGATATTTAGTCCTCAGCGAACAAAAATTAGGAATCTAAACTAAAGTACATTAAATACAATTCTAACAACTAAACCATATTACGAATCACTACTTTTGAAATTTTACTACACTTGTCTTACATTGTTGTTATTTAAACAAAACAACTTTTTTTGATTTATGCGTGTAAATTGTAATGTGTAGAGTTTTTATAAAAACCTGCAACAAAAGTAATAGCTGTTATGTTTCTATTTTTAATCATATAGATTTTAAAGCAAAAGTAATGCAGGTTCCTTTTGTAATTTTATAACTACGACTTTTAAAATAACTAGATACGATTAAGAAAAAGAAATTCAATAGAGAAAAAATATACTGTGCAGGAAGGAAAGATTTAAGGTAATTTTAAATTAATTTGTATTCTGTATCATTTTTAATCACACAATTTTTATGAATTAAAAACAAATCGTTTGTTACGTCAAATAATAATTTTGGTACAAAAAAATAACTAAAACTTTGTTTAGCATCATGATTCACAACAGTTGAAAGTACAACTTAAACTGCTTCTTTCTGTTGATATTTTCAACTTGTGTTCACTCACAAGTCAAGAAAGGACGTACGAAAAAGGGACAAAAGGAAATCTCCTACATGGGGCTTTTACGAAGGTTACAGGGACAGGAAGCAAAAGTGGGGGGAAGACCCTCGACAGGTAATTAGCGTGATTGGATCCAACCGGCCGTTTCGAACCACTTTGAAAGTGATAATCGGTTGGAACTGCAGAACTTCGGGTTGAGAATAAGGATTTGAGCAGTATGTGAAGCCGAATGTTTGTGGTCGATGTTCGCCTCTGTTACACATTTTTTTTTACATTGTTGTGTTTTAAACAAAACTACTTTCTTTGTAATTACAAATTTTGATCGATAGTTTGATGTGCGGGGCTATTTCGTACGGAGGTACCTACTTAAGATGCGTCTCTGTAAACTCCATGGTGTTTATGAAGATAATATTTGTAAATTAAACTAGTTCCTGCTTTAACACTGATCGTAGGTCTCCCAAATTCTTGTTCAGTACAAACCCGATAACTATAAAGCAACGGTATAGCACTTGGGTTTAACATGAGAGAGCTGCACCTTTTTTTATCTAAAATACCTACTTTGCTTACTTGCAGAGGATTCTCGTACTCTGCAGTTTTAGTTTCACAATTATCTTTTCATCTAAACACTTTGCAATCTTTCACATCGCTACCAGTAATCATTGTCAACTGCTTGTCAAACTCAGCTTGAAAATCAACTTTACTGAGGAGAATTACCAACGCAATGATGTGCTTATCATACTTGTCATTTTGATAGTCTTCGTGTTGGCACAAATCATTTGAAATTTTCACTTGCAAGCTACCCCTGTTGTGCAACCAGGCTTTACTCAAGATTTTTCGGGTCTTCTTGGAAATTGAACAGTCCTTCTGTGTGCTGCAAAGGAAAATTGTTAAAGCAACTCGCTGCAGTTTAAACCCATCTTTTGCTGAGGATGGCGCCTTAGCAAGCTATAATATAATGTTTTTTGTTGCTGAAATAAGAAGCGTGATAAAGAGGGTCCCCCACTCCCGCGTCAAATCCTCATTTCTTAATAAAAAAGTTTGGAGAAACTGTTCTCATTTTTTCATCAATCCGCTCTACGTAGGCCGAAGTCTTAGCTGCCACGCATGAATTTCCAATGCTACCGGTAGTTTTAATTTAAAACCTCCGCATAAAACTGTGCACCAAATTATCAAACTGATCACTTTTCGACTGCCTTCAAGCCACCGGACCTCCCGAGTCGCCTTTGCAGGAGCTCTGAAACTCGAAACTGGAGTTTGTGTCGGCAGAATTTTTTTCTAATTGTCGTCATTGAACGAGTTGTAATAGACTAAAATAATTACTTCTCCTGCAAAACATTCACTTGCTGCGTTCTTCCGTTCACCATCTCAACCCGAAGTCCTGCAGTTCCAACCAATCATCACTTTCAAAATGGTTCAAAACGGCTGATTGGATACAATCACGCTATTTTCCTGTCGAGGTATTCCATCTAACTTGTTTCCTGTCCCTGTAACGTTCGTTAAAACCCCCTAGAGTAAGCAAGTTTTCCGCTAGTGTCGTTGTTTTGTTTGTGGGCATACATGCTTCCCGCTGTGATCTTGTACACGTCCACGAAAATGTTTTTTTATTTCCAAGCAGTAAGATCCGCTCAACACCCAGCGCGTGTTCATCAGTTAAGCAAATCATTTAGTGTTTTAACTCGGCTCTTCAGACTTCTTACCGTATGGCGCTTCAGGTACACCTGGTAGGGAATATCCTTTTCTCGTGCGTCCTTTCTTGACTTGCGAGTGAACACAAGTTGAAAATATCAACATAAAGAAGCAGCTTAACTTTCAAATGTTGTTAATCATGAAGTTAAACAAAATTTTAGTTAGTTTTTTATACAAAATTACTATTTGACGTAAGAAACGAATAGTTTTCAACTAGTAAAAATTTTGTGACTAAAAATAAAAACATAAAAACTATCACTTTTTTGGAAAGCTTTTATTAAAGTTGTAAATATCAAAATTTAAACACATAAATCGAAAAAAGTTGTTTTGTTTAAATAACTAAAATAAAAGACATAACACATTTATAGTAAAACTTCTTTAATAGTGATTCGTAATATGATTTAGTTGTTAGAATTGTATTTGTATGTACTTTTGTTTGGATCGTAAGTTTTTGCTCGCTGGCGACTAAGTATCGAAACACTTCGAGAAAAAAGTACATACAATCACAACTCTAACAACCAAAACATATTACACAGATAAATAATGGCTAAGCAAAAACACTTGCATATTTTTAGAATATTTTTTTTCGAATATTGACATAGTACGAAATGTAAAATAATATTGACACACTAAGCGAATTAAAAAATATAATTTTGGGACAGTAAGATTGTAACCAATCGAAAAAAAAAAACATTGAAGCCTTTTAAAAATGAGGGACAGTAAAAAGATATAAAGAACACGTAAATTGTCTTTTTGAAAAATTTTGTACTTCTTTTTCTTTACAGCTTTTAGAATAACAGAGCACACTAGTTAAAATTAACTCTTAACATTAGTATAAAATGAAGCCCTTCGAGGTAAATAATGATTGAAAATTTTTTGTTAAACACCTTCGATTGGCTGATAATGATGAAAAGTTTTCTTTATCAAATTTTGCGACTTTCGTTGTTATAAGATTTTTTTATAGTTTTTACATAGTTTTTTACAAAAAAATATTATAAACATACGTCATTTTCGATGTAGGTTTTAAAACATTAACTAAACTTTAATTGATATTAAACATTTTGAAAACAGTTATGAACTTTTAGTAAAACATCTTAAATGAAAACCATGTTAAATCGTTTTTTATTTTGTTTATTCCAGTATTTTTCGGGGTTGTACAGGAAACAGGAAACCAGTCAAAACACGCCTCTAGCCTTAAAATGTTTTTAAGACAACTTCTTTTGTAGAAAATCCTGCATATTTAGAATATTCTTCTAAATATTTATAAATAAATTTGTAACTCATATACTTAACTTGTTGATAAATTAGATACGAGATAAATTTTGAAAAACTTAAACTGTTTACATACACGTCTACAGCAAATTTTTATTAAAAGAAAATATTGTTTAGTGCTTAACTTGCAGACGACATAAAAAAAGTTTTAATAAATTTAAATATAGCGGGAGTGAGTTTTAGAAATTAAAGAAAATTAGACAACATTTTTTTCTACAATTATGAAACTAAAAAAATTGAACGCTGTATTCAAAAGAATGTCTGATGGTACTTATTCCAAAAAAAAAGTTTGGATAAACAATGAGATGGCGCAAACTCTAGACCCCCCCCTTGGAACCTCGTGTAAGATCACATAAATGCTCTGAACGGGTAATTATATAAATTTAAAATTTGTAATGACATTAGTGAAAATAATGTAATGAAAAATTTCGTTTCAAGATTTGATCAGCTTATAATGTAAACTTCGTAAAAGTTTAAACAAACAGGGAGCTATTTTTTCTTCATATCACCACACATATAAATGGACAAGTAAGACTCATGAGGTCCGTTGATTTGTAAAGTTAACCTAGAATTAGCTTTTTATAAAGTTTATAAAAGTAAACTATTAAGGTGAACAAACGAAATAAACACGACCGACTAGTTATAGTATTATTGGAGGAAAAATTTGTTTTTATTTGTCTTTTTAAATTTTTTCATTGCCTACACACAAACTATATTTGCGCATAAGCTAAAATCATTGTTCACCTTAAATTCTTTTACTTTATATTGATAATAGTTAGGTATGATTTTAAACTAAATATTTTTTTAGATTAGTGATCTACCGGAATCGCATTAAAAAAACGTAGATAAGACTTGGTCTGCACAATTGTAACTATTTAGATTATATTACAAATTTAAAATTATACAAAAAATTTATTTAGACCTGGGATATGAGAACTACGTCCTATAGGCGGGGCTTAACAGAAAACGTATTTTTTTAGCTTAAAACAAATCGTGAAACTAATTAAAGTCTAAAACTTTTATAGTTTTAATAGTTAAATTAATTTCCACAAGTTATTTGTATTTGTTATTTAATTTCAGTAAATATACTAAAGTTTTTTGATAAAACTTGAGTAATTTGTTTTGAGTTTAAACATAAATTGTTTGGTAAAATATGACCTTAAAAAACAATTGGCATGCCGTTTACTTAAAAAAATATCAAATGATAAAAAACAATTGGTGCTAATTGATAATGAAAAAAAAACCTTCTTGTCAGTAAACTGCTGCCTAAATAATGTTTATTTTATTTATTATTCGCTGTTGTATTTAAAATTCATTTTAAAACTAAACTTTTCAAAACATCGTGGCCCGCGAATAGCCTTTTATAATATATATGGTGAATTTGGTTGTTCTTCATAAAATCTCATTGACCCTGCTCTGTAAGAACAAAAGATTGATAAACAACTACTGCACTTGTCTTTTCTTTGTAAACATCAAATAGAAAAGTAAAATTAAATTTTAATAACAGCTAACAATATGCAGACAAAACAGTAACCACCATTGGTTGATTTAATTAAATAGGTCTGATCAAACTTACTGGCTCCGTTGTTAGTTTTTTTGAAATAATGTAACTATTAAGTTTTGAATTTAGATTTTTGACCTTTAATTCAAATAACTTATTTACTATAAAATAAATTTTAACCACTTTCTTGCTTTTATTGCATATTTTATTGTTTGATAAAAATAGTATCAATATAAATAAATCCAATTTAACGATAAAATCGAATCTATTTTTGCAACGATGATGGCTATAACTGAAAAATGCAGAACGAAAACTAGCAACCCGCCAACATCAAGAATATCTAAATAGAATCTAGCTTGAGAGAAATATAAGTGCGGCCCGCTAGCTTGTAAATCTGGCCCGCCAAACCAAATTTTGAAACTTATTCTTAATATTTTGATAGTTAAAATAAAGAGAATAAAAACAAGTTTAAGTAAAACTTGTAAAAAATTTAAAATTTATTTCAGATATAAAATAGAATGGTGATCTAAAATTATCATTTGTCGCTGAATAACTGAGTAATTTTTGTGAATGCAACTTAAACGCTTTAGAATATACACAAATTAATTTTTCCACACCTAGCTCGCCGACTAAAATCGTTGCCCATTATTTACATACAGGATAGTTTTAAAGTAGTCGTAACTTGTACTATTAATATCAATCATTACGTTTCTTTTCAAGAAGTTACTGGTTTATTATATAAAAATTTGCTTTCTATTGATAAAGTTTCAAATTTTTCTCATTTTTAGTATGTAGTATGATAACTCTTAAATGAAAAGATAGTTATACTAAATGTTACACTAGAGTTTTACACAAACTATTTTTTAAGCACTAAAATAAATATATTCGCAGTAAACATATAACCAAAATTACTTGATTTAAAAATTTTTATTAATCTTTTTAACACTCAGTCAACTCAGGTGCAAATACTTCCTTATATTATTTTTATAATGACATGTGCATTTGTTCAACTTGGAATACAAAGCACTATAAGAAATTATTTTTCTTTCAATAAATGCGGTAGGTAGTTTATTTTTTAGAAGGGTTATTTACACATACTTGGATGAAATTAAAACAAGTTGCTTGGTTTGAAATTTTAGACAGTAAAAACAAACAAAAAAAAAGAAACTAAATGAACGTACACATAGTAAAATAAACCATTAAGTCAATTTAATATGTGTAGGACATTGTAATGGAATAACACTTACTGTGTTAATTTTTAGCGTTATATGGATATTTTATTCAAAAAAGTTATTTTCATTCTAAGATAAAGGTTTTTCGTTTGAAAAAAAAATTATTGAAACAAAAATAATTGTGTTGTACACAAACACCTTTATTAAAACAAGAAAATTCTGCTTCGTCAATCACTTCAATTTGTTTATAGTTAATAAAGATAGTATACTTGCTGAAACAAAGTAATATTGCTAATTGTGAAAATAAAGTTAAAACAGTACAAACTTTTATTTAAAGCTAAAAAATTTTAAACTTTTTTGAAAACAACGTTGGAACTAAAAGTTATTAAATAGTATACAACTAGCAGATATTTATGAAATGAGCGGAATTCATAAAGTTTCACAGCAAGAAAAATCAGCCAATTTTAAAGGCAAACTCGGACCTCTTCTCCATTCATCTCTTTCAATATCGTATATCTCAACTTCATCTGTAGGAGTGTCGTAATCTAAACTACATCCCCCAATCACATACAAACTTGAATTTACAACGCAGCATCCAAAACTAATACGTGGAATATTCATTGAAGCAACAAAACTAAACTGATTGGTTTCGTTTGAATAAACTTCAACAGAAGCTAAAAAGGAGTCTTTGTTGTCGCCACCAACAATAAAGAGTTTTCTGTGGTAAGCAACAGTGCTATGTCCAGATCGTTCAGTTAGGAGCCTCAAATTTCTTGTTTTCCATTTGTTTTGTGTAATATCGAATGTCTTGATACTGTCCAGCCATGTATCTGTGTCATTTGAATCGTTAAAACCGCCAATAGCCCAGACTTTTCCTTGAAAATAAGTCAGAGTAAATTCGCTTCTTTTAGTGTTCATACTAGAAACTTCAGTCCATTCACAAGTTTCAAAACTGTAGACTTCGCATTTGTCTAAATCTTCAGAAGAGTTTTTATACCCTCCTCCGACAAAAACACATTCTGCTAAAGAACACATTCCAAAGCTTAGCCGTTTGTTGTGCATGAAAGGAAACGTTTTTGTAGCTAATTCCTCGTTAAGAGATATGGTCTCATTTTCAGCTGATTCAACGTAGTCTGATCCATTATATCCGCCTATCAAATACATTTGATCTCCTTTTATTGTGGATTGATGGCGACGTCTACGTGTACCGAAAGTTTTAAATTGATTTCATTTACCAATTTTTGTGTCAATTTTTAAAACACAGTTTTCGTAAGTTGTCTCATCTGATTTTCCTCCGCTAATGTATATATAATTTTTAACTTCATTGTTTTCTGCACCTAAAAAATAAAATGAAGTATACAACAGTTAAGCAAGTCTTTATAAACACCGAATAAAAACCTACAATTAAAAAGAAAACATCGATATTAGACATCAGATCTAGAGCCTTGACTATAATTTATCGTAAAATACTAAAAATTAACTAAAAACAAAATTATCAGGCGAAAGCTATTAGTAATTAAAACAAAATCTGCATCTGCTGAGAGCTTTGGTTTGATGATTAAAGTTTTAAGTTGCAACAAAAGAACACAATCTTAGGTATTAAAAAGTTGTAAAAATTCTATAAATAAAGAAAATTTTATTATTGTACCATTAATTGAATAGCAGTTTGTGGTCTGAACATCGTTAATACTATCATCTGATTTTTCGGCTGCGTTTCTTGATAACATTTTAATATTAGTTTTTATCCGTTTTGTAGTTTTTAAATCAGCCAACAAATCGTTATTTTCTGACTTTAAATTTTTGTAATCTTTTTTCAAGCACTCTGCTTTGTTTTGCGCCTGTCTGAGCGAATTTTCCAAAATTTCAATGTATTTAGTTACTACTTTGTTGTTTTCCTGCAATGCCTTGTTTTCAACTTCAAGTTCGACAGATTTCATCAATATTAAATCACTCATTTTTCATTGATTACGTGTAGTTCTTTCATATTGTTTTCAACTGTATTTGAAAGCCCTTCATGCAGTAAATTTTTATTCAACCATATTTTCATGTTGTAATCTAAAGTCTTCTTATTTCCACTAAAAACTTCATTTACTTTTTCATTGGCAGTCCCTTCAAAAAATTCTGATTTTAAAGATAAAATAAAACTAAAAACCATAACAAAATTAATTTAAAATATTTATACTGAAAACTATTTCTACTCGACAAAACTAATATTTAAATTTTTATAACGATTTCTAATCAATAACTACTGAACTTTAAGACTCGCTAACAAAAATAAACTTTATATATTTTAAATAAGGAATCGACAGTTTCCAGGTGTTGTTTAAATAAATTTCAACTTGTTGAAAACAATTAAGGTAATTTAAAGTATCTTATGCTATTTTCGATTAAATATGCGTTTAAAATACAAACTTATAATTAAAAACAAGGCGATGCATCTCAAAAAGTATGTTATAAAACAATATTCGGATGTAGGCATAATTAAATAGACTCTATTAGTAAAAAAGAAGAGAAAATTAATAAAAAAAAACATTTCAAAGTTACATATTAATTTTTTTTTTTAGTTTAAAAAAATACAATAATAAATAATTTAACAAAAGTATTGAAAAAAACAATTACTAAATTTTGAAGAATTAGAATTAGTTTTTAGAACAAAAATTGTCAAATTACTAATTGTCAGAACTAAATAAGTAGTGCACCTATAAAATTAAATCCTAGTGCGTGTTCTATAAATATAAATTTTTAATTTATTAACAAATTAAACAAGTAATATGATTAATTAGTTTACAACTTCATAAAATTTGTTACAGAGTGTTAAATAAAGAATGTTTAAGTTAGTAGTCTTAAGAATAGAAAAAAACATAAGAATTTGTAACCGTCATCAATTGCGTTGATGTTAGGTTGTTAGCTGCTCTTAAATAAGATAACAAGAAACGGTTATTTAAAGTATTACAGACGTTCGGATGGAACGCAGGCTTAATTTGATATACTAGTACTTACCATGAAAATAATAATATAAAAACTAGTTATTAGTGCACGTGATTTTATATACAACATTAATAAACACATCGTGAAATAAGTGAAAGAAAAGAAATTAAAACCAATTACTTCTGATAAGAGCCCAGTAGGCACATATACTAACTACTAAACATTTTGTTGAAATGTACAGAAAGTAGACTGGACGATAAAGTATTCTATCCACATTCTATCAATAAAACCCTTCTCGATTGTTCATCATACGATTCGCAATCCTGTCGTCAACACGTAGTTTTGTGCGTTCTCTCCCCCGGTAGTAATACGCCGACTCGCGTCTCTCCCGTCACTAATCCGCCTACTCGCGTCTGCAAGCTAAGTTTTAAACTCTTTCTCTCAAATTTACTTCACGCTTCTTTTTCTCATTTTCTATTCTCAATACTAGTTGTGACGTCACTGAAAACATTGAAATTCTTTAACTTTAACTCTTCTGAAATAAAACGAAACATAAAATGTAATGATTGGTTCGTTACATTTTCTTTTGCTTAAATTTTTTTTTCTTTTTTTCTTGCTTTTTTTTTTATTTTTCTAAATCTGGTCTCTTACCTTACCTCTCTATTTTGTCTTCATTTTAAGATTTTTTTTTTTCTATTTCTGTCTAGTATCAGTTTCTATCAACATTTTTATACTTAAGATTGTTATATCAACATTACCTTTTAATGTATCAATAATCATTTACGTCTACCATTTAGTACCTGTACCCACAAACTCCTTCCGAAACCATTGGTAGAATAAAAAAAAGAAAAAAAGATAAAAATACAAGTAAATAGAAAAAATTTTGTACATAAGTTAATTATTTAACAAGAATATGGTATTTTAATTACATGTGTATATACTTTTCTTAATTAAAATTAATTAATTAAGTCAGTAATTCATAAAAAAAACTATAAACTTGGTGTTTTAAAAATTATAAACATAGACAATCATTGTTTAACATACATATTTACAATTATTTTTTTTATTTGCCTGTTTGCAGAGCAGGAGTTATGTAAGTAAAAGTGTATGTAGAATTAAAAATCTTATTTTGAGCTAATTAAATCTTAAAAAAAACTGATGTTTATGTTACTTTGAAAATTGAATGTTATTTAAAGTTAAGTAATTAAAAAAATTACATAAAAAAACTTATAACAAAACCTTAATATTGTTTTTCTTAATTTTTTTGATGCAATAAACTCAATGTAAGTTTTTTTTTTTGTGAATTCCTCGTCAACTTCTTCGTTTCCACCCATCATCTTCCATATCAACTTATTCGTCCACACATCATCTTCCATATCAACTTATTCGTCTCCACACATCTTCCATGTCAACTTATTCGTCTCCACACATCATCTTCCATGTCAACTTATTCGTCTCCACACATCTTCCATGTCAACTTATTCGTCTCCACACATCATCTTCCATGTCAACTTATTCGTCTCCACACATCTTCCATGTCAACTTATTCGTCTCCACACATCTTCCATGTCAACTTATTCGTCTCCACACATCTTCCATATCAACTTATTCGTCTCCACACATCTTCCATGTCAACTTATTCGTCACCACACATCTTCCATGTCAACTTATTCGTCTCCACACATCTTCCATATCAACTTATTCGTCTCCACACATCTTCCATATCAACTTATTCGTCTCCACACATCTTCCATGTCAACTTATTCGTCTCCACACATCTTCCATGTCTATTTATTCGTCTTCACACATCTTCCATGTCAACTTATTCGTCTCCACACATCTTCCATATCAACTTATTCGTCTCCACACATCTTCCATGTCAACTTATTCGTCACCACACATCTTCCATGTCAACTTATTCGTCTCCACACATCTTCCATATCAACTTATTCGTCTCCACACATCTTCCATGTCAACTTCTTTGTCTCAACACATCATCTTCCATATCAACTTTTTCGTCTCCACACATCTTCCATGTCAACTTCTTTGTCTCCACACATCATCTTCCATCTCAACTTCTTCTTTTTTTGATTTATTTTGATTTTCAGTTAATTTAGTTTGTTGCTTGTGCCGTTTTCTTCGTGATTCTTGAATTTAAATATCTTTAAGCACTCATATTTTTAAAATATCTTTATTAGAACTTGTTTTGACTTATAACAATGATAATGAATTATTCTTAGTATATATTTATAAAAAGGGTTATTTCATTTCTATTAAATAAGATACTGTTAAGAACTTTAAAAATAAAATTGAACTTTAGCAGACAGCAGGCTATATCATTAAACTTAAGTTTAAATTTCTATATACAAGTTGTGCTTCTTAAAAAGTTACTTTTTTTGTGTTAGTACTTAGACATAAGTAGTTCGACTATCTTTCAGTTAATATTACTGGAGATGTTTACCCTTCCAAACTTTAAAAAAAATCTTTTCCTCACATAAAATAATAAATATTTCTGAGTTCAGCCAACGAAGTTCGTATAAAATATTGATAAATTGAGAAGTTTCATTGTGTAGTGTCACGGGAATAGAATGCGTGAGCGTTCCACGACTTTTATGTTATGGCACAGGATTGATAAATACGTAACTTTGACGTGAACATTTCATTTTCTTTGTTTGGTGACACTGGAGTAGTAGGTGATTTCTGATCACAAAACTAATAATGTGTATCCCACAATTACTGAATAAAAAAAATTAATGAAAAGCTCTCGCAATAACAAGTTAAATATTAAAAATGCTGCTGACCCTAAAATTTGCATGTCTTTTATGCGAAAAGAAAGTACACTTATTATAGTTTTGAACAAAGTATTTGCGATCTCCAGACTTTTTTAAAAACTGTATTAGAATAGCACTCATCTCTGGTCGTTTAATAACTTATAGTTTCTTATTTGTTTAAAGTTTAACTTATTCAATAATTTTATGAAAACAAGCCTGCTGCTGATAAATGGCTGCTTTTGAAATAATAGTACCAAAAAGTATATTATTTTACCTGATTATATTTGAAAAATTATACACACAATTGCTTGTCATAAAACGTTAAGTTTTTTATTTGAAAATAAGAGTTTTTAAAGTTAGGAATTCAAAATAATATAGTTTCTAACTTATTACTACTAAATTACTTGACAAATTACTACTTTTAAAACACTTCTGTATGTTTTATTAACTAATAATTAATTATTTTTTATGAGCCTTAGCGCTTGAAGTTAAATTTTTTTGTTTAATAATTAAAGTTATATAAGACTGAATGTAGATTACAATCTTAAACTATTTATGTTTCATTAGTTGAATATTTGCAATGTTTTAGAGTAAGTTCACTTATAAATTGATATAGTAACAAAGAAATAGAGTAACTCGGATGTTAATTTACTGTTATAATATATCATATTTAACTTAATGTCATGACTTGACAACTTTTATACACTTGATTTGTGGTTATTCTACTGGCTTAAAAAAAAAAACTATTTTTATATTATTTTTATGATATACAATGCATTAATATTAATATAATTAAATAAATACTGAAACTTTTTTATTTTTTATAGTTTTATTATATTTACTTACAAACACATTTTTTAATGTAGAAAGTGTGTTTGGCGTTCGTAAGTTAATTTTTGTAATATAAAACATTTTTTAAGACAAAAGCAGGTAATGCTTTTAATTTAAACTATCAAAAATTTAAGGAAACTTTATATACTTATAAATTCTAAAGGAAAACTTCAAACGTAATTATGTAATTGAACTTGGCATTGACTTTAATAACAAAGATTTAAGATTCATTTTTGCCATTTTACGAGCAGTAAAAGAAACTGAAAATTCACTGTTAACATGCCATGCGAAGTTGCTTACGAGTTAAGTAGTTAAACTAGTAATTTAAAAAGGACCAGATTTTTTGCGCTTTCTTAAAAACCAAAAATATATATTATTTAATCAAATAATGTAAACAATATACATATACAAGTAAAAAGAATATAGATAATTAATACGAAAACTACAACAGACAGACTATACATATAGTAACTATAAATCATAAAATACTTCTAAGCATGACATAATGAGAATAAACTTAATAAGTAATTTGTAATTTAAGACAACGAAAGTCCTACATCGATGCTTAAACCCATAAAATGCCTTACGCATAATATCAACTCTACCGTTACCGCAACAAATCACAACTGCTCGTGAAACTACAATCAAAAGTTTATATACCTATTGTTTATACACTTTTTAAGCAAACATTAGTGGACGTTTTTAGGCATTAAGTAAGATTGTTGAAAATAGATAAAGCTACTCATAATTTATGTTTTGATATAATTTATTTTAATAGTCTAAATTAATAAGTATTTAAAGCAAAGTATTTATTTTATTATTTAAATAATTTATTTAAATTAACTAAATGATAACAGTTATTTTTAATTTATGTTCACAGAAATATGTTTGATAGTTATTGTATCATTATAGCAATTAATATTTAAAGATTAATTGTATTTTGTAACTTTTTTACTGAAAAATTATTATAACTTTATCAATAGATATAAATCACTATAAGTAATCAAAATAGCTTTAAACCTACAGAGAAAACTAATTATTAAACTACAAGTTTGCCGTACAATGTGACGTAATATATCAACAAATTGAGTTAAGTATTTCTTTTCAAATTATGTTACAAGAGACTAATAAGACAATTAGTTAATAAAATTAAGTGTTTTGGTAAGAAAAACTTCATAGTACTTTTAGGTTCTGTTTTGTTATCGATTTAAAGTCAAACGCCATACTAAATAAATTAAAGCCAGATGTTATGAAAATTTAACAATTGTTATTTACTCCTAACGTTTTAGATTTTATCGATAAAAAAATAAAATCCAACTGAAATTTAAATTGATAAGAAAGTTTAACTTTTACGACAGTAACTATAAAAAATTATCAGATGCTTGTAAAACGAAAATAGCAAGTTTTATTTTGTTATTGTTTGAAAAATTTATTTTTGACAATTTTTTATGTGAAAATTTTCAAAAACTGTCAACCATTACTCCTATTTGTTTATGATTAAAGTACATTTTTACTGCTAAAATTTTATCTTAAGAAAATTCGATTTTCAATACGACGGGAATTTTATCACAAACAGGTGCGGTTAAATAATTTAAACTCCTTCTGTTGTGTTAACAATCTTTAAAACATTGTTAAAAAAGATTTAAAGTTAGGCTATAAGATTGTATCGTAATAATTTAAAGTTTGAAAATAAACATTCCTAAAGTTATTAAGTATTGTGTAGTTATTATACACGAATTGTAGTTAGAATATATTAAAATATTCTAAACTTCTTATATTCTTAATGAAAACCACACTAACAAAAATAATAGCAACATAATAATACACATGACATAGTTAATTAGTTTGTAAATGTAAACAACAAAACTTTTTTTATTTTTTTATTATATAATATTTGCAATTTTTTTATGGTTTTTTGTCATATCTTTTAATTTTATGTACTTTTCATATTTATTTTTTATTTTACCAACTAAACATATGAAAATAAAATAACTTAAAATTTAGTATATGGTAGTAACATACAAAAAAAAAATCCTTTAATTGTTTCGATATTTTGAATAAAAATAGTTTTAACAAAACTTTAAGTATAGATGCAAATTAATCCATATTAATAGTTTCCGAATTAAATAGGGAAAATTTATAACCTACACCGCAAACACTTGAACAAATTTAATTTGCACTTAAATCAATTCTGAAAGTTATTTAACTACACATTATGTCACTTCTTATACAAAAAGTTATTTTCGAAATGTTATAACTTCACTTGTTTAATTGTTATTATCTTAAATACTTCTCGTTTGAACTTATTGTTTTATAGTTATGATGTAAAACACATACAAAGTATCAAAAAAATCAAAAACCTGATTTAAGTGATTGAAGTTTTAATCTTAAAACCAATAATTATTAGGTGAAGTCATTACTGTTAGTATTAGTCGAAAAATAAGATTTGTTTTAAACAAAGGAGTTACTTTAAGTGTCTTTAGAATTTGTTTTGAAAATGTTTTGTCTATTTTTAAAATCAAAGTATTTAATTTTTAACCAACTTAAATAACATAAATGAAACCATATAAATTTTACATTTTTAATTTATAAGTTACATTTTAAGGTATTATAATATAAAATTCTAAAACATGTAAAAAATTGAATATTTGTTATTATGTAATTATTGTAACAAGTAGTGGTGCTTGAAAAATAATAAACAAATTTTAATTAATGGCAAAAAATGTAGTTAATATGTATAAAATGTTGAAATAGTAAAGATTGATGTACATCCGAATGAGCTGAATTATTCAAAGATCATCTTGTTATAGTTGAAAATATTTGGTCAAACCTCAAAAAAATCCCATTCACAACCTCTTCGTGGCGGTCCATTCACAATTTTGACTAGCATTCACAATCTCTTCGTCCATGAAATCGGTTGGTTTCCTGGATTCCCATGTCCAGTCCCTGGCCGGGTCGGTTGTAAATTCCTCTGAGCGGTTCCGCTGTCCATCTTTTATGTTCTAGGTTGTCAGTTTTTGCGTAATTTGATTCTCATTTGCTTGTGGTTCGATAGTTATTTGTCTTCGTGGGCGCATTCGACTGTTAATCTTAAAGGTAATAGGTTTGTAGGCCGTTGTGGAGTTACGCCATGTAACCGTCCTCAATTACGATGTTGTTAGATTGGTTTAGCTGCTCTTAAATAAGATAACAAGAAACGGTTATTTAAAGTATTACAGACGTTCGGATGGAACGCAGGCTTAATTTGATATACTAGTACTTACCATGAAAATAATAATATAAAAACTAGTTATTAGTGCACGTGATTTTATATACAACATTAATAAACACATCGTGAAATAAGTGAAAGAAAAGAAATTAAAACCAATTACTTCTGATAAGAGCCCAGTAGGCACATATACTAACTACTAAACATTTTGTTGAAATGTACAGAAAGTAGACTGGACGATAAAGTATTCTATCCACATTCTATCAATAAAACCCTTCTCGATTGTTCATCATACGATTCGCAATCCTGTCGTCAACACGTAGTTTTGTGCGTTCTCTCCCCCGGTAGTAATACGCCGACTCGCGTCTCTCCCGTCACTAATCCGCCTACTCGCGTCTGCAAGCTAAGTTTTAAACTCTTTCTCTCAAATTTACTTCACGCTTCTTTTTCTCATTTTCTATTCTCAATACTAGTTGTGACGTCACTGAAAACATTGAAATTCTTTAACTTTAACTCTTCTGAAATAAAACGAAACATAAAATGTAATGATTGGTTCGTTACAGCAAATAAATAAATAAAAATAAATATTTAGTTTTCATGCAAAACGACTGTATAAACATACAGTACACTACCGCTTAAGTACGCAAATTGAACCCGACCAAAAAGTGCGTACTTAGCACGGGTAGTGCGTACTTTTTGACGATATAGTATAATATGAAATTTAGTTGTTTGTTTTCTTTCTTACAACTAGCCACCAAATAATTAAGCCAAACAAACAAGTCTTTTTATTTTAAATAACATTTAATACATAATTCTAATTTGTAAATTTTTTTTATAAATCTTGAAATAATTTAATTTTTCTATAAAAAGTTTCTACATAACTAATACGTACATTTAATATAGAAAGTCAATGTCAGTCAATGATTAGAAAAAAAAATATTAAGCTACATTTTGTTTTGTTAGAGGAAAAGTACCAAACTACATTTTGTTTACCAAACATTTTCAAAATATCGATGTATGTACATTTAAATTAATTTATGACTTAACTATTTTGTATTTGGAGGTTTTTTTTAACTTTGTCATCTTTATTTATTTTATAGCATTACAGCTCAAATATCATTATTCTTTTTTACTTTTCTGCAACTACTACATAAGTATTTAGTTTATTAACATTTAATAACAGGACTGTCACAATCTCAGGTTACTTTAGACTACTCAGGATTACTCACCCTAGTTTAAAAGTTGTGAAAGTCTCAGGCTAACTCAGCAGGTTGGCCATTCTACCTGGAAACATAAAATAATCTGGAAAAACTTGATGATTGAAAATTTAGGCAAAAAAACTGGAATTTCTTATAAGTTCTAGTATAACATCCTTTACTTTGTCTTTCTGGATAAGTGCGTACTTAAGGCGTGATGCGTACCAAAAAAAGTGCGTACTTAAGCGGTAGTATACTGTATTTTAATAATCAGTAAAAATAATAAGATATATAACATATAAATAAAGATATATCAATTATACATTTAGGGTCATCTAAAATAAAATAATTTTTATTTTTTTAACTAGTTTTTTAAAGCTTTAAAAATAATGAGAAGATTGTCAATTTTATTTATAAAAGTATCTAAAACTGTAAACTTAAAGTGATTTATAGTTTTCTTTGGTCTATGTATTATCAGAGGTTGTTTTGCATTTGATTTAATGATAATATCTCACAACATAGAGTTTTAAACTTTGATAGATTTAAACTTATTTATCTGGACCTTATTATAAATTGATGATCCGTATGGATCCTGGTTATACTTGAAACTATAAGTTCAACATATATAATTAAGTTATTTAAACAATAGCAAAGAAACAAACCTTTACTAATTACTGCTTCAATATTGTTGATAGCATCTTCACAAGTATTTACATCGATTTCGTTTTCTTTTACTTCTAACTTTTGCTCCTCAATAGTTTCTTCTTTTTCATTAAGCAATCTTCTTTTCCTTTTCAACCGGCACTTTGTTAAGTTTAACTTACTGATTTTTTCATTCAAGTTTTTAATTTCTTTCTGGAAACCTCTCAAGAACACCTTACACAAGCTGTAGCCTTTACAGTTGGTTTTGTAAGTTTCCTTTAGACGGGTTTTTTCTTTATCTAACTTCTTAATGATTTTTACCATGGTCATCCTTTTGTTTGCTTCATACTCAACAACTTTATCAAAGAAGCTCAAAGTATCATTTGAACAATCACTGTAGTCAAGTTCTTTATTCACATTAAAGTGAACTTTAACTATTTTTTCTTCCTGTAAATCTTGTCTACAAATTGGACATTTCTTATTCTCACCTTTTATTACGTTTGATATGCAGCCTTTGTGAAAGGTATGACCACACGGTGTGACAGATACTTCTGTGTCTACTTTGAATAATCTATCCAGGCATATACAACATTCGTACTCCATTATTACTTTTAATTTTAATATTTTGAAACTTTAAAATATGTTCAAAATGATTATTAAATACTTTCAAGTTTACTTTTTAAGTAATAATAATACTTAAATGAAAGAAACGTAAGAAAATTTTGACTGTTTTATCTAAAAAATATAAAACAAATTAATTTTGTTAAATTTGATAACAAAACTCTCAATATCATATTTTAAGTCAAAACCTTAAGTCTAGTCTAGTTTGCATCATAGCTTAAAGCTGTAATTTACTTTGAAATAGTGTAAAAAAATGCCTAGTTTTTTAAAAATACTTTAGAATCGCTTATTTCTCTAGGTGTTTAATAGTAAAATGCTCTGCAAGATGGTTGTAATACTAGTATGCATAAAATGTTTTTTATTGTGCAAAGAAGTTTTTAATAACTTTTGTTTTTCTTATTTTACTATAAAAATTTAATCAGAACAAATATTTAAAATGTACTTAATTAGTGATATATATATTAAGCCAGTGATCTTCAAGCTAATCAGAATCTGTGTACACAAAACTGTAAAAAAAAAATTGGGTCTCTAATATACTATTTTAAAAGGCGCCGCTAGTGGTAGGACTACGTAAACACTTTTATTAGTATATTTCTTTTTAAAAAGATATTTTTGAAGCTTTATGTTAATGAGATATGTTTTCATGGAACCCACTAGCGGCGCTAATATATCATTACTAAGTTTATATTTACATGAAAACCTTTAGATAACACAATTTAATATTTCATCTTAGTTTTATAGAACCTTTTTATTTGGTTTACCTTATTTTTACAGTGATATTTTAGTTATATGGCTTTGTCTTACATACTTATTAATTGAGCACATATCCGCAATCACTACAAAATCCCCAGTACAGTATTCTTAAACTATTTTATTTAATATTAAATACATACTTAAACTAATTCTTTATCTTTTACTTTGTGAGTATTATCTTCCTTAAAAATGATATTAAACTAATATAAAAATAAGAACAAAAAAAAAAAGAATTAAAAACAGCTAAATTAAAATTAATGTATATCTTTATATCTCTGTACAATTGATGCTGAATTTTTTTCTTTCATAGACTGAATTTTTGTATTTCAAAATAAGTTCTGGGTTGTAACTGATTGTCACTTCTTTCTGTTATAGAAATAAATACTTTAATTTTAACTATATTTTCTTATGAGGTTTTTTACAAATAAATACTGTATTTTAAGATTTTAGCAAGGCTTAGTAATTTAGTTTAGAGTTTGTCACTCTTTTAAGTAAAAAAAAAAACAATATTAATTGACAAAAAAACAGTTTGTAATTCTTTAAGCTACTTTAAATAAAAAAAAATATTTATGTTTGCTAAAAATTTAATAACAAATTAAGAAAGCTTGAATGAATCTAATATCAATTAATCGAAAAATAGCCAATATAAAAATTAGTCTAATATACAAAAAAATATCTATCTATTCTAACTTTTCAATATTATTCAAACAAACATGTGTCAGCATAAGTTTTTCAAAAATAATTACTGTGCTTAAGTCTCCAAACTTTTAAAATAGCATTAAAGTTATCCTGAGTAGTTTGAGTGAAAACTCTGTTTTTTAAACAACTGAGTTTCATTATTGCTTTCTAATCTAGTATAATTAATATCAACAAATATCAATAATTGCGCTGTCGATTAAAATCGGTTTTGTACATTAAATCAGGATATCTTACTGTAAATATTTAAAACTTGATAATGTGTTGATTTTTGATTTTAGCTTAGTTTATTAAAAGAAGTTAGATAAAAATTAGAAATCTATTAATTAAATAATTAAAATACAAAAAAAAAAGTTAAAATGAAAATCTTATAATTTGAAATAATAATAAATCTAGTTGTACTTTCACCAAAAGAAAATGATTTTATTATTTAGTCAAACATTGAAAGTAAAGTTTATTAACAAAGTTTGACAGTGTTGTAATCCTTTTAGTCAAAACTGTTCTGATGGATTAGAAACTGTCTTGAATGACTTTGAACTTACCTGTAGTCACCCAGGACTACTTTTCTTTTAACAGTTAAAAATTTTTGAAAGCCAAGGAAAACCAAGCTCTTCAACAAAAATTACCACAAAGTAATAAAATATTGAAACTAAACCAACTATATCTCAATTTAAAGGTAGAAAGAACTGACTTGAAATTTCAAATCTATTTTGAGATAAAATAACCTCTCTGAGCAAACCAGAGTTTTGAAAACAAATTTAAAACTTATTCAGTTATCCTGTGTCATACTCAGATTTTAAAAAGTTACAAAGTATCCAGGATTATTCTTAATTAGTGGCATTCTTTTTAGTTACCTGAATTATCATAGTTATAACAGACAGATTATTTGAAACATTTATTTTAAGGCAAAAAAGGTTGTTAATTAAAATTAAAAAATAGCCTTAAATTCAAAATAAAATATTATTAAACTAAGATGAACATTTTTTAAAATCCATATGTGTACAAGTTTTAATTAGAATATCAAAATACCTTAAGTACCTATATTTTTGCAAGTACAAAATAAAAAGTTTGGGAAACCCTGGTTTACATATAGTACTTTTTCTCTTGAAAAACTTTTTTTTGTGAATCATTGCAGAATTAATTTTCATATTGGCTTAAATTTACAATTAATTTATTACAATTTAGTTGTTTTAACTCTTAAAGTAAATTATTCTTTACAATAAGAGCTCTAAAGGTTAAGAGCAGGTAAGTATAACAAGACATTTTTATTCCAGAGTTAACTTTTTTATACTACTAACAATTTATAAATTCTATGTTTAAAGTTGTCTTATTATGGTTTAAAATAGTTGCTCCTACCACAGAGTTGCCATTTTTTAAGGCAAAATAGAATATTTGATTTATGAAAACTAAATTAAGTGGTATTAATTTAGCCTTAGGTGTTTTCAGTTTGTACAATAATTTAAACAACTAAATAAATAAAAAGTTTGAATACCTACTTCTGATCAATTATGAATACCAAATAATTCAAAAAAGTAAGTAATTTGTTACAATAAGAAATATAAGAGCTATAGAAACATAAATTTCAAGAAAAACATTTAAATCATAAAATAAAGCCTGATGTTTAAAAAATTTTCCAAATTATCTCAACTTTCGCAACAAATTATTAAAAAAACTTGAGTTAGCCTGAGTTGATAAGAAATTTAATAATTTTAGACTTAAAGCACTTTATTTAAAGTTGTTATTAAAATATCTTATTTTTTAACAAAAAAAAACTCTACTTGATTAAAAAAACTAGACAGTAGAACAGCCTCTTGATTTTATAAAATTTGAACATTTAAAATCAAAGGTAAAAAAAAATAAATAAAAAAGTACAAAATGTTAAAACAAGTTTAAAAACCTGTTTTGGTTAACAACTATACAAACTTAAAATATATTTTGCAATTTAGTTTGAGTTTTCTTTTAAAAAACTTTTAATAATTTATAAAATTAATACAACAACAAAGTCAACTTAGAACGAAAAATTTGTACTTTTAATTTGCTCCTAATACAGGGTTGCAATTTTTTAAATAAAAAACAGCCATTATAAATAACCAAAGCTTAGAATGAGTTACATTAATCTAGTAAGAGTTAGCTTAAACTCATGAAAAAGTTTGAATAAATATATTTTAAGTCTTATACTTAAAAACTTCTGTTATTAAGTATAAAAAATTTAAATTGTAATTAAATTTCACAAGGTCAATGGTCTTAAAAGAAACATAAGATTCAAGGAAAACAAATACTTTAAGTCATAAACACAAATTTTATATAAAAATATCCAAACCAGCCTGAGTTTTTCAAAAACTTATCAAAAATCCTGATTTGGTCTAAACAAGCCTAAGTTACCCTAAATTAAAAAAAAAACTAGTTTGAACTATTCAATGTAACTTAAAAGTAAGACAGTCTTTTTATTTTTTAAATGATTCTTTATACCTTGTTTACATTTTTAAAGTCAATAATCAAAAATAAAAAAACTAGTAAATAAGCACAAGTTTTAACAAGTGTAAAAGTTAAAAGTATGTAGAGTATTTATTTCTCTCTTTTTTAAAGGGCGGCACATTCACCATTAAACAGTTCTATAGTGGCTCATCTTACATGCATAAAAACTAAAACATAAGTAGGACTATAAGTACACTAAAACAAAAATCTAAATATTAATATAATTTCTCTCATATTGAAGTTATGTTATAAACTAGAAATGTGTAAAAACAACTTTTAAAATTATATAACCTTTAAGTTAATTGGCCCCAACATTAAATTTAAAAGTATTTGATTAAAAGCTAGTACAAAATTATTTTGCTATCTAAAGATATATAGGATTTACTACCCCAGTTAAAGACCCAGACTTGATACTCGCCTATACTTTTGGTGAACTAAGTGTAATAAAATTTTAAAAGTAAAAATAAAAACAGGGCAGAAAAAATAACATAACATGCTTAAAATGTGAAAACCCTTTTTAATACAGCTGATTTATAAATTATATGCAATAAAATAAACTTTCTACATATAAATTAGTTATGAACAAAAAAAAATAATGTAACGTGATAAAACTTGAAGATAAATTAATCATTACTGAAACAAAACTAAATATCAAGATAGTGAATAGTTTACATCTTTAAATATTTGCTGATAGTGTTGTTTTTTATAGAAACCTTCTTTTATCAATTTTCACAGGTCTGATTTTCATTTAGGCTTTGATTTACTAAACATTTATTAAATTTTTATTATTATAACATTTAATAAAAGTTATTTTTACAAACAGAGCTCTACAGGTTAGTAAGTTTAATACTTTTTTATATCTAGAATCAATTGTTTTACTCTTTTAGTAGTTTTTAAGCTCTTTGTTAAAAATTGTCGTGTTCTTATTTAAAACAAACGTTCATACTACACTGTTGCCATTCTTTGAGGCGAAACAGTATACTTGATTTACTAAAACCAGACTGATGTTTATCAATCTAGCTTAAGTTGTCTTCAGTTTGTAAAATAATTTAAACAACTACACTGTCAAAAAGCTTTGAAAACTACTTTTATTTAAGTAAAATTACTTATAAATACAAAACAATAAGCTAAGGTTTAAATAAAAACATAGCTCTAAGCAAAAGTGTCATAAAATAACTCAAGTGATTAATAAAAACATGTCTAAACTAATCTAAGATTTGAAATAAATATCAAATTGATATGTTCTTGAAAAAATATTATTACATATAATAAAGATTTCGTTTTCTTACCAAATTTTGTATGTTGAATGTTGAACTTATTGAAATTATACATTATATGAGAAATACTATTTCAATATGACACTTTTGTCTCAACACAAGCTTGTTAGTATTATTTCAACATTCGAATCTTGTTTGAAATTATTTTTCATAAGTTTACTATTGTGAATATTTTTCTTATATCTAAGTATTTATAACTAAATTGGATTTTTCTTACATCATGTTTCCAAAGTTTTTTTTTTTTACTATTTTAGTATTTTTAACTATTTACATTTTAAATTGACAATTTTTCAAAATTTTGTCTCATACTATTTTATTTAAGTATATTACAAATCTAAGCCTACTCAGTCTAGCTAGATTTTCAATAAAGCTTTAAGTCAATAATTGTAGCTGTTTATATTGACATATGACATTTTTATATGGAAACTCTTAAATAGAAATAACTTGAAAGCACTTATTTTTGTATACTAAGTAACAATGTTCTAAAAATAAACTTTTAAATGATGATAACTGAAATGAAAAAGAAATTGAATTAATTTTGCAAACTTTTTCCAATTTTTAAATTGGCAATATCAAATTAGGTTTCAATTTTTTTAAGCGTGTTGTATTGATTTTACAATTAATTTTATTTTGTTTTAAGTTTTTTTTTTTTTAGTACACTAAAAACCAGATGTATATCTACCAGGGGCGTGTTTTGACTGGATTCCTGTTTCCTGTGAACCACCTGTGAAAAACAGAAAAGAATAAAAAACATTCTTAGAATATCAGCAATATCGTTTATTGACTTTGTTTTGGTTATTTGATAAACTTTGAACAATGAATGTTTAATTTATAACAATGACAGATTGAAAAGTTCCAGTAACAAAAATGCTCGTTTTTGACCAGCTGAAATAGATTTAAATAAAATTTTAATTACGACGTCATAATAGGAAAAAGTGTAAAAGTAGCTATTTTTCTAGGAAACTTTTTACTAAGATGCTCTAAGTTCCCATTATAACTTTTAATTAGGGTAAATAACTTTTAATTAAGTATTGCTTTTGAACTAGTAAGTACAATTTAACTTAAAAAATTTCCAATATAATCACTAAATTTTTACTTTACTTAGTTTGTTGTATATAATAATGTTGTGTGAAGATTTTGTCTATTGTTGTATAATAAAGTTGTGTTTGTACTTAAACATTTATATTATTTGTTTATGTGTCAACCAACTGGGTTTAAACATTGAAAAGTTCAATTCAGAGAGTTTGAAAATTATCATTAGACAACTAAACCACCTGGAAATGTATTCTTTTATTATTTACTGGTACTTTAATATTTTTATTTAAGTTGTTTTATTTTTGTATATCTGTTGGCCACAAAGTTTATCTTGATTTTTAAAAAATTTAACTCAATAAGACTTCAAAATCATCATTAGAATCCCTGCACCATCAGGAAAATATTTGAATAAAATTTAAAGAGCATCCCCCACTTTCGCGTCTAATCCTCGCTTATTAATAAACAAGTTTGGAGAAAGTATTCTCACTTTTTCATCAATATGCTCTACGTGGGCTGAGGACTTAGCTGCCACGCACGGCTATGCTACCGGCCGTTTCAAAGTTAAAACCTCCGCATTAAACTCTGCACAAAATTATCAAACTGGACACTTTTCGACTGCCTGAAAGCCACTGGACTTCCCGAGTCGCCTTTGCAGGAGCTCTGGAACTCAAAAATGGAGTTTGTGTCGGCAGAAATTTTTGGAACTGTCGTCGTTAAACGAGTTGTGCACAGAGGCGACCATCGACAAAAATAATTTCTTCCCCTGCAAAACATTCATTTGCTGCGCTCTTCCGTTCACCATCTTAACCCGAATTCCTACAGCTCCAACCTATTATCACTTTTAAAGTGGTTCAAAACGGCCGATTAGTTCGAATCACGCTACTTCCCTGTCGAGATCTTCCACCTAATTTGTTTCCTGTCCCTATAGCCTTCGTTTTACTCCTAGAATAAGCAAATTTTCTGCGAGCGTCGTTGTTTTGTTTGTGGGGATACATGCTTCCCGCTGTGATCTTGTACACCTCCACGTAAAAGTTTTCAATTGCCAAGCAGTAGATAGCGCTCAATACCAGCGCGTTATTGTCAGTTAAGCAAAATATTTCGTGTTTGAACTCGGTTTTCCCAGACTTCTGCCCGTTTGGCTCTTCAGGTACGTGTGGCGCACCTGGTAGGAATTTTCCTTTTCTCGTGCGTCCTTTACCGACTTCTGAGTGAACATAAGTTGAAAATATTTCAAAAGATATCGAAAGAAAGAAGGAGATATGTTTGTACTTCCAACTGTTGTTTATCATTATTTTTTATACCAAAATTATTATTTGACGTAACAAATTAACTTATAAAAATCGTGTGTTAAAAATAAAAAATAACAGTTATCACTTTTATGGCAAGTTTTTATTAAAATTGTACATATCAAAACTTAAACACATAAATCAAAGAAAGTAGTTTTGTTTAAATAACTAAAACAAAAGACATACACATTTATATTTTTTTATTAGATTTTTAGTCTAATTGTATGAAACTATAATGGCCTGCAAAATCTTCTTGCAATATTTTTTTTTCTTCTAATTGCAGTTTTTTATCTAGAAAATTGGCCGTACAACGATAAATAATAAAAAATTTTTATAGAAGTTAAAGTTTAATTTTTTATCTAGTTTTCTTGATTCGACCATGTTTTATTTGTGCCGTATGAAATAATTTCGTAGCTTTTTAAAATCATCAAAACTTATTATAAGTTAAGAACATAGACCTCTAGTCTCATTCTTTGATATATTAAAATTTTTTGATAAAATTTAAATAATTTGTTTCGGAATAAACATAAATTAACTGATAAAATATGACCCTCGAAAACTATTGGTATGCCGTTCGTTAAAAAACCAACTCAAAAAAAAATCGGTGCTAATTTATAATGAATACAACAATTTAATTACAACAATGTAAGACATAAGACAATTATAGTAAAACTTCTTTTTTAGTGATTTTTAATACGGTTTGGTTGTTAGAATTTTATTTCTATGTACTTTTGTTGGATCGTAAATTTTTGCTCGCGGACGACTAAATATCGAAACACTTCGAAAAAAAAAAGTACATACAATCACAACTCTAACAACCAAAACATATTACAAAGATAAATAATGGCTAAGCAGAAACCCTTGCATATTTTTAGAATAACTTTTTGCGAATATTGACCAGCTTTTTTCTGGTGCATAACTTACTAAAAATATATAACAGAATGCTTTTCATTTTCTTTGAGTTTATTTAAGTACTTTCAAATAGGACTCGTCAGAAATTGTTTCCTACTGGATTGGAATGAATACAAATTGAAATAAAATTATACTGCAGTTTAAAGTTTTAAGATATAATATGACGTAATAATCAAATGTTAAAAATTAAATAAGTGCTAATGCTAAACAAATATTGACAAAGTACGAAATGTAAAATAATATTGACACACTGAGCGAATAAAAAAATATAAATTTGTTACAGTAAGATTATTCCCAATCAAAAAAAAACACTGAAGCCTTTCAAAAATGAGAGGACAGTAAAAAAATATAAAAAACATGTAAACTATCTTTTTGAAAAATGTTGTACTTCTTTTTCTTTATAGCTTTTAGAATAATAGAGAAAACTAGTTAAAATTAACTCTTAACATTAGTATAAAATAAAGCCCTTCGAGGTAAAAAATGATTGAAAAATTTTTGTTAAACACCTTCGATTGGCTGATATTGATGAAAAGTTTTCTTTATCTAATTTTGCGACTTTCGTTGATATAAGATTTTTATATAGCTTTCACATTATTTAAATAAAAATATATAAACATTCGTCATTTTCGATGTAGGTTTTGAAACATTAACTAAACTTTAATTGATATTAAACATTTTGAAAACAGTTATAAACTTTTAGTATAACATCTTAAATGAAAACCATGTTAAATCGTTTTTTTATTTTGTTTATTCCAGTATTTTCCGGGGTTGCACACGAAACAGGAAACCAGTCAGAACACGCCCCTAGCCTTAAAATATTTTTAAGTCAACTTCTTTTGTAGAAAATCCTGCATATTTAGAATATTCTCCTAAATAATCATAAATAAATTTCTAACTCATATACTTTACTTATTGAAAAATTAGATACGAGATAAATTTTGAAAAACTTAAACTGTTTACATACACGTCTACAACAAATTTTTATTAAAAGAAAATATTGTTTAGTGCTTAACTTGCAGACGACATAAAAACAGTTTTAATAAATTTAAATATAGCGGGAGTGAGTTTTAGAAAGAAAAAAAAAGTAGACAACATTTTTTTTCTACAATTATGAAACTAAAAAAATCGAACGCTGTATTCCAAAAGAGTGTCTGATGGTACTGTATTCCAAAAAAAGGTTTAGATAAACCATGAGATGGCGCAAACTCTAAATTTTCCTCTTGAAACCTCGTGTAAGATCACATAAATGCTCTGAACGGGTAATTATATAAATTTAAAATTTATAATTACATTAGTGAAAATAGTGTAATGAAAAATTTTTGTTACAAGATTTTATTATCTTATAACGTAAACCTCGTAAAGGTTTAAACAAATAGGGAGCTAATTTTTCTTCATATCACTCCACACATGAATGGACAAGAAAGACTCATGAGGCCCGTTGGTTTGTAAAGTTAACCTAGAATTAGCTGTTTATAAAGTTTATAAAAGTAAACTATTAAGGATAACAAACGAAATAAACGCGGTCGACTAGTTATATTATTATTGAACAAAAACTTGTTTTTATGGCCTCTTTTGAATTTTTCATTGCCTACACATTAACTATATTTGTACATGAGCTAGAATCAGTGTTCAACTTAAATTCTTTTAATTTATATTGATAATAGTTTGGTATGATTTTAAACTAAACATTTCTTTAAGTTAGTGATCTACCGCAATCGCATATAAAAAATTTAAGTCAGACTTGATCTGCACAATTTGAACTATTTAGATTATATTACAAATTTATACTAAAACAAAGATTTTGTGAAGACCAGGGGTATGAGAACTACATCCTACAGGCAGGGTACTAACAGAAAACATAAATTAATTAATATATAGAACTTTTATATTAAATAAAGTTTTATAAATTTCTATAAATTATTTGTGTCTTTTATTTAATTTGAGTAAACTTAAAGCTTACTTAATCAAAATTAAACTTCAATTTTGTTATTAAGGATTTTTTTATTAGATTTTTCAGTCTAATGTAATGAAACTATGATGGACTGCAAAGTCTTCTTGCAATATATTTTTTTTCTTCTAAATGCAGTTTTTATCTTTAAAAAGTGCTGTACAATGATAAACAATAAAAATGCTTTCAGAAGTTAAAGTTTAATTTTTTATCTAGTTTTCTTGATTCGACCATGTTTTATTCGTGCCGTTAGAAATAATTTCGTAGCTTTTTAAAATCATCAAAACGTAGTATAAGGTAAGAATAAAGACCTCTAGTCTTATTATGTTGATGTACTAGAATTTGTTGATAAAATTTGAATAATTTGTTTCGGAATTCACATAAATTAACTGATGAAATATGACCCTCAACAACTATTGGTATACCGTTCGTTTAAAAAAAATTTAAATGAAAAAAAAAAATTGGTGCTAATTTAAAATGAAAAAAAAAAACCTTCTTGTCAGTAAACTGCTGCCTAATTAATATTTATTTAATGAATTATTATTTATTGTATTTATTACTTATTTTAAAATTAAAATTTTTCAAAACGCCTGTGGCCCGCAAATAGCGTTTTATAGTGAATTTGGTTGTTCCACATTAAACTTTACTGATCCTACTCTGTATAGACAAGAGAGTGATAAATAACTACTGCATTTGTCTTTTATTTGTAAACATCAAATAAAAA
Organism: Thalia democratica; assembly: GCF_965202585.1. Taxonomy (NCBI): domain Eukaryota; kingdom Metazoa; phylum Chordata; class Thaliacea; order Salpida; family Salpidae; genus Thalia; species Thalia democratica. The sequence continues at coordinate 18,568,111 of NC_139169.1, forward strand.
AGTAAAATTATATTTTAATAACTGCTAAAAATATGCAGACAAAACAGTAACCACCATTGGTCGATTCAATTGGATAGTTCTTATCAAACATACTTGATCTTTTTGCCAGTTTATTATATGAATAGATTCATTACGTTACGAATTAAATTATTTGCAGCTTTAATTTAAATATCTTATTTTCTCTGAAGTAATTATCACCATTTATTCGATTTTATTGTATACTTTTATTATTAAATAAAAAGATTTTTCAATACAAACAAATCCAATTTAGTGACAATTTCGAATAAATGTTTGCAACGATGTGGGCTATAATTAAAAAATGTAGAGCGAAAGCTAGCAATACGCCAACATTTAGAATGTCTAAATAGGATCCAGCTTGAAAGAGATATAAGTGCGGCCCGCAAGCTTGTAAATCTGGCCCGCCAAGCTAAATAATAAAAATTATTTTTAATATAGTGAAAGTTCAAATCCGAAGAAAAAAAAACAGATTAAGTAAAACTTAATAAAATTCAAAGTTTACATTAGATATAAAATGAGAATGATCACCTAAAATTATTATTTGTCGCTGAATAACTGAGTAATTTTCGTGAATGCAACTTAAACGCTTTAGAATATACACAAATTAATTTTTCCACACCTGGCTCGCCGACTAAAATCGTTGCCAACCCCTTATATACAGGATAGTTTTAAAGTTGTCGCAATTCGTACTACCAATATCAATCATTAGGTTCCTATTCAAAAAGTTACTGTTTTATTATTTAATATTTTACTTTCTATAGATAAAGTTTTCAAGCTATATATTAAAATTAACAAAAAATGAAAACATAATCTATAGAAAATCATTTATTTTAAAATAAAAGAGTAAATTCTTAAATAGCAAGCTATATACTAAAATAAACAACAAAATGTTTACTATTAAAAGAAAACATAATTATACTAAACAATACATTAGAGTTTTACATAAGCTTATATTTTAAGCGCAAAGAGTAATAAAAACAACTGCAGTTAAGACATATATAAAAATTACTTAATTTAGAAATGTTTTATTAATGTTTTTTAACACTCTAAAAATTCTTGTGCAATTATTTCTTTGTACTACTTTATTAATGACCTGTGCATTTATTCAACTTGAAATTCAAAGGATAACAAAAAATTACTTTTCTGATAATAATTTTGATGAGCAGTTTAATTTTTTTTAGAATTATTTACACAAATTTTGAAAAAATTAAAACAATTCTTTTTCTTTTTTGAAATTTTATGTAGAAGAAACATACTAAAAAAATGAGAAACTAAAGGAAAATACACATAGTAAATTAAAGCAGTTTAGTGAACTTAATATGTGTAAGATATTGTAAAAAAAAACACATAATATGTTTATTTTAAACGTTATATAATTATTTTAATTGAAAAAAAAAAATTTCTAAGATAAAACTTTTCCGTCAAAAAGAAAATTATTGAAACAAAATCAATTGTGTTTCACACAAACAACTTTTTTCAAAACAATAAAATTCTGCTGCATCAATTAATTAAATTTGTTTATTGTATAGTTAATAAAGACATTTTACTTGTTAAAACTGTGTAATATTGCAAGTTGTAAAAATAAAATAAAAAACAAAAGTTTAAATGGTACAAACTTTTGTTTAGATCTTATAAAATTAAAATTTTTTGTAAACAACATTGGTAGTAAAAAACTATTAAACAATATCTAACTAACAGATACTTAATAAATGAGCAGAAATCATTAAGTTTCAGTGCAAGAAAAATCAGCCAATTTTAAAGGCAAACTTGGACCTCTTCTCCATTCATCTCTTTCAATGTCGTATATCTCAACTTCATCTTTAAGAGTTGCGTAATTAAAACTATATCCCCCCATCACATACAAACTAGACTTTACAACGCAGCATCCAAATCTAATACGTGGAATATTCATTGAAGCAACGAAGCTAAACTGATTTGTTTCGCTTGAATAAACTTCAATTGAAGCTAAAAAGGAGTCTTTGTTTTCGCCACCAACAACAAAGAGTTTTTTGTCGTGAGCAACAACGCTATGCCCAGATCGTTCAGTTAGGAGTCTCAAATTGCTTGTTTTCCATTTGTTTTGAGTAATATCGAATGTCTCTATACTGTCCAGATATGTATATGTCCAGTTATTTGAGTCCTTGATACCGCCAATAGCCCAGATTTTTCCTTGAAAATAAGTCAAAGTAAGGTCGGATCTTTTAGTGTTCATACTGGAAACTTCAGTCCATTCACAAGTTTCAAAACTGTAGACTTCGCACTTGTCTAAATCTCCATAAGAGTTTTTATACCCTCCTCCGACAAAAACACTTCCTGCAAAAGAACACATTCAAAAGTCTAGCCGTTTGTTGTGCATTTTTGGAAACGTTTTGGTAGCTAATTCCTCGTTAAGAGATACGGTCTCATTTTCAGCTGAATAAGCATAGTCTGATCCATTATATCCGCCTATCAAATACATTTGATCTCCTTTTATTATGGATTGATGCTGACGTCTACGTGTACCGAAAGTTTTAAATTGATCCCATTTACCAATGTTTGTGTCCATTTTAAAAACACAGTTTTCGTAAGTTGTCTCATCTGATTTTCCTCCGCTAATGTATATATAATTTTCAACTTCATTGTTTTCTGCACCTAAAAAATAAAATGAATTATACAACAGTTAAGCAAGTCTTTATAAACACCAAATAAAAATCAACATTTAAAAAGAAAACATCGACATTAGACATCAGAGCTAGAGCCTTGACTATAATTTATCGTAAAATACTAGAAATTAACTATAAACAAAATTATCGGGCGAAAGCTTTTAGTAATTAAAACAAAACCTGCATCTGCTGAGAGCTTTGGTTTGATGATTAAAGTTTTAAGTTGCAGTAACAGAACACAATCTTAGGTATTTAAAACCTGTAAAAATTCTAGAAATAAAGAAAATTTTATTATTGTACCTTTAATTGAATAGCAGTTTGTGATCTGATCATCGTTAATATTATCATCTGATATTTCGCTTGCATTTCTTGATAATTTAACCTTACTAATATTAGTTTTTTTCCGTTTTGTAGCTTTTAAACCAGCCAACAGATTGTTATTTTCAGACTTTAACTTTTTGTAATCTTTTTTCAAGAACTCTGCTTTGTTTTGCGCCTGTCTGAGCGAATTTTCCACAATTACAAGGTATTTAGTTATTTCTTTGTTGTTTTCTTGCAATGCCTTGTTTTCAACTTCTAGTTCGACAGATTTCACCAATATTAAATCACTTATTTTTTCATTGTTTACGTGTAGTTCTTTCATATTGTTTTCAACTTTATTTGAAAGCCCTTCATGAAGTAAATTTTTATTCAACCATATTTTCATGTTGTAATCTAAAGCTTTCTTATTTTCACTAAAAACTTCATTTACTTTTTCATTGTCAGTCCCTTCAAAAAATTCCGATTTTAAACATAAAATAAAACTATAAACCATAACAAAATTAATTAAAAATTTTATACTGAGAACTATTTCTACTCGACAAAACTAATATTAAATTTTTTATAACGATTTCTAATCAATAACTACTGAACTTCAAGACTCGCTAACAAAAAAAAACTTTGGATATTTTAAATTAAGAATTGACAGTTTCCAGCTGTTGTTTAAATAAATTTCAACTGGCTGAAAACAATTAAGGTAATTTAAAGTATCTTAGGCTATTTTCGGTTAAATATGCCTTTAAAATCTAAACTTATAATTCAAAACGAGGCGATACATCTCAAAAATAAGGACATAAAACAATATTCGGATGTCGGCATAATTAAAAAGACTATAGTAGTAAAAAAGAAGAGAAAATAAAAAAAAAGCATTTCAAAATTACATATTAATTTCTTTTTTTTAGTTTTAAAAAATACAATAATAAATAATTCAACAAAAGTATCGAAAAAAACAATTACTAAATTTCGAAAAATGAGAATTAGTTTTCGGAACAAAAATTTTCAAATTACTAATTGTCAGAACTAAATAAGTAGTGCACCTATAAAATTAAATCCTAGTACGTGTTTCATAAATATAAATTTTTAATTTATTAACAAATTAAACAAGTAATATGATTAATTAGTTTACAACTTCATAAAATTTGTTACAGAGTGATTAACAAAGAATGTTCAAGTTAGTAGTCTTAAGAATAGAAAAAAACATAAAAATTTATAAGAGAAAATAAATATTAATTTTTCATGCAAAACGACTGTATATACATATTTTAATAATCAGTAATAATAATAAGGTATATAAGATATAAATAAAGATATATTAATCATACATTTAGGGGCATGCAAAAAAAAATAGTTTTCATTTTTTTAACTAGTTTTTTAAATCTTTAAAAGTAATGAGAAGATTGTCAATTTTATTTGTAAAAGTATCGAAAACTGTAAACTTAAAGTGATTTATAGTTTTCTTTGATCTATGTATTATCAGAGGTTGTTTTGCATTTGATTTAATGATATTATCTCATAACATAGAGTTTTAAACTTTGATAGTTTCAAACTTATTTATCTGGACCTTATTATAACTTGATGATCCGTATGGATCCTGGTTATACTTACAACTAGAAGTTCAACATATATAATTAAGTTATTTAAACTTTAGCAAATAAATAAACCTTTACTAATTACTGCTTCAATATTGTTGATAGCATCTTCACAAGTATTTACATCGATTTCGTTTTCTTTAACTTCTAACTTTTGCTCTTCAATAGTTTCTTCTTTTTCATTAAGCAATCTTCTTTTCCTTTTCAACCCATCCTTTGTTAAGTTTAATTTACTGATTTTTTCAAACAAGTTTTTAATTTCTTTCTGGAAACCTCTCAATAAAACCTTACACAAACTGTAGCCTTCACAGTTGGTTTTGTAAATTTCCTTTAGACGGGTATTTTCTTTATCTAACTTCTTAATGATTTTTACCATGGTCATTCTTTTATTTGCCTCATACTCAACAACTTTATCGAAGAAGCTCAAAGTATCATTTGAACAATCACTGTAGTCAAGTTCTTTATTCACATTAAAGTAAACTTTAACTATATCTTCTTCCTGTAAATCTTGTCTACAAATTGGACATGTCTTATTCTCATCTTTTATTACGTTTGATATGCAGCCTTTGTGAAAGGTATGACCACACGGTGTGACAGATACTTTAGTGTCTAATTTGAATAACCTATCGAGGCATATACAACATTCGTACTCCATTATTACTTTTAATTTTAATATTATAAAACTTTAAAATCTGTTTAAAGTGATTATTAAATACTTTCAGGTTTACTTTTTAAGTAATGTTAATACTAAAATGAAAGATACGCATGAAAATTTTGACGATTTTATTTAAAAAATATAAAACAAATTAACTTTGTTAAATTTTATAACAAAATTTCCAATATCATATTTTTCGTCAAAACCTTAAGTCTAGTCTAGTTTGCTTCAGAGCTTAAAGCTGTACTTTTTTTGAAGTAATGTAAAAAAATGCCTAGTCTTTTAAAAATACTTTAGAATCTGCTTATTTCTCTAGGTGTTTAATAGTAAAATGCTGTGCAAGATGGTTGTAATACTAGTATGCATAAAATGTATCTTATTGTGCAAAGAAGTTTTCAATAACTTTTATTTTTCTTATTTTACTATGAAAATTTAATCAGAACAAATATTTAAAATGTACTTAGCTAGTGATATATATATTTAGCCAGTGATCTTCAAAATAATCAGAATCTGTGTACACAAAACTGCAAAACAAACATTGGGTTCTCAATATACTATTTTAAAATGCGCCGCTAGTGGTAGGACTACGAAAACATTTTAATCAATATATTTATTTAAAAAAAAATATTTTTGAAGCTTTATGTTAATCAGATATGTTTTCTTGGAACCCACTAGCGGCCCTAATATATCATTACTAAGTTTAAATTTACATGAAAATCTTTTGATAACACAAGCTGAAATTTAATATTTCATCTTAGTTTTAAAGAACCTTTTTATTTGGTTTACTTTATTTTCACAGTGATATTTTAGTTATATGGCTTTTTCTTACATACTTATTAATTGAGCACTTATCCGCAATCACTACACAATCCCCAGTACAGTATTCTAAAAAAAGTTTATTAATATTAAATACATACTTAAACTAATTCTTTATCTTTTACTTTGTGAGTATTATCTTATTACAAATGATATTAAACAAATAGAAAATGAGAACAAAAAAAACGAATTAAAAACAGCTAAATTCAAAATAATGTATATATTTTTATCTCTGTACAGTTGATGCTGAAATTTTTTCTTTCATAGACTGAATTTCTGCATTTCTAGAAAAATTCAGGGTTGTAATTGATTGTCACTTCTTTCTGGTAAAAAAACTAAAAACTTAAATTTTAACTATATTTTCTTATGAAGTTAGTTACAAATAAGTACTGTATTTTAAGATTTTAGCATGGCTTAGTAATTTAGTTTTGAGTTTGTCACTCTTTTAAGTATAAAAACAATCTTAATTGACCAAAAACTAGTTTGTAATTCTTTAAACTAGTCTAAATAAGAAGAAATATATTTATGTTTGCTAAAAACTTAATAACAAATTAACAAAGCTTAAATGAATCTAAAATCAATTAATCAAAAAATAGTCAATATAAAAAATAGTCTAACATTCAGAAAAATATCAATCTAGTCTGTTATTTTTCAATAAATAATCAAACAAACATGTGTCAGTATTAGTTTTTCAAACAAAATTCATGTGCCTAAGTCTCCAAACTTTTAAAATAGCATTAAAGTTATTCCGAGTAGTTTGAGTGTATGAAAACTCTGTTTTTTAAACAGCTAAATGTCATTTTAGCATTATAATCTAGGTTAATCAATATCAAAAAATATCAATAATTGTGCTTACTATTAAGATTGATATTATACAGTAAATCAAATATTTTACTGTAAACATTTAATACTTGATATTGTGTTAACTTTTGATTTTAGCTTAGTTTAATAAAAGAAGTTAGATCCTTTAAAATTACTATTAATAATTTGAAATAAAAATAAACCTAGTTATAATAACACCAAAGAGTTTGATTTAAATTAAGTCAAACATTGAAAGTAAATGTTGTTAATAAAGTTTGACAGGGTTGTAATCTTTTTAGTCAAAACTGATCTGTATGATTAGAAACTGTCTTGAATGATTTTGAACTGAACTGCAGTCACCCAGGATTTTTTTTTTTAATTTTAAAGTTTTCAAAGACAAGATAAGCCAAGCTCTTCAACAAAAATTACCACAAAGTAAAAAATATTGAAACTTAACCAACTATATCTCAATTAAAAGGTAGAATAAACTGACATGAAATTTTAAAACTATATTGAGATAAAAAAACTATCTGAGCCAGCCGGAGTTTATAAAACTAACTTAAAATTTCTTGAGTCATCATGTGTTATAATGAGATTTTCAAAAGTTACAAAGTAACCAGGAATATTCTGAATTTGTGGCGATCTTGTTAGTTACCTTAATTAACATAGTTATAAGAAACAGATTATTTGAAACATTTATTTTAAGACAAAAAGAGTTGTTAATTTAAATTAAAATGTAGCCTTAGCTTTAGAAATAAAATTGTAAACTAACATGAAAATTTAAAAAAATCCTTTTTTGTTTAAGTTTTGATAAGAATATCAAAATACCTTTTAACTACCTTTATTTTTGTAATTATATAAAAAAAAACACTAAAAGGGATATCAATTAACATTTTTTCAAAGCTTAAGTATTGCAAAACAACTAAAGAACCCTAAAGAAAAATTTAAAACGTCAAACTGATTTTTTTACTTGAGTCTAACTAAAACAGAAAAAATAACGTAATATTTCACAAATACTAAACGTTAAACTGTATGTAAAATTATAAATTAACAAAACACAAAAAAACTTTTCAGCCTTTTCTAAAGTGTTTGTTAAACATGAAGTTACATCATCTTTTAAATCACATACTATAAATATTTTGATTAAACTATTCAAATTACTGCATTTGTATATTTTTTAAATAAAAAAATCAGACCTCAAGTAAGCAGTTAAATAATAATTGTTAAGTTTGCTTTTATTTAAACTAAAACAAAATCAGCCTGAGTAACAAGTATAAGCAGGGTTGTTACTCTTTGAGTCAAAAATCTATCATGAGCTTTAAATGTTTTTAGTTATTTATGAAAAATCATAAATAAATATTTGAAATAAATGAACTTTAAAATAAAAAATTTAAAATATCTAAATAAATAGGAACTTTAACGAAAAAAACATAAAATTCAAACTATAACAAAGAAACTACATTCCATGAAATAAAAAACATTGAAATAAGATTCAATTTTTTTCAAAATATCCTTGAAGCTTTAAGGAATTGATACTGTTCTGAGTTATTCTAAGTGTGTGTCACTCTGCGAGAGTTACAACAAACCAGTTTGAGTCAACTTAAGTTTAAAATAGAAAAGAGAACGCTAAAGCTAAAAAGTATGTAGCAGTATTCTTAAAGTAACATTATGATTAAAAAAATATGATCTAAAAAAATTCATACTGTTCAAAAAAAATTTGATATAATTTATTCAGAAATTTGACAGAAATTCTAGAACTAGACTACCTTTTGCAAGAAAAAAATGCCTAGTAAGACTGTATTTTTAAGAAAAGTTTAACTAGGCTGAGTGTTTGACAACTCTAAATGATACTGATACTTAAACTGGTTATTAAAAGGTTTGCAACTTTTTAGAGTAAAAATCTTTGTTTAGAGTAAAAAAAATCTATCCTGAGTTACATCAAATTACTCTAATCATCCTGATTAATATAAATAATTGAAAAAAGAATTTATAAGACAAATTAAAACACGAAAATTAACAGTTAATTTTTTTTGTTAGAACAACAGAACAAAACAGGTAGAAAATAAAGATTATTTTCAAGAGCTAACTTTTCAAATCTTAAAACTAATAAACTAAAGTAACTAGAAATCTATTAAAAACATAGCTAATTAGCCTGAGATTTACAAAAGAACCCCAGAATATAATAAGCCAGCCTGATTTTTTACAAAAAACCTTTATAAAACTCAAACTAGCCTCAGTATGTGGCAACTAAGTATTAACTAAACCCTATAACAGGGGTCGGCAGGCAGTTGGTGCTCGCGGGCCAAACTTCAAGTTCCAAAAATCTTCGCAGGCCGCAGTTTTAGTTTTAGTGACATTTGAATGATATTTTGGTTTTAGTTTTAGTCACTCTACAGAAAACTTATACTTTTAATTACTTTATTTTTTTTCAATGACATTTAGCTACTTATAGTTTAAATTTAAACTATAAATACTTATTGGAATAAATTTACATTGACTAATATACTTAAGTTTTAATAAAATACTAACTTTCTTAAACACTTAACAAGCTAAACTTAACGTTTTTTTTTAATTTACTTACAACCTAACTATCTATAAAATCCGAGCTTGAAAACATTTTGGGACACTTTTAAATATTTTTATACTATGAACCTCTTTTTCATATTTTAAAGATATAAACATTTAAAGATTATTTTTTGCGTCTAAAATTTTTACGGTTCACTCTTTAAAAAAAGTCAGTAGTTAGTTAACTCAATAAAACTAATACCTAATTGTATTATAGAAAAGCTAAAACAAATTCTTTAATATAATTAATGGTCAAATACTTTAATAAAATACATTATTAGGAATTAATTAGTTTTTTTTTTATGGTCGCCACTTTAAATTCAAAAAATGTCTGAGTTATCTCAAACCAGCTTAAATTTATTACAGCTAAAAAATTTAAAAATTTAAAAATTTGCTGTTAATCAAGGTTAAATACCTAACTAAAATATTATCATTATAAAAAAATACACAATTTTTAAGAAGACAAAAAAATACAATTAGTGAGCTACACTACAGACATAAAAAATGTTCTAAGAATTTCGAAAATTTATTAAAAGTGTTTGAAATAGATGCTTAACACACATCTGAGTTTAGAAAAAATAATATATTTAATAGGTTTGAAATAGTATGAGTTTTTCAAAATTTTTTAAATAGTCTGTGTGTTTCGCAACGCTGTTTAAAATAAAGTTCAGAAAATAAAGAAATAACAAAGTTTATAAACAGTAATTAAAATATAAAGCAAAAAAATCATTATAAGTCAGCTTGAATGGACAATCAAGTTTCTTAAATATTCAAGAAAAATATAAAATTATATTAAGCCATTAATAAAGTAGAAAATTTTTTTAAGCATTATAGCTTTTTTTTTTCTGCAATAAAAATATTGCATCTAAAAAGAGTAAATGTGAAATATAAAACGAGCTACAAGAATTAAAAAACGTTAGTTAGGAGTTTTCGGAAAAACAAAAAAAAATAGCTTAAGTCAGTTCCAACAAAGCACATGATTATTTTCAGTAACTACAGACTGATCAGTAATTTTTTTTAAGGTAAATTATAAAGTAGCAAAATTAATAACTATTAAGAAGTTAGCCTTTAGAATTTCAAACATTTTTAAAGAATTAGTGTTGGCGGTAGCAAAATATTTTTGTTAATTTATTCAATGACAAAGATAAGTTGTGTTTAGGAAATGCCTGAAGATTATAAAGCCGCATAAATCAAATTAAGAATTTAATCAATCTGTTAAGATGAGAGTACTGATACAACAACAATTGTTCATTTAGTTCTAGATTTTACTAGAATACCTACGTTCTTTAAGAGGTGTTTTTACTAACTTTGACATTTTAGAAAAGTTTCTAGGTTTAGTTCAATGCAAAGCACAACAATAGGCAAAGATATTTTAAAAGCAAAGGTGCGATGCACCAATATAAAGTTCTTGAAAGTACAATTTTTTGCTTCTATTATCAGTATAAAATAAAGTTAAAAGTAAAATAATTGTAATATAACAATATTTAAAATACTGTTTAGCTACTTTAGATGTGTTTTTTGATAAAAAAATATTTGTTTAGTAGATTGTATGTGTCAAAACGAAAATTCAATTATTTACATGTATAAAATGTTTAAAATTTAAGGTTTTTAAAAAAAATTCTCAAATTCAAGGTTTTTCTAGATTTTTTAAGCATAAATTGTCAAATTTCAGGCTTTTCCAGGTTTCGAGCTTTTAGCAACACTGATTGTTCCCACTTATGTGTATACAATTATAAAACTTCTATTTTAAATTATATTAGCTGCAAGATTTTAAATTTAACATATATTACAATGAAAACGAACACTGTACATCGATCAAAACATACATCATTAGTTTAATTTGCCACTCTAAAAAGCCAAAAAATCAGCTTGAGTGACAAAAAACTAGCCTGATATTTTAATTTACAAAAGGCAATTCAATCCAAAACTAAAAAATGATAAATTGGCCTAAGATTTAAAGTCTTCAAATAGTCATAGTGTGAGTGTTTTGCAATGTTTAGTTGTTTATTTGCTTTAATTTGAACTATTTTGGTTAACAATGTACAAACTTAATAAATTTACCATACCCAAATCTAGTTTTATTAAATAGGTATTTCAAAAAAACAGCAACTGTGTATATCTTTATGCAACGCATAAAAATCAACTTAATTTGCCAAAAAAATAATTGTTTGTAAAATGAAAATATACACCAGACAAAAACTATTTTAATTTATCTCTTATATATTGTTTATAATGTGGTTGTACACAATTAGATGTTACATGTAGAAACAAAAATCGTAGAAAGTTATGCATATACTAAACCTAATCTAACTTAGTTGTTCAATAAAAGTGGCTATAAACATGAGCATCTTCGTACATTTGTGTGCATAGAAATTTATTTAAAGTGCACAGAAAACTTCTAAAAATCTAAACTTGTCAGTACTAAAATAAATAAAACTTTATTTCTTAACACTATGTAAATTTAACTGTTTTTATGCTCTCTCAAATATTACATTTAGTAAAAAAAACATCTATAAAATAGACTTTTGAATAAAAAACTAAAATAAAATACCTAAACTGTAAATAAATGACATCGTAGTTAATTACTTTTCATTACTTCTGTACAAAATGGAAAATATTTGCATGTAGTATATTTACTAAATACGTATTATATAAGTAATTCACTAAAACCAAGCACTCTTAACACTGTTTTTTCATATAATAACTTGCTGTTTTAGAAGAAACCATTATAAAACTGAGAAAAAACCCTGATGGAATGCTAATCTGTCTTTTTTACATTTTTAAGCTAAAGTAGTAAAGTATTTTAATTCTTTTAAAATATTATAGAGGGGCTAACACGAGATTAAACAAACTAAACCAAATATCAGGTAAAAAATTGCTTTAAAAACATTTTTGCTCAGCGGGTCACATTTAAATGCTCGCGGGCCGAAAAATTTTCCTTCGAGGGCCGCATTCCATTCAAAATAATAACTTGCTCGCGGGCGGCAGATTTATGCTTCGAGAGCCACATTTGGCCCGCGGGCCGCAGTTTGCTGACACCTGCCCTATAATTTTTATAGAGTTTGTATGCACTATCTAATTATTGATATATAATAATATAAAAATTGTATAATTTGAATTATTAAAAACTTAAAATTGTTACTAAAATTTATTCACCACTACTACCATGTATCTATTTAAAGAAAATTTTTACCATATTTTAATTGTTTTTATCTCAATTAAAGTATTTTTCTATTAAATAAATGCTCTTAATTTTTTCTGTAAATATAAAAAATAGTTTTATACTTTTTGTATTACTTAACTAACATATCATTATCAAGTGAACAACCTTATATGAACAATTTTTTAATTTAAAAAGTAGGTAATAATAACAATTTTGATGAAAAAACAAAACTTTCTACATTAAGCGAAATACTATAAATTACTAATATCAGGGTTGCTACTCGTTTAAAAAAAATTTTTTAAGAATATCCAAATTTCTTCCAGGTTTAAAAAAGTACACTTTTTCAGGTCTGTTTTTAGTTTAAAGTTATGTTTAAGGTAAGAAACTGTGTTAAAAAGCATAAAAAACATTAAAAACATACTGTAAAATTTATAATTTTGTTTTTAATAAAAAAAAAACTTGATGACGACAAATTTTTTAAATTTATATCATATATTTCTTAAATCAAATCAAATTCTATTACTGAACATGTCAAAATTGTTAGTATTTAATGTGTTTTTTTTTTTTTGCGTAAAATTTCAAATTCCATGTTTTTCCAGGTAAACTGGCAACCCTGTAATATTCATAGTTAATCAGAAAACAATAACCTATTAATTTGGTGGTAAATCATGATAGTAGCTGGATGACAGCTTCTTTCACATAAGTCAATGTACTTTGCACATTTCCATTTTTCAGCTGTAGGTTGTGACTTCAATGCATTATTTATATAAAGAATGATATTAATAATTTAATACTGAAATAGATCATGAGAGTAAAATGGACAATACACTAAAAGCTAAATTAAACACTAGTGCTAGATTAAACTAAAACAATAAACTAAGTTGGTTTAATTATTAAATACAGTAATAAGTCTAAAATATTTTTTGTGTTATCTAAAAATTTCGTGAGTTTCGTGTGCCCTAAAAGTTTTGTGTTTCCAACAGTAGGTTAGAGGTAAAAGTAATAGTAAAAAGTTAAATGAGAAAAAAAAACAGTAAAAAAACTAATTAAAATCATGAAAGAAAAAAAAAAGTTACTTACTGAAAGTAAGGGTTAGAGGTAACAGTGACAAAAAAAAAATTATTAATTATTTTAATAAAAAAAACTAGAAAATGAAAAGAGTCATATAAAATAAGTTATGAAAAAATAAAAACAAGATACTGACTAAAAGTAAGGGTTAGAGGTAGCAGTAGAAATAATCATGATTAATTAAAATTAATAAAATAAACTTGAAAAATTTTCAACCGTGCAAAGTGTCTTTATACAATAGCGTCTTCGTGCATATTTGACCCTTCATGCAAAAGTGTCGCTCATTTTTGACACCTACTCTGTTCATACAACTTAAAAGGAACTTGTGCTACGCTGTCAAAATTAAGAAAAAATCTTAGCTGTTCAATTATATAGTTGTTTAACAAAACAGTAACTTATTTCACATATTTGATTGTGCTATATTACTAAATTTTAAATGTTAAAATTAACAATATAAACAACCATGTTCAGTAACAACGATTAGATTTTCAATGCAAGCAGAAATTTCACTTTTGTGCTGTACACTAATTAAAAAGAGGTGGAACTAGTCTTAATTAATACTTTAGAATGTGATAATAAATTTAAAACAATATTTTAAGACCCTGATTTTATAAGGAAGCTACTAACTAATTCCCATAAAATTTTCATCTGAAAATGTTTGTGTTAATTACAAATTTAACATTCTGCATAATTTTTAAAGAACGTTGGTATAACAGTTTCACTTTAAATTAACTATGTATTTATTAGTTTACAATCATGAAAAATAGTTATTTGTAAAGTTTAAATTAGGAACAATTTTATGTATTTATAATATATACTACTTAAAAATTAGGTTATATTTTAGCGTATATAATTTTTAGGTTTAATCAATTTATTTCAACTGAACTAAAAAACTGACTATTTCATTTAATCTACTTGATCGCGACATTAGTCTAATAAAGTTGCAATGTTGTCTTAAAATTGGCATTTTACAGGAGTGTTTTAAATTGTTTTTGATTTTGAATATATTTAATCACTATCAATAATAAAACCAGTAAACTTTTCATAGTCACATTTTATTTTTAAATTGTGAAATTTTTATTTTCCAAACTGAAAATTCTAGTTTTAATTTTTTCATCTATAAGTTATAATCTACAAATAAAGTTAACTATGTTTTTCAATTTTGTTTTAAAGCTTTTAACTTGTTTAAAGTTTTTTAATTAGAGTTCGGCAAATTATTATTTTTTTTGTAGAACTTGTTTGATTAAATTATTATAAATGTTTAAACACTTGAGTATTTTTAAAAGTTTTATGTTAAAAGCTAGTACAAATTTACTTTGTTATTTTAAAATAAATAAGATGTACCAACTAACTTAAAAACAGAGACCGGAGCCTTTTATTTTTAATGAACTAACTAAATGAATAAAAACTTTAAACAAATAAAAAATAAAATAACCCATAATGAAAAGTTTTTTCATACCATGAGTCTTAAAAAAATATTTTTAGCTTTTTTTTATTGATAAATGAACTTAACTATATAACATGGTATAAACCCTGTGATATACTATTTTGATAAAGCTGACTAATAAATGCTTTATACAAAATTAAGAAGAATCTTTCTGCATTTTTATTTCAAGAAATAAACAAGTGTAGTTGTACAACTTTTAGATAACATTTTACATTATTCAAACAAAATTGAAATTTTAGGGTAGAAAATAGTGAATCTACTTAATTATTTTACATAAGGATTTTCTAAAGTATGCCAAGTGGCTCTCTTTTAACCATTACAGAAAGTTAGGCGGCCATAAGCAGCAAAGAGAGAAATCATAATCTAGGGTTGGGTATGAGCTGTAAAGGGGCCACAGGATAGCCATGAGGTCATAATTTGAAATTTACACAAGATATTCTGGTGTTTAAGATGAAGAGAAAAAATACAGGTTTTAAGCGGTTCAAAAGTAGTTCTGAAACTTAAACTAGTTATTATGATAGAATTTTAGTAAATCTAGTGACCACAAACTGTAAAAGGAAGAGCCAAAAGGCCATAATTAGATATTTACACTAGATGTTCTGGATTTGATGACGAAGAACATAAAAAAGGGCCTTAAGTGTTTTCAATGGTAGTTTTAAGAGAAATCTTGTCGGAGAGGGTCATTGTTTGGGAAACCCTGGTTTAAAAATGGCTTTTTTTTTGTCAATCATTGCATATTTAATTTTCATATAGGCTAAAGTAATTTATTTTTTACAATAAGAGCTTTAAGGTTAAGAGCGAGTATATATAAAAAGACAATTTTACTTCTAGATAAAGTGTTTTATTTACATTTAGAAATTTATAAACTCATTTAAAAAGTGTCTTGTTACGGTTTAAAAGAGTTGCCTACCACAGAGTTGCTATTATTTGAGTAAAAATGAATTATTGATTTACGGAAACTAAACTCAGTTTTATTAACTTAGTTTTAGTTTTTTTTTCCATGTTGTAAAATAATTAAAACATCTGTATTATCCAAATTTTTAAAAAATTTCTACTGACCAAGTATAATTACTAAAAAGTTAAAAAT
Source organism: Thalia democratica (assembly GCF_965202585.1). Lineage (NCBI taxonomy): Eukaryota > Metazoa > Chordata > Thaliacea > Salpida > Salpidae > Thalia > Thalia democratica. The sequence continues at coordinate 18,584,280 of NC_139169.1, forward strand.
AGTGACTAAATTATAAAAGTAAAAAAATACAACAACATATAAAAAAAAATTCAAATTAAAAACAATTATAAAATAAGACCTGATATCCAAATTTACTTAAGTTTTTAAGTTTCGCAACAAACTATTAAAGAAACCTGAATTAGCCTGAAGTGTAAATAAGTTTAATAATTTTAGATTTATATTACTTAATTTAAAGTTGTTATAAAAAAAATTAATATTTAACAAAAAAAGTTCTTCTTGATATAATAAGGCTAGACAGTAGAAAAGCCTCATGGTTTAAGTAAACTTTAGAAACAAAAACCAAAGAAAAATAAATAAATACAAAAGTAAAAGATGTGAAAACAAGTGTAAAACCTGTTTTGATTATCTACTATACAAACTTAAAAAATAAATATTTGGCAAAGTAGTACACGTTTTCATTTTAATAAGTTTTAATGATTTATAAATTCATTTGACAACATAGTTAACTTGGATTAAAAGGTTAAGTACATGTACTTTTAAGGTGGTCCTAATACAGGGTTGTCATTTTTAAGAAAAAACAGCCAGCTTGAAAAACCAAAGCTTAAAATGAAAGTTTAATATATGTTTATTGAAATAAAAGTTGGTTAAAATAACTGTTTATACTACACTGTTGCCATTCTTTCAAGTAAAACAGAATACTTGATTGACAAAGAATTAGACTGATGTTTATCAATCAAGCCTGAGTTATCTTCAGCTTGTAAAATATTTTAAATAAACATACCGTAAAAAAGCATGAAAAACTACTATCATTTAACTAAAATTACATAGAAATACAAAACAATAACCAAAGGTTTTAATAAAAACATAGTTCTTAGCAAAAGTGTCATAAAACAATTCATGTATATATAAAAACATATTTTAAGTAATCTAAGTTTTAAAATAAATATCAAACAAGCCTTGGTTAGCCATAAAAATTAAAACGTTTACTTTTATTTAATTATTTTCTTTTATTTCAAATAACTAACTAAAAATTATTGTTAAAATGCACTATTTTTAACAAGAGAATTTTTTGCTACTTTATTTAAAAATAAGTTTAAAGAGTAGAAGCACCTCTGGATCTTAGTAAACTTAAAAGAAAAAAAAAACATTTAAAACAAATAAATTAAGTGAAAGAACTTGCTTTGATATAATAAGTTTATAAATTTAAAATGTTATGAAAGGTAGTGTGAATCTAAAGTTACATGTTTAAAATATAATTTTAAGCACTTTTGCTAGAAGCCACTTTTGCACGGCGTCACGCTTGCACAAGTAACTTTTGCGAGAAGTGACTTCTTTATTAATGAAGAAACTTTTGAACTGGTTCAATTTTCTTTTAAATTATTATAATATACAATTACTGTTACCCCTAACCTTTACCCTAGGCTGGTTATACTTTTCTTGTAAATATTACTAAAATTTTTTTTTATTACTGTTACCCCAAACCCTTACCCTTGGTCTTATTTTTGTTTAATTTTTCTTATTTAAATTTAATTTTCTTTTATTTAAACTGTTACCCATAAGTGTAACTTTTACCTTTGGTCGGTTTATTATTATGATTATTTTTAACTCCCTAAAAATCGACTCTTTGTGCATATTTGATCATTGTTTAAAAGTATTTTCGTTCGTGTTTGACCCATCTCAAATTTAAAGGGGCTTCCAATACATGGATGACATTCTTGATAACAAAACAGCCAGCCTGAATGATCAAAAACTAGGCTGAGTTATATATCTAGCCTGAGTTAGTTTGAACTTATAATATAATTCAATATGATATAGTATAAGCCAAAAACTTAAAAACTATTATTTATCAGTTTATATTTGTCTAAAAACCGAAATATTTCAAAAGGCACTTTAAAAACATAAAAATCAAGGAAAAAAAAGTAATGAAATAATGCCTGATAAAATAAAAATTAAAACTATTCCGGAGTACTCTGAGTATTAGTCTGACCAATAAAGGATAACATTTATAAATTTGTTTAGATCAGAGGTCGGAAATAAACAGGTCCTCAAGTGCTAAGCTTCTGTTATTAAAACTATCGCCGGCTGCAGTTTTTATTTTAATTAATATTAATTTCATTTGGTTTTAACTACACAGAAAGTTTCTTTTTAAATGCAAATAACTTTTTTAGTCTGAAATTAGCATTGATTAAAACATTTAAAATAATTTATTTTATTTTGATTTGTTATAATGTTACTGTAATAAATTAATATTTTGTTAGTTTTCTAAATCGTCTTAGTACTTCAACAGTTTTTTCTTCATCTTGTATTTTGTCAATATACAAAAATATGTTTTCAAAGTATGCAAATGTTTCTGATTATCTTATTTTTTTTTTTTGAAGTGTTTTCGATATATAGTTCTCTAGCGAACAAAAATTAGGATCTAAACGGAACTACATTAAATACAATTCTAAAAACCATATTACGAATCACTACTTTAGAAATTTTACTATAATTGTGTGATGTCTTACATTGTTGTAATTTAAACGAAACTACTTTCTTTATTTTATGTGTGTAAATTGTAATGTTACAATTTTTATAAAAGTTTGCAACAAAAGCAATAGCTGTTATGTTTTTAATCTAAATCACACAATTTATCTAAATAGCTAAAAATATATTTAGCATCATGATTACCAACAGTTGTATATACAAATTAAGCTGCTCCTTTCCGTTGATATTTTCTACTTGCGTTTACTCACAAGTCAAGAAAGGACGCACGAGAAAAGGAAGTTGTCTACCAGGTATACCTGAAAAGCTACATGGGTAGAAGTCAGTGAAAACCAAGTTCAAACACGAAATACTTTGTTTAACTGACAATTACGCGCTGGGTGTTAAGCGCTGCCCACTAGTTGGGAATTAAAATCATTTTTGTGGACGTGTAAAGGATCACAGCGGGGAGCATACATGCTCCAAAACAAAACAAGACACTACCAGAATGTTTGATTGTTTTAGGGGTTTTACGAAGGTTATAGGGACAGGAAACAAATGTAGGTGGAAGAAAGGTCGGACTTGGGCTTAACCTCAACAAGGAAATAGCGTGATTGAATCAAACTGGAAGTTCTTGCCCCTTTTGAAATTGATAATCGGTTAAAACTGCAGGACTTTGGGTGCGGATGGTGAACGGAGCAGTAAGAGAGGTCGGATGTTTTGCAAGGGAAGTCATGTTTGTGGTCGATGGTCGCCTCTGTTACGTGTACAACTTATTCAACTACAACAATTACAAAAAATTGTCTGCCGACACAAACTCAAGTTTCGAGTTCCAGAGCTTCTGCAAAGGCGACTCGGGCGGTCCGGTGTCTTGCAGGAAGTCGAAAAGTGATCAGTTCGATAGTTTGGTGCACAGTTTCATGCGGAGGTTTTAAATTTCAAACTACCGGTAGCATTGGACAGCCGTGCGTGGCAACTAAGCTCTTGGCCCGAGTAAAGTATATTGATGAAAACGTGAGAACAGTTTCTCCAAACTTGTTTATTAAGCAACAAGGATCGGACGCGAGAGTGGGGAACCCTATTTATCACGCTCCTTATTCAGCAACAAAAAAGATTATACTATAGCTTGCCAAGGCGCCACCCTCAGCAAAAGATGGGTTTCAACCACATCGAGTTGCGTTGATAGTTAACTGTTGGAGCACACGGAAGGACCGTTCAATTTCCAAAAAGACCAGAAAGATTTTGAACGTCTTAACTTCAAAACGGGTTGCACCACATAGACAGCTTGAAGGTAAAAATTTCTAGTAATTTGTGCCAACACGAAGGCAATCAAAAGCTCAATGACAAGTATGATAAACACAACATTGCGTTGGTAATTCTCCGCGATGAAATTGATCAAAAAGTTCAGTTTGACAAGCCGTTGAGAATGATTACTGGTCGCAATGACAAAGACTGCAAAGTGTTTATATGGGAAAATAAATATGACACTGAGGACGACAATCCTCTTCAGATGTAGGTAATACTAGAAAATAGGTATTTTAGATGAAAAAAGGTGCAGCTCTCTCATTTTTAACCCAAGTTCTATGCAGTTGCTATATGGTCATCATGTTTGTACAGAACAAGAACTTTGGAGACCTACCATCAGTGTTGAAGCAGTAACTAGTTTAATTTACAAAGATTATCTACATACCATGAAATTCACGGAGTCGCATTTTTCAGTGGATACCTCCATACGAAACAACTCCCTTCACCAAATTATCGGCCAAAGTTTGTTATATCAAATTATCAAACTGATCACTTTTCGACTATCTTCAAGCCACCGGACCGCCCAAGTCGCCTTTGCAGGAGCTCTGGAACTCGAAACTGGAGATTGTGTCATCAGAAAAACAATTCGTAATTGTCGTAGTTGAACGTGTCGAACACAGAAGCGATATCGTAGATCACAAACATGTTTTGTCCAAAAAAACATCCGGCTTCACTTACTGTTTCGTTCCCCATCCTCAACCCGAAGTTCTGCAGTTCTAACCGATTATCACATTTAAAGTGGTTAAAAACGGCAGATTAGTTCAAATCACGCTACTTCCCTGTCGAGGTCTTCCACCTAATTTGTTTCCTGTCCCTGTAACCTTCGTAAAACCCCCTAGAGTAAGCAAGTTTTCTGCGAGTGTCGTTGTTTTGTTTTGGGGCATACATGCTTCCCGCTGTGATCTTGTACACGTCCACGAAAAAGTTTTCAATTCTTCCGCCCAAACCATCCACATTTGTTTCCGATCCCCGTGACCTTCGTAAAAGCTCCTTGTAGGTTTTCTTTTCTCCTTTTCTCGTGCGTCGCGTCTTTTCTTGACTTCTGAGTGAACACATCTGAAAAAATCAACAGATAAATTAAGCTCAGTTTGTACTTGCAACTATTGTTAATCATGATGCTAAACAATTTCTTAATCATTTTTTATACCAAAATTATTTTTGTATATTTATAAAATTTATACCAAACGAATTGTTTTAAACATATAAAAATTGTGTGATTAAGATAAAAACATAACAGCTATTACTTTTATAGCAGGTTTTTATAAAAGTTTTCAAACATTACAATTGACACACATAAAACAAAGAAAGGAGTTGTGTTTAAATTACAACAATGTAAGACATAGCACAAGTACAGTTAAATTTCTATAGTAGTGATTCGTAATATGGTTTGGTTGTTAGAATAGTATTGTATGTACTTTTGTTTACATTCCTAATTTTTGTTTGCTTAGGACTAAATATCGAAAAAACTTCAAAAATAAGATAATCAGAAGCACTTGCATACTTTGATAACATATGTTTGTATATTGAAAAAATAAAAGATGATGAAAAAAAAAACTGTTGACGTACTAAGACGATTTAGAAAACTAACAAAATATTAATTTATTACAGTAACTTTATAACAAATCAAAACAAAATACATTATTTTTAGTATTTTAATCAATGCTAATTTCAGATTATGAAAGTTATTTGTATTTAATAAGACACCTTCTGTGTACAAAGTTAAAACCAAATTAAATTAATATTAATTAAAATAAAAACTGCAGCCGGCGATAATTTTAAAAACATAAGTTTACCACTTGAGGACCTGTTTATTTCCGACCTCTGATCTAAACAAATTTATAAATGTTATCGTTTATTGGTCAAACTCAGACTAATACTCAGAGTACTCCGGAATAGTTTTAACTTTTATTTTATCAGGCATTATTTAATTACTTTTTTTCCTTGATTTTTATGTTTTTAAAAAGGTTTTGAAATATTTCGGTTTTTAGACAAATGTAAACTGATAAATAAAAGTTTTTAAGTTTTTGGATTATAGTATATCATATTGAATTATATTATATTTTTAAGTTCTGACCAACTCAGGCTAGATATATAACTCAGTCTAGTTTTTGATCATTCAGGCTGGCTGTTTTGTCATCAAAATGTCATCCTATTGGAAGCTCCTTTAAATTTGAGATGGGTCAAACATGAACGAAAATACTTTTGAACAATGTTCGAATATGCACAAAGAGTCAATTTTTAGGGAGTAAATAAAATAATAATAAACCGACCAAAGGTAAAAGTTACACTTATGGGTAACAGTTTAAATAATAGAAAAATAAGTTTAAATTATAAAAATTAAACAAAAAATAAGACCAGGGGTAGGGTTTTGGGTAATAGTAATAGTAAAAAAAAAAAATTAAAATAATATTTACAAGAAAAGTATAACCAGCCTAAGGTAAAGGTTAGGGGTAACAGTAATTGTATATAATAATAATTTAAAAGAAAATTAAACCAGATCAAAAATTTCTTCATTAATAAAAAAGTTATATCTCGCAAAAGTTACTTGTGCAAGCGTGACGCCGTGCAAAAGTGGCTTCTAGAAAAGTGCTTAAAATTATTTTTTAAACATGCAACTTTAAATTCACACTACCTTTCACTACTTTTCAAATTTATAAACTGATTATATCAAAGCAAGTTCTTTCACTTAATTTTTTTATTTAAATGTTTTTTTTTAAGTTTACTAAGATCTAGAGGTGCTTCTACACTTTAAATTTATTTTTAAATAAAGTAGCTAAAATTTCTCTTGTTTAAAATAGTGCATTTTAACAATAATTTTTAGTAAATTTTTTGAATAGAAAAGTAAAGTTTTTAAATTTTTTGGCTAACCAAGGCTTGTTTGATTTTTATTTCAAAACTTAGATTACTTAAAGTATGTTTTTATAAATACATTAATTGTTTTATGACACTTTTGCTAAGAACTATTTTTTTATTAAAACCTTTGGTTATTGTTTTGTATTTCTATGTAATTTAAGTTAAATAATAGTAGTATTTCATGCTTTTTACAGTATAGTAATTTAAATTATTTTACAAGCTGAAGATAACTCAGGCTTGATTTATAAACATCAGTCTAGTATGAGTAAAGCAAGTATTCTGTTTGGCCTAAAAGAATAGCAGTAGTGTAGTATGAACAATCATTTCAACCAACTTTTATTTCAACCATCATATATTAAACTTTCATTTTAAGCTTTGTTTTTTTAAGCTGGCTGTTTTTCCTCAAAAAATGACAACCCTGTATTAGGACCAACTTAAAAGTACATGTACTTAACCTATTATTCTAAGTTAACTATGTTTTTGCAATGAGTTTATAAATCATTAAAACTTATTAAAATGAAAACGTGTACTACTTTGCCAAATATTAATTTTTTAAGTTTGTATAATAGTTAACCAAAACAGGTTTTTACACTTGTTTTCATATTTTTACTTTTGAATTTTTTTTTTCTTTGGTTTTTGTTTCTAAAGTTTACTTAAACCATGAGGCTTTTCTACTGTCTAGCCTTATTATATCAATAATTATTATATCAAGTAGAACTTTTTTTGTTAAATATTATTTTTTTTTATAACAACTATAAATTAACTAATATAAATCTAAAATTATTAAATTTATTTACACTTCAGGCTAATTCAGGTTTGTTTAATAGTTTGTTGCAAAACTTAAGTAATTTGGATACTTTTTTAATATCAGGTCTTATTTTATAATTTATTTTTCTTATTTGAATTTTTTTTTACATGTTCTTGTATTTTTTACTTTTATAATTTAGTCACTATTTTTAACTTTTTAGTAATCATACTTGGTCAGTAGAAATTTTCTAAATTTTTTGATAATACAGATATTTTAATTATTTTACAAAATGGAAAAAAAAAAACTAGGACTAAGTTAATAAAACTCAGATCAGTTTTCGTAAATCAATAATTCATTTTGTCTCAAATAATAGCAACTCTTTAAAACTATAGCAAGACAATTTTAGTTAGAGTTTATAAATTTCTAAATGTTAATAAAACACTTAATCTAGAAGTAAAATGGTCTTTTTATATTTACTTGCTCTTAACCTTAAAGCTCTTGCTGTAAAATGTAAAAAATAAATTACTTTAGCCTATATGAAAATTAAATATGCAATGATTGACAACAAAAAAAAAATTTTAAACCAGGGTTTCGCAAACTATGTCCCTCTCCGACAAGATTTCTCTTAAAACTACCATTGAATTTACCTAAGGCCCTTTTTTATGCTCTTCGTCATCAAATCCAGATGTGTAAATATCTAATTATGGTCTTTTGGCTCTTCCTTTTACATTTTGTGGTCCCCTAGATTTACTAAAATTTTATCATAATGTCTAGTTTACGTTTCAGAACTACCATTGAACCGCCTAAAACCTGTTTTTTTTTTGCTCTTCATCTTAAGCATCAGAATATCTTGTGTAAAATTCAAATTATGACAGCATGGCTATCTTGTGGCCCCTTTACAGCTCATACCCAACCCTAGATTATGATTTTCCCCTTTGCTGCTTATGGCCGCCTAACTTTCTGTAATGGCCCCCAAGAGGGCCAATTGGCCCACTTTAGAAAATCCTTATGTAAACCAATTAAGAATATTCACTATTTCCTATCTTAAAATTTTAACTTTATTTCAATAATGTTAAATGTTATCTTAAAGTTGTATAACTACACTTGTTTATTTGTTAAAAGAAAACGTCTTGTTTATTTTTGTATAAAGCTTATTTATTAGTCAGCTTTATTAAAATAGAGTATCACAGGGTTTTTACTATGTTATATAGTATAGTTCATTTATCACCACAAAAAAGCTCAAAGTATTTTTCTAGGACCTGAGGTATGAAAAACCATTTTATTATCGATAATTTAATATAAATTTTTTTACAAGTTTATATTTATTTAGTTCATTAAAAAAAAAAAAAATTCTGTTTCTGTTTTCAGGTTAGGTAGCAAATCTTATTTATTTTAAAAATAAAGTACATATGTTCCAGCTTTTAATAAAAAACTTTTAAAAATACTTAAGTGTCTACGAAAGTGTTTAAACATTTATTTCTAATTTAATCAAACAAGCTTTACTAAAAAAAGGTTTTGGCTGAAATCTAAATAAAAAACTTTAAACAAGTTAAAAGCTTTCAAACAAAATTAAAAAGTATAGTTAACTTTATTAGTAGATTATAACTTATTATTGATATAGATATGAAATTAGAACTAAAATATTCAGTTTGGAAAATAACAATTTCACAATTTAAAATAAAATGTGACTATGAAAAGTTTACTGGTTTTAGTATTGACAGTGATTAAATATATTCAAAATCAAAAACAATTTAAAACACTCCTGTTAAATGTCAATTTTAAGACAACATTGCAACTTTATTATACTAATGTCGCGGTCAAGTAGGTTAAATGAAATAGTCAATTTTCTTTAGTTAAGTTAAAATAACTTGATTAAACCTAAAAATAATATATGTTTAAATATATCCTAATTTTTAATTAGTATATATTATAAATACATAAAACTGTTCTTAATTTAAACTTTACAAATAATTATTTTTCATGATTGTTAACTAATAAATGCATAGTTAATTTAAAGTAAAACTGTTATACCAATGTTCTTTAAAAATTATGCAGAATCTTAAATTTGTAATTAACACAAACATTTTCAGATGAAAATTTTATGGGAATTAGTTAGTAGCTTCCTTATAAAATCAGGGTCTCAAAATATTGTTTTAAATTTTTTATCACATTTTAAAGTATTAATTAAGATAAGTTAGTGAACAGCACAAAAGTGAAAGTTATTTCTGCTTGCATTGAATGTCTAATCTTTGTTACTGAACATAGTTGTTTACATTGTTAATTTTAATATTTAGAATTTTGTAATATAGCACAATCAAATATGTCGAATAAGTTACTTTTTTTGTTAAACAACTATATAATTGAACAGCTAAGATTTTTTCTTCATTTTTATAGCGTAGCACAGGTTCTTTTTAGTTGTATCAACAGAGTAGGTGAACAAAATGATGAACACTTATGCATGAAGGGTCAAGTATGCACGAAGACGCTATTGTACAAAGACACTTTGCACGGTTGAAAATTTTTCAAGTTTTTTTTTTATTAATTTTAATTAATCATTATTATTGTTACTGTTATCCCTAACCCATAACCTAAGTCGGTGTTGTGTTTCTATTTTTTTATAACTTATTTTATATGATTCTTTTTATTTTCTAGTTTTTTTTTTATTGAAAAAGTTTTTAAGTTTATTTTTTTAGTCACTGTTACCTCTAACCCTTACTTTCAGTCAATAATGTTTTTTTATTTTTTCAAACTTATTTTATATGATTCTTTTCATTTTTTAGTTATTTTTATTATAATAATTTATGAGATTATTTTTGTCACTGTTACCTCTAACCCTTACTTTCAGTAAGTAACTTTTTTTTTCTTTTCTGATTTTGTTAGTTTTTTACTGTTTTTTTTTCTCATTTAACTTTTTACCATTACTTTTACCTCTAACCTACTGTTGGGAACACAAAACTTTTACCGCACACGAATTTCACGAAATTTTTAGATAACACAAAAAAAGATTTCATTCTTATTACTGTATTTATTTAATTAAAGCAACTTAGTTTAATGTTAAAGTTGAATCTAGCCCTGGTGTTTAATTTAGCTTTTAGTTTATTGTCCATTTTACTCTCATGATCTATTTCAGTAGTAAACTACGGACATTATTCGTTATATAAATAATGCATAGAAGTCAAGACCTACAGCTGAAAAATGGAAATGTGCAAATTCCATTGACTTATGTGGAAGAAGCTGTCATTTAGCTATTATCATGATTTACCACCGAATTGATAGGTTATTTTTTTCTGATTTACTATGAATATTACAGCGTTGCCAGTTTACTTGGAAAAACCTGTAATTTGACAATTTAGGCAAAAAAAAAAAAGAAAAAACATTAAATACTAACAATTTTGACATGTTCAGTAGTAGAATTTGATTTTATTTAAAAAATTCATAATATAAATTTAAAAAGTTTGTCGTCATCAAATTCTTTTATAATAAATAACAAAATTCTAAGTTTTACAGTATGTTTTCAATGTTTTTTATGTTTTTTTACACAGTTTCTTACCTTTAACATAACTTTAAACTAAAAACAGACCTAAAAAAGTGTACTTTTTTAAACGTGGAAGAAATTTGGATAACCTGTAAAAAATTATTTAAACTATTAGCAACCCTGATATTAGTAATTTATAGCATTTCGTTTAATGTAGAAAGTTTTGTTTTATTTTCATCAAAATTATTATTACATATTTTTAAAATACAAAATTGTTTATATAAGGTTGTCCACTTGATAATGATGTTATTAGTTAAGTAATTATTAAAAGTTTAAAACTATTTTCTATATCTACAGAAAAAATTAAGAACATTTATTTAATAAAAAAATACTTTAATTGAGAATGAACAATTTCAAATATAGTAAAAATTTCTTCAAATAGATACATGGTAGTAGTGGTGAATAAATTTTAGTAACAACTTTAAGTTTTTAATAATTCAAATTATACAATTATTATATTATTATATATCAATAATTGAATAGTGCATAAAAACTCTATAAAAAATATAGGGTTTAGTTAATACTTAGTTGCCACACACTAAGGCTAGTTTTAATTTTATAAATGTTTTTTGAAAAACTCAGGCTGGATCATCATATTCTGGGGTTCTTTTTCTAAATCTCAGGCTAATTAGCTATGTTTTTAATAGATTTCTAGTTATTTTAATTTATTAGTTTTAAGATTTGAAAACTTAGTTCTTGAAAATTATCTTCATTTTCTACCTGTTTTGTTCTGTTGTTTTAACAAAAAAAATTAACTGTTTATTTTCGTGTTTTAGTTTGTCTTATAAGTTCTTTTTTCATTTATTTATATTAATCAGGAGAATTAGAGTGATTTAATGTAACTCAGCATTGATTTTTTTTACTCCAAACAAAGACTTTTACTCTAAAAAGTTGCATACCTTTTAATAACCAGTTTAAGGTATCAGTATCATTTAGAGTTGTCAAACACTCAGCCTAGTTAAACTTTTCTCAAAAATACAGTCTTACTAGGCATTTTTTTTTTGCGAAAGGTAGTCTAGTTCTGCAATTTCTATTAAATTTCTAATAAAATTATGTCAAATTTTTTTTGAACAGTACGAGTGTTTTTAGATTTTACTTTTTTAATCATAATAATATTTTAAGAATACTGCTACATACTTTTTGGCTTTTACTTTCTCTTTTCTATTTTAAACTTAAGTTGACTTAAACTAGTTTGTTGTAACTCTCGCAGAGTGACACACACTTAGAATAACTTAGAATGTTTTTTCTTTCATAGAATGTAATTTCTTTGTTATAGTTTGAATTTTATTTTTTTTTCGTTAAAGTTCCTATTTTTTTTAGATATTTTAAGTTTTTTATTTTAAAGTTCATTTATTTCAAATATTTAAGAATTATTTTCTTATAAATAACTAAAAACATTTAAGGCTTATGATAGATTTTTCACTCAAAGAGTAACAACCCTGATTATACTTGTTACCCAGGCTGATTTTGTTTTAGTTTTAACAAAAGCAAACTTAACAATTATTATTAAACTGCTTACTCGAGGTCTAATTTTTTTATTTAAAAAATATATAAATGCAGTAATTTCAATAGTTTAATTAAAAGATTTAAAGTATGTGACTTAAAAGATGATGTAACTTTATGTTTGACTAACACTTTAAAAAAGGCTGAAAAGTTTTTTTGTATTTTGTGTATATTTAATTTTACATACAGTTAAACGTTTAGTATTTTTGAAATATTACGTTATTATTTCTGTTTGAGTTAGACTAAAGTAAAAAATCAGTTTAACGTTTTAAATTTTTCTTTAGAGTTCTTTAGTTGTTTTGCAATACTTAAGCTTTAAAAAACTGTTAATTGAAATCCCTTTTAGTGTTTTTTTCATATAATTAGAAAAATAAAGGTAGTTAAAACGTATTTTGATATTCTTATCAAAACTTAAACAAAATAAGATTTTTAAAAATGATCATGTTAGTTTACAATTTTATTTCTAAAGCTAAGGCTACATTTTAATTTAAATTAACAACTCTTTTTGTCTTAAAATAAATGTTTCAAATAATCTGTTTCTTATAACTATGATATTTAAGGTAACTAAGAAGATCGCCACAAATTAAGAATATTCAAGTTAACTTTGTAACTTTTGAAAATCTCAGTATAACACATGATAACTAAAGAAATTATAAATTTGTTTTCTAAACTCCGGCTGGCTCAAATAGTTTTTTTTATCTCAATATAGTTTTAAATATTCAGGTAGTTTTTTCTACCTTTTTAAAATGAAATATACTAATAAAAGTGTTTACGTTGTCCTACCACTAGCGGCGTTTTTTAAAATAGTATATTGGGGACCCAATTTATGTTTGGGAGTTTTGTGTACACAGATTCTGATTAACTTAAAGATCACTGGCTTAATATATATATATCACTAGCTAAGTACATTTTAAATATTTGTTCTGATTAAACTTATATAGTAAAATAAGAAAAAAAAAATTATTAAAAATTTCTTAGCACAATAAAATACATTTAATGCACACTAGTATTACAACCATCTTGCAGAGCATTTTACTATTAAACACCTATAAAAATAAGCAGATTCTAAAGTGTTTTTAAAAAACTAGGCATTTTTTACGTTACTTCAAAGAAAAGTACAGCTTTAAAATTTGAAGCAAACTAGAATAGACTTAATGCATGTATGATATTGAAAGTTTTGTTATAAAATTTAACAAAATTAATTTGTTTTATATTTTTTAAATTAAATCGTCAAAATTCTTATGCGTTTCTTTCATTTTAGTGTTATTATTACTTAAAAAGTAAACTTGAAAGTATTTAATAATCATTTTAAACAGATTTTAAAGTTTTAAGATATTAAAATTTAAAGTAATAATGGAACACGAATGTTGTATATGCCTGGATAGGTTATTCAAAGTAGACACAGAAGTATCAGCCACACCGTGTGGTCATACCTTTCACAAAGGCTGCATATCAAACGTAATAAAAGGTGAGAATAAGACATGTCCAATTTGTAGACAAGATTTACAGGAAGAAAAAATAGTTAAAGTTCACTTTAATGTGAATAAAGAACTTGACTACAGTGATTGTTCAAATGATACTTTGAGCTTCTTTGATAAAGTTGTTGAGTATGAAGCAGACAAAAGGATGACCATGGTAAAAATCATTAAGAAGTTAGATAAAGAAAACACCCGTCTAAAGGAAACTTACAAAACAAACCGTAAAGGTTACAGCTTGTGTAAGGTGTTCTTGAGAGGTTTCCAGAAAGAAATTAAAAACTTGAATGAAAAAATCAGTAAGTTAAACTTAACAAAGGGTGGGTTGAAAAGGAAAAGAAGATTGCTTAATGAAAAAGAAGAAACTATTAAAGTGCAAGAGTTTGAAGTTAAAGAAAACGAAATCGATGTAAATACTTGTGAAGATGCTATCAACAATATTGAAGCAGTAATTAGTAAAGGTTTGTTAATTTGCTATTGTTTAATTAACTTAATTATTTATGTAGAACTCACAGTTTAAAGTATAACCAGGATCCATACGGATCATCAATTTATAATAAGGTCCAGATAAATAAGTTTGAAATTATCAAAGTTTAAAACTCTATGTTGTGAGATATTATTATTAAATCAAATGCAAAACAACCTCTGATAATAGATAGATCAAAGAAAACTATAAATCACTTTAAGTTTACAGTTTTAGATACTTCTACAAATAAAATTGACAATCTTCTAATTATTTTTAAAGCTTAATAAAACTAGTTAAAAAAGTTAAATTTTTTTTTGCATAACCCTTAATGTATGATTAATATATTTTTATTTATATCTTATATACCTTATTATCATCACTGATTATTAAAATATGTTTATACAGTCGTTTTGCATGAAAATAAATATTTATTTTCTCTTATAAATTTTTATGTTTTTTTCTATTCTTAAGACTACTAACTTAAACATTCTTTGTTTAACACTCTGTAAAAAATTTTTTGAAGTTGTAAACTAATTAATAATATTTCTTGTTTAATTTGTTAATAAATTAAAATTCTATATTTATAAAAAACGTACTAGGATTTCATTTTATAGGTGCACTACTTACTTAGTTCTGACAATTAGTAATTGACAATTTTTGTTCTAAAAACTAATTCTAATTCTTCAAAATTTAGTTATTGCTTTTTTCAATACTTTTGTTAAATTATTTATTATTGTATTTTTTAAAACTGAAAAAAAGAAATTAATATGTAATTTTGAAATGTTTTTTTTTTAATTAATCTTCTTTTTTACTACTATAGTCTTTTTAATTAGGCCTACATCCGAATATTTTTTGTATCACACTTTTTGAGATGTAGCGCCTTGTTTTCAATTATAAATTTATATTTTAAACGCATATTTAACCGAAAATAGCCTAAGATACTTTAAATTACCTTAAATGTTTTCAACCAGTAGAAATTTAACTAAACAACACCTGGAAACTGTCAGTTCGTTATTTAAAATATCCAAAGTTTATTTTTGTTAGCGAGTCTTGAAGTTTAGTAGTTATTGATTGGAAATCGTATTAAAAAATATAAATATTAATTTTGTCGAGTAAAAATAGTTCTCAGTATAAAAATTTTAAATTAATTTTGTTATGGTTTTTAGTTTTATTTTATCTTTAAAATCGGAATTTTTTGAAGGTACTGACAATGAAAAAGTAAATGAAGTTTTTGGTGGAAATAAAAAAGCTTTAGATTACAACATGAACATATGGTTGAATAAAAATTTACTTCATGAAGGGCTTTTAAATAAAGTTGAAAACAATATGAAAGAACTACACGTAAACGATGAAAAAATAAGTGATTTAATATTGATAAAATCTGTCGAATTAGAAGTTGAAAACAAGGCGTTGCAGGAAAACAACAAAGTAGTAACTAAATACCTTGAAATTTTGGAAAATTCGCTCAGACAGGCGCAAAACAAAGCAGAGTTCTTGAAAAAAGATTACAAAAAGTTAAAGTCTGAAAATAACGATCTGTTGGCTGGTTTAAAAGCTACAAAACGGAAAAAAACTAATATTATTAACGTAAAATTATCAAGAAATGCAAGCGAAAAATCAGATGATAATTTTAACGATGTTCAGATCACTAACTGCTATTCAATTAAAGGTAAATAATAAAATTTTCTTTATTTCTAGAATTTTTACAACTTTTTAATACCTAAGGTTGTGTTCTTTTAGTGCACTTAAAACTTTAATCATCAAACCATGCTCTCAGCAGATGCAGGTTTTGTTTTCATTACTAAAAGCTTTCGCCCGATAATTTTGTTTTTAGTTAATTTCTAGTATTTTACGACAAATTATAATCAAGGCTCTAGCTCTGATGTCTAATGTAGATGTTTTCTTTTTAAATGTTGATTTTTATTTAGTGTTTATAAAGACTTGCTTAACTGTTGTATACTTCATTTTCTTTTTTAGGTGCAGAAACCAATGAAGTTAAAAATTATATATACATTAGCGGAGGAAAATCAGATGAGACAACTTACGAAAACTGTGTTTTAAAAATGGACACAAAAAGTGGTAAATGGGATCAATTTAAAACTTTCGGTACACGTAGACGTCGCCATCAATCTATAATAAAAGGAGATCAAATGTATTTGATAGGCGGATGTAATGGATCAGACTATGTTTATTTAGCTGAAAATGAGACCGTATCTCTTAACGAGGAATTACCTACCAAAACGTTTCCAAAAATGCACAACAAACGGCAAGACTTTTGAATGTGTTCTTTAGCAGAATGTGTTTTTGTCGGAGGAGGGTATAAAATCTCTTATGGAGATTTAGACAAATGCGAAATCTACAGTTTTGAAACTTGTGAATGGACTGAAGTTTCTAGTATGAACACTAAAAGAAGCGAATTTACTCTGACTTATTTTCAAGGAAAAGTCTGGGCTATTGGCGGTTTTAACCACTCAAATGACACATATACATGGCTGGACACAATAGAAACATTCGATATTACAAAAAAACAAATGGAAAACAAGCAATTTGAGGCTTATAACTGAACGATGTGGACATAGCACTGTTGCTTACGACAAAAAACTCTTTGTTGTTGGCGGCGATAAAAAAGACTCATTTTTAGCTTCTGTTGAAGTTTATTCAAGCGAAACCAATCAGTTTAGCTTCGTTTCTTTAATGAATATCCCACGATGTTATTTTGGATGTTGCGTTGTAAATTCTAGTTTGTATGTGATTGGAGGTAGTTTAGATTACGCCACTCTAACAGATGAAGTTGAGATTTACGACATTGAAAAAGATGAATGGAGAAGAGGTCCGAGTTTGCCTTTAAAATTGACTGAATTTGCTTGCTCAAACACTTAATGACCAGTTCTCATTTTACAACTCTATAATTTTTTCTTGCTCTAAAACTTTATAGTTTCTGCTCATATTATAAGAATCTGCTAGTTATATGTTATCTAATAATATTTTTAGTTCCATGTTATTAATAAAAAAGTTTAAATTTTCTAGCTCTAAACAAAGCTTATACAGTTTTAACAAGTATAATATCTTTGTTAAGTATATACAAACTCAAGTGATTGACTCACAATGTTTTTCTTGTTTTCAATAAAGTTGTTAGTGTAAAACTTAACTATTTTTGTTTTAATAAGCTTTATCTATACAAAAAACTTTTATCTTAAAAGAAAAATTATTTTTAACAAAATATAAACTTGATAGTTAAAATTAACACCTTAAGTTTTATTTTATTACTATATCCTACACATATTGTTTTAATTTACTATGGTTATTTACCTTTACTTTCTTTTTTTTTTGTTTCGTTTGTTTTTTCTATACAAATTAAAAAAAAAAATTTTTTTTAATTCTCTCTAAGTATGTGTAAGTAGTTCTAATAAAAAATAAACTAGCAATGGAATTTATAATACGAAAAGTACTTTTTTATAGTCCTTTAAACTCCAAGCTGAAAAAATGCACAGATTATTATAAAAATAGTATAAATAAATAATTTAACAAGAGTTTCCAGACTGTTAAAATAGATTACATAATAAAACATTTCTAAATTAAGTAATTTTTAGTTATGTCTTAACTGCAATTGTTTTTATTACTCTTGGCGCTTAAAAATATAAGCTTATGTAAAACTTTAGTGTTTTGTTTAGTATCATCTTTTCATTTAATTTCAAACAAGCTATATATTAAAATTAACAAAAAAAAGGAACATGATCTGTAGAAAGTAAGTTTTTATATAATAAAACAGTAAATTCATGAACAGGAACGTAATGATTGATATCGGTAGTAAAAATTGCGACAATTTTAAAACTATCCTGTATACAAGGGGTTGGCAACGATTTAAGTCGGCGAGCTATGTGTGAAAAAATTGATTTGTGTATATTCTAAAGCGTTTAAGTTGCATTCACAAAAATTACTCAATTATTCAGCGACAAATAATAATATTAGGTGACCATTCTTTTTTATATATAATATAAACTTTAAATTTCTTACAGCTTTTACTTAAGCTTGTTTTTCTCTTTATTTGAACATTCAGATTTAGCAGGCCAGATTTACAAGCTTGCGGGCCACAGTTATATTTCTTTCAAGCTGGATCCTATTTAAATGTTCTAGATGTTGGCGGGTTGATGATTTTCTCTCAGAATTTTTTTAGTTATAGCCATCATCGTTGCAAAAATACACTTGAAATTATCGCTAAATTGGATTTGTTTGTATTGATACTATTTTTATTCAACAATAAAATATACAATAAAAGCGAGAAGTTGGTGATAGTTACTTTAGAGAAAATAAGTTATTTGAATTAAAGGTGCAAATAATTAAATTCAAAACTTAATAATTACATTATTACAATAAAAACTAACAACGGAGCCAGTAAGTTTGATCAGAACTCTTCAGATAAAATAATCAATGGTGGTTACTATTTTTTGTGCATATTTTTAGCTGTTATTAAAATTTAATTTTACTTTTTTACTTGATGTCTACAAAGAAAAGACAAGTGCAGTAGTTATTTATCAATTTTTTGTCCTTACAGAGCAGGGTCAATGAGATTTTATGAGGAACAACCAAATTTACTATAAAAAGCTATTTGCGGGCAACATTTGTTTAGAAAAAATTTATATAGGTAATAAATGCAAATAATTAATAAAACAAACATTAATTCAGGCAGCAGTTTACTACTAGTTTATTTATGTTAAGAGTTTATTTTAACTAGTGTGTTCTATTATTCTAAAAGCTATAAAGATAAAGAAGTACAAACTTCTATGTCAAGTTTTTATTAAAATGGTACATATCAAAACTTAAACACATAAATCAAAGAAAGTAGTTTTGTTTAAATTACAACAATGTAAGACATAACACAATTATAGTAAAACTTCTTTAATGGTGATTTGTAAATGGTTTGGTTGTTAGAATTTTATTTGTATGTACTTTTTTTTGGATCGTAAGTTTTTGCTCGCTGACGACTAAATATCGAAATACTTCGAAAAAAAAGTACATACAATCACAATTCTAACAACCAAAACATATTACAAAGATAAATAATGGATAAGCAGATACACTTGCATACTTTTAGAATATTTTTTTTCAAATATTGACAAAGTACGAAATGTAAAATAATATTGACACACTGAGCGAATTAAAAAATATAATTTTGGTACAGTAAGATTATAACCAATCGAAAAAAAAAAATACTGAAGCCTTTCAAAAATGAGGGACAGTAAAAAGATATAAAGAACACGTAAACTGTCTTTTTGAAAAATTTTGTACTTCTTTTTCTTTACAGCTTTTAGAATAATAGAACACACTAGTTAAAATTAACTTTTAACATTCGCATAAAATGAAGCCCTTCGAGGTAGAAAGTGATTGAAAAAATTTTATAAAAAACCTTCGATTGGCTGATATTGATGAAAAGTTTTCTTTATGAAATTTTGCGACTTTCTTTGTTATAAGATTTTTATATAGTTTTTACATTATTTAAAAAAAATTATAAATATTCGTCATTTTCGATGTAGGTTTTAAAACATTAACTAAACTTTACTTGATATAAAACATTTTGAGAACAGTTATTAACTTTTAGTATAACATCTTAAATGAAAACCATGTTAAATCGTTTTTTTATTTTGTTTATTCCAGTATTTCCCGGGGTTGCACAGGAAACAGGAAACCGGTCAAAACACTCCTCAGCCTTAAAATATTTTCAAGACAACTTCTTTTGTAGACAACCCTGCATATTTAGAATATTCTTCTAAATATCTATAAATAAATTTGTATCTCATAGACTTTACTTATTGACAAATTAGATACGAGATAAATTTTGAAAAACTTAAACTGTTTACATACATGTCTACAGCAGATTTTTATTAAAAGAAAATATTGTTTAGTGCTTAACTTGCAGACGACATAAAAGAAGTTTTAATAAATTTAAACATAGCGGGGGCGAGTTTTAGAAAGAAAAGAAAAGTAGACAACATTTTTTCTACTATTATGAAATTAAAAAAATCAAACGCTTTATTCCAAAAAAATGTTGATGACACTGTTTTCATAGAAAATTGGAGAAACCAGGAGATGGCGAAAACTCTAGATTCCCCTCTTGGAACCTTGTGTAAGATCACATAAATGCTCAGTACGGGTAATTATATAAATTTAAAATTTATAAATTTATAATGACATTAGTTAAAATAATGTAATGAAAAATTTTCGTTTCAAGATTTTATTAGCTTATAAAGTAAACTTCGTAAAGGCATAAACAAACAAGGAGCTAATTTTTCTCCATATCACCACACATATGAATGGACAAGAAAGACTCATACAGTCCGTTGATTTGTAAAGTAAACCTAGAATTAGCTGTTTATAAAGTTTTTAAAAGCAAACTATTAAGGATAAAAAACAAAATAAAAACGACAGACTAGTTATAGTATTGTTCAAGGAAAACCTGGTTTTTATTAGCCTCTTTTGAATTTCTCATTGCCTATATATAAACTATGTCTGCACATAAGCTAAAATCGGTGTTCAACTTAAATTCTTTTAATTTATATTGATAATAGTTAGGTATGATTTTAAACTAAATATTATTTAGATTAGTGATCTACCGGAATCGCATTAAAAAAAATGTAGAACAGACTTGATCTGCACAATTTAAACTATTTAGATTATATCACAAATTTATACTAGAACAAAGATTTTGTGAAGACCAGGGGTATGAGAACTACGTCCTAAGTACGGGGTTCTAGCAGAAAACGTAGTTTTTTAGCTCAAAACAAATCGTGAAACTAATTAAAATCTAGAACTTTAAAAAAAAGTTTTATAAATATAAACAATTTTTGTATTTATTATTTAATTTCAGTAAATATACTAAAGTTTGTTGATAAAATTTAAACAATTTGTTTTGAGTTTAAACATGAATTGTTTGGCAAAATATGACTCTTAAAAAATAATTGGCATGCCGTTTGCTTAAATAAAAATTCAAATGAAAAAAAGAAGTTGGTGGTAATTGATAATGAAAAAATAAAACCTTCTTGTCAGTAAACTGCTGCCTAATTAATGTTTATTTTATTTACTATTCGCTATTGTGTTTATTACTTAATTTAAAATTAAAATTTTCCACAACATATGTGGCCCGCAAATAGCGATTTATAGTGAATTTAGTTGTTCTTTATAAAACTTTGCTGATCCTTCTCTGTATAGACAAGAGAGTGATAAATAACTACTGCACTTGTCTTTTATTTGTAAATATCAAATAGAAAAGGAAAAATAAATTTTAATAACAGATAAAAATATGCAGACTAAACAGTAACCACCATTAGTTAATTAAATTGGAAAGTTCTTATCAAACATACTTGATCTTTTTGCCAGTTTATTGTACAAACAGATTCATTACGTTACGAATTAAGTTATTTGTAGCTTTAATTTAAATGATTTATTTTCTCTAAAGTAATTATCACCAACTTTTTGCTTTTATTGTATGTTTTTATTGTTAAACAAAAGTAGTATCAATATAAACAAGTCCAATTTACGATAATTTCGACTGCATTTTTGCAACGATGATGGCTATGAATAAAATGATGCAGAACGAAAATCACCAACCCGCCAACATTTAGAATATTTAAACAAGCTCCAGCTTGAAAGAGATATAACTGCGGCCCGCAAGCTTGTAAATCTGGCCCGCTAAACCAAATTTTCAAACTAATTGTAAATATTATTAAAGTACAAATAAAGAGATAAAAACAAGCTTAAGTAAAACCTGTAAGAAATTTAAAGTTTATTTTATATATATAAAAAGAACAGTCACCTAAAATTATTGTTTGTCACTGAAAAACTGAGTAATTTTCGTGAATGCAACTTAAACGCTTTAGATTATACACAAATTAATTTTTCCACACCTGGCTCGCCGACTAAAATCGTTGCTAACCGCTTGTATACAGGATAGTTTTAACATTGTCGCAATTTGTAGTATCAATATCAATCATTATGTTCCTATTCAAGAAGTTACTGTTTTATTATATAATAACATACTTTCTACAGATAAAGTTTTCAAGTTATATATTAAAATTAACAAAAAATGAAAACTTAATCTATAGAAAGTAATTTATTTTAAAATAAAAGAGTAAATTCTTGAATAGCAAGCTATATACTAAAATAAACAACAAAATGTTTACTATTAAAAGAAATGATAATTATATCAAAAAGTACATTAGAGTTTTACATAAGCTTATATTTTTAAGCGCCAAGAGTAATAAAAACAATTGCAGTTAAGACATAACTAAAAATTAGTTAATTTAGAAATGTTTTATTAATGTTTTTTAACACTCTGGAAACTCTTGTGAAATTATTTCTTTATACTATTTTTATAATAATATGGGCATTTATCTAACTTAAAATTTAAAGGATAACAAAAAATTACTTTTCTGGTACTAATTTAGATGAGCAGTTTAATTTTTATTAGAATTATTTACACATACTTAGATAAAGTTAAAACAATTTGTTTTTTTTTTTGGAAACTTTATGTAGAAGAAACATACTAAAAAAATGAGAAACTAAAGTAATAAACACATAGTAAATTAAAACAGTTTAGTGAACTTAATATGTGTAGGATATTGTAAAAAAAAAACACATAATGTGTTTATTTTAAACTTTATATAATTATTTTAATTGAAAAAAAAAATTTTAAGATACAACTTTTCTGTCAAAAATAAAATTATTGAAACAAAAATAAATGTGTTTCACACAAACAACTTTTTTCAAAACAATAAAATTCTACTGCATCAATTAATTAAAATTGTTAATTATGTAGTTAATAAAGATATTTTACTTGTTTGTATGTAATATTTTGTTAAAACTGAGTAATATTGCAAGTTGTGAAAACTAAGTTTAAACGGTACAAACTTTTGTTTAGAGCCAGTAAAATTTAAACTTTTTTGTTAACAACATTGGTAGTAAAAAATTATTAAATAAAATAAAACTAACAGCTACTTATAAAATGAGCAGAAATCATAAGTTTCACAGCAAGAAAACTCAGCCAATTTTAAAGGCAAACTCGGACCTCTTCTCCATTCATCACTTTCAATGTCGTATATCTCAACTTCATCTGTAAGAGTGGCATAATCTAAATCATATCCTCCAATCACATAAAAACTAGAATTTACAACACAGCATCCAAATCTAATACGTGGAATATTCATTAGAGCAACGAAGCTAAACTGATTGGTTTCGCTTGAATAAACTTCAACCGAATCTAAAATGGAGTCTTGGTTTTCGCCACCAACAACAAAGAGTTTTTTGTCGTGTGCAACAACGCTATGCCCAGATCGTTCAGTTAGGAGTCTCAAATTGTTTGTTGTCCATTTGTTTTGTGTAATATCGAATGTTTCTATAGTGTCCAGCCATGTATCTGTGTCATTAAAACCGCCAATAGCCCAGATTTTTCCTTGAAAATAAGTCAAAGTGAATTCGCATCTTTTAGTGTTCATACTAGAAACTTCAGTCCATTCACAAGTTTCAAAACTGTAGACTTCGCATTTGCCTATATCTTCAGAAGAGTTTTTAAATCCTCCTCCGACAAAAACACATTCTGCTAAAGAACACATTCCAAAGCTTAGCCGTTTGTTATGCATTTTTGGAAACGTTTTGGTAGCTAATTCATCGCTGAGAGACACAATCTCATTTTCAGCTGAATCAACATAGTCTGATTCATCAGTACCGCCTATCAAATACATTTTATCTCCTTTTATAACGGATTGATGTTCGCTTCTACGTTACCAATAGTTTTAAAATTATTCCATTTACCAATGTTTGTGTCCATTTTTAAAACACAGTTTTCCTGAGTTGTTTCATCTGATTTTCCTCCGCTAATATATATATAACTTTTAACTTCATTGTTTTCTGCACCTAGAAAATAAAAATAAGTACACAACAGTTAAGCAAGTCTTTATAACGTTATTACAATAAAAAGAAAACGTCGGCAATAGTAATCAGAGCAGGGTTTGATTTGTCGTAAAATAAACAATAAATTGGTAAAATATCAAGCAAAATCTTTTTGTTATGAAAACGAAATCTGCGTCTACTGAGAGCTTTGTTTTTATGATTTAAGATTTAAACTGCAATAAAAGAACTACGTATACAATACATAGATTAAGTACTATATCATTGTAAAATGTGTAGTAATAATGATAATAGTTTCATTAATGTACCTTTAATTAAATAGCAGTTTGTGCTCTCATTATTATAAATGTTGTCATTTTGCTTTTCGCTTGCATTTCTTGATAACCTTTTAATATTAGTTTTTATCCGTTTTGTAGTTTTTAAATCAGCCAACAGATCATTATTTTCAGACTTCAATTTTTTGTAATTTTTTTTCAAGCATTCTGTTTTGTTCTGAGCATGTCTTAGCGATTTTTCTAAAATTTCAAGGTGTTTAGTTATTACTTTGTTGTTTTCCTGCAACGCCTTGTTTTCAACTTCAAGTTCGACAGATTTCATCAATATTAAATCACTCATATTTTCATCGTTTACGTGTAGTTCTTTCATATTGTTTTCATATTTATTTAATGACTCTTCATTAAGTAAATTTTTGATTAAACATCTGTTCATGTTGTAATCTAAAGCTTTCTTATTTACACTAAAAACCTCATTTATTTTTTCATCGTCAATCCCTTCAAAAAATTCCGATTTAAAGATAAAATAAGTACATAAAAAAAAAGTAAGAATTCTATGTTGAGAATTATTTCTCATTGAAGCAATTCGAAATTTAAATTTTTATAAAAGTTTAAAACAAAATCTACTAATCTACAGGACACGCTAGTTAATAAAGAATTTGAATTTTATTATTCATAATCGTCTGTTCTCAGAAGTTCTTTAATTAAATTTCAATTGGTGAAAAACAGTTACAATATCTTAAAGTAACTTAGGCTAAATTTCGGTTAAATGAGTATTTCAAGTATAAAATTCTAGTTAAATTATTGTAAAAATATACTTCAATTATCATTAATATTGATACATATGAGACATAAATTAAGATATATTAATGATACATTTAGGGTTATGCGAGTAAGTTCACTTTTAATTTTTTTTAATTGGTTTTTAAAGCTATTACAAAAAAAAATGTTAACAAAATTGTCAATTTTATTAGTAAAAGTGTTTAAAACTGTAAATTTTAAGTGCTTAATAGTATTTTATAATCTTATGTATCATCAGTGGTTGTTTTGCTATGACTTTAAAGATAATATTTTTTAAAAAGACTTAACATTTTAATACTTTCAAATTTTTCATATGGACTATATTACAATTTGAAGATCTGTCTGGATCCTGATTCGATTTAAAACTACAAGTTCAAAATTAACATTCAAATTATTTAAACAATAGCAAATAAACAAACCTTGACTAATTATTGCTTCAATTTTGTTGATAGCATCTTCACAAATATTTACATCAACTTCATTTTCCTTAACCTCTGACTTTTGCTCTTCAAAAATTTCATTTTTTTCATTAAACAATCTTCTTATCTCAGCAATTAACTCACCCTTTGATAATTTTAGCTTACTGATTTTTTCATTTAAGTTTTTAATTTCTTTCTGGAAACCTCTCAATGAACACTTTACACAAACTGTAGCCTTTACAGTTGGTTTTGTAAGTTTCCTTTAGACGGGTATTTCCTTTTTCTAACTTCTCAATGATTTTTACCATGGTCATCCTTTTGTTTGCTTCATACTCAACAACTTTATCAAAGAAGCTCAAAGTATCATTTGAACAATCACTGTAGTCAAGTTCTTTATTCACATTAAAATGAACTTTAACTATCGTTTCTTCCTTTAATTCTTCTCTACAAATTATACATTTTTTATTGCCACCTTTCATTACGTTTGATATGCAGTCTTTGTGAAAAGTATGACCGCATGGTGTGACAGATACATCTGTGTCTACTTTGAATAATCTATCCAAGCATATACAGCATTCGTACTCCATTATTACTTTTAATTTTAATATTTTAAAACTTTTAAACCTGTTTAAAATGATTATTAAATACTTTCAAGTTTACTTTTTAAGTTTTAATAATACTAAAATGAAAGAAACGTATGGAAATTTTGACGATTTATTTAAAAAATATAAAACAAATTAATTTTGTTAAAT
Source organism: Thalia democratica (assembly GCF_965202585.1). Classification (NCBI taxonomy): domain Eukaryota; kingdom Metazoa; phylum Chordata; class Thaliacea; order Salpida; family Salpidae; genus Thalia; species Thalia democratica. The sequence goes on from NC_139169.1 coordinate 18,610,730, forward strand.
TTTATAACAAAACTCTCAATATTATATTTTAAGTCAAAACCTTTAGTCTAGTCTAGTTTGCTTCATAGCTTAAAGCTGTAATTTACTTTGAAGTAACGTAAAAAAATGCCTAGTTTTTTAAAAATATTTTAGAATCTGCTTATTGCTCTAGGTGTTTAATAGTAAAATGCTCTGCAAGATGGTTGTAATACTAGTATGCATTAACTGTATTTTATTGTGCAAAGAAGTTTTTAATAACTTTTGTTTTTCTTATTTTACTATAAAAGTTTAATCAGAACAAATATTTAAAAAGTGATACTTAGCAAGTGATATATATATATTAAGCCAGTGATCTTTAAGCTAATCAGAATCTGTGCACACAAAACTGCCAAACATAAATTGGGACCCCAATATACTATTTTAAAAAGCGCCGCTAGTGGTAGGACTACGTAAACACTTTAATTAGTATATTTCTTTTTAAAAATATATTTTTGAAGCATTATGTTAATGAGATATGTTTTCATGGAACCCACTAGCGGCACTAATATATCATTACTAAGTTTATATTTACATAAAAACCTTTTGATAACACAAGATGAAATTTAATATTTCATCTTAGTTTTAATGAACCTTTTTATTTGGTTTACCTTATTTTCACAATGATATTTTAGTTATATAGCTTTGTCTTACATACTTTTAATTGAGCACATATCCGCAATCACTACAAAATCCCCAGTACAGTATTCTAAAAAAAGTTTATTAATATTAAATACATACTTAAACTAATTCTTTATCTTTTACTTTGTGAGTATTATCTTATTACAAATGATATTAAACAAATAGAAAAATGAGAACAAAAAAAAACGAATTAAAAACAGCTAAATTCAAAATAATGTATATATTTTTATCTCGGTACATTTGATGCTAAAATTTTTTCTTTCATAGACTGAATTTCTGCATTTCAAGAAAAATTCAGGGTTGTAACTGATTGTCACTTCTTTCTGGTATAAACTAAAAACCGCAAATTTTGACTATATTTTCTTATGAAGTTAGTTACAAATAAGTACTGTATTTTAAGATTTAGCATGGCTTAGTAATTTAGTTTTGAGTTTGTCACTTATTCAACTATAAAAGCAATCTTAATTGACCAAAAACCATTTTGTAATTCTTTAAGCTAGTTTAAATAAGAAGAAATATATTTGTGTTTGCTAAAAACTTAATATCAAATTAACAAAGCTTAAATGAATCTAACATCAATTAATCAAAAAAAAATCTATATAAAAAATAGTCTAACATTCAGAAAAATATCAATCTAGTCTGAATTTTTCAATAAATAATCAATCAAACATGTGTCAGCATAAGTTTTTAAAAAAAAAATCCTGTGCCTAAGTCTCCAAACTTTTAAAAATAGCATTTAAGTTATTCCGAGTAGTTTGAGTGTATGAAATCTCTGTTTTTGAAACAGCTAAATGTCATTTTTGCTTTATAATCTAGTTTAATTAATATCAAAAAATATCAATAATTGTGCTGACTATTAAGATTGGTATTATACAGTAAATCAAATATTTTACTGTAAACATTTAATACTTGATATTGTATTAACTTTTGATTTTAGCTTAGTTTAATAAAAGAAGTTAGATCAGTTAAAATTACTATTAATAATTTGAAACAAAAATAAACCTAGTTATACTAACACAAAGTATTTGTTTTAATTATTAAGTCAATCATTGAAAGTAAAAGTTGTTAATAAAGTTTGACAGGGTTGTAATCTTTTTAGTCAAAACTGATCTGTATGATTAGAAACTGTCTTGAATGATTTTGAACTAAGCTGCAGTCACTCAGGATTTTTTTTTTACTTTTAAACTTTTCAAAGGCAAGATAAATCAAGCTCTTCAAGAAAAATTACCACAAAGTAAAAAACATTGAAACTAAATCAACTATATCTCACTTTAAAGGTAGAAAAAACTACCTGAAATTTAAAAACTATATTGAGATAAAAAAAACTATCTGAGCCAGCCGGAGTTTAGAAAACAAATTTAAAATTTCTTGAGTTATCATGTGTTATACTGAGATTTTCAAAAGTTACAAAGTAACCAGGAATATTCTGAATTTGTGGTGATATTGTTAGTTACCTTAAATATCATAGTTATAAGAAACATATTATTTGAAACATTTATTTTAAGACAAAAAGAGTTGTTAATTTAAATTAAAATGTAGCCTTAGCTTTAGAAATAAAATTTTAAACTAACATGAACATTTTGAAAAATCCTTTTTTGTTTAAGTTTTGATAAGAATATCATAATACCTCTTAACTACCTTTATTTTTGTAATTATATGAAAAAACACTGAAAGGGATTTTAATCAACAGTTTTTCAAAGCTTAAGTATTGCAAAACAACTAAAGAACCCTAAGGAAAAATTTAAAACGTTAAACTGATTTTTTACTTAAGTCTAACTAAAACAGAATAACAACGTAATATTTCACAAATACTAAACGTTTAACTGTAAGTAAAATTATATAATAACAAAACACAAAAAAAACTTTTCAGCATTTTATAAAGTTTTTGTTAAACATAAAGTTACATCATCTTTTAAGTCACATTCTATAAATCTTTTAATTTAACTGTTGAAATTACTGCATTTATATATGTTTTAAATAAAAAAATTAGACCTCGAGTAATCAGTTTAATAATAGTTGTTAAGTTTGCTTTTGTTAAAACTAAAACAAAATCAGCCTGAGTGACACGTATAAGCAGGGTTGTTACTATTTGAGTCAAAAATTTTTCATGAGCCTTAAATGTTTTTAATTATTTATAAAAAAATCATAAACAAATATTTGAAATAAATGAACTTTAAAATAAAAAAATTTAAATCTCTAAAAAAATAGGAACTTTAACGAAAAAAATATAAATTCAAACTATAACAAAGAAATTACATTCCATGAAAGAAAAAACATTAAAATAAGATTCAATTTTTTTTTAAACTACTATCCTTGAAACTTTAAGGAATTTATACTGTTTTGAGTTATTCTAAGTGTGTGTCACTCTGCGAGAGTTACAACAAACTAGTTTGAGTCAACTTAAGTTTAAAATAGAAAAGAGAAAGCAAAAGCTAAAAAGTATGTTTCAGTATACTTAAAGTGACATTATGATTAAAAGAATAAGATCTAAAAAAAATCATACTGTTCAAAAAAAAGTTGACATAATTTATTCAGAAATTTTACTGAAGTTCCAGAAATAGACTAACTTTCGCAAGAAAAAAATCCCTAGTAAGATTGTATTTTTAAGAAAATTTTAACTAGGCTGAGTGTTTGACAACTCTAAATGATACTGATACTTAAACTGGTTATTAAAAGGTTTGCAACTTTTTAGAGTAAAAATATTTGTTTAGAGTAAAAAAAAAATGTATCCTGAGTTACATCAAATTACTATAATCATCCTGATAAATATAAATAAATGAAAAAAGAACTTATAAGACAAATTAAAACACGAAAATAAACAGTTAATTTTTTGTTAGAACAACAGAACAAAACAGGTAGAAAATAAAGATAATTTTCAAGAACTAAGTTTTTAAATCTTAAGACTAATAAATTTAAGTAACTAGAAATCTATTAAAAGATAGCTTATTAGCCTGACGTTTACAAAAGAACCCCAGAATATAATGAGCCAGCCTGATTTTTTCAAAAAACCTTTACAAAATTCAAACTAGCCTCAGTATGTGGCAACTAAGTATTAACAACACCCTATAATTTTTGTAGAGTTTGTTTGCACTAATCAATTATTGATATATAATGATATATACTAATTCTATAATTTGAATTATTTAAAACTTAAAATTATTACTAACATTTATTCATCACTACTACCATGTATCTATTTAAAGAAAATTTTTACCATATTTTAATTGTTTTTATCTCAATTAAAGTATTTTTTAATAAATAAATGTTCTTAATTTTTTCTGTAAATATAGAAAATAGTTTTAAAATTTAATTATTACTTAACTAATAACATCATTATCAAGTGGACAACCTTATATGAACTATTTTGTAATTTAAAAAGTAGGTAATAATAATTTTGATGAAAAAAACAAAACTTTCTACATTAAGCGAAATGCTATAAATTACTAATATCAGGGTTGCTACTCGTTTAAACAAAATTTTTTTACAGGTTTTCCAAATTTCTTCTTTAACTATCCCGATTTACTTATAATGTTACTTATTCGCGCGATGCTGGTTATTATCTGACTCCGTGCGCGTTATAAGTATTTATCGGTGATGTTATTTAAGTGTTTAGATATGACTTAGCTAAGTTATTTAGCTAAGTCGACTTAATGAATTGCGAACTAAACTTAGACTATCTTTTAAGCTTAGTTTAATTAAATAGTTAGATTGTTAGAATGCTTAACTAATTGTATATAAGAAATCGAGTCTAGAAACACAAATTGTATTGAAATGAATATAAACTGCGATACATGATAACAAAATATACAAACAAGCTATTCCAATTTACAAGTTAATATAAAAAACAGTCGCCTTCGTACAAGAAGTACGAGGCGACTACAACCTTTTCAACAATATACTATCAGTACAAAGGTAAAACTAGACTGCCTAGAAACTCGCGTTTTACTCAACTTAAGCATTTTTTGAGAGAAAAGGAAGAAAGAACAGCGATGCTGTTACATTCTCTCGACTTAAACCCGCTATTTCGGAGTTCACACTTATCTCTAAGAAAATATGGTCTTTAATTATTTTTGAATTTGTAAAAAACATTAAAAAACCTTCTAATATAGAAGCATAAATGAAATATGACCGTCGACTATCGTCGACTTCTCTTGTTATTTGTAAAAAATTATTATTTTTCTTTGTATATGCTTTAAGTTTCGTAAATGACGCGTAGAATTAAAAAAAATTAACAATTTACAAAAATGAAAAAAACTGAAAGAATTTTTAGAATTTTATTCGCTAGTAGTGCTCGCGAGTCATTGTTTCCCGTAGACGCTATTCGTGCATTCTCGGTCTCCTCATCTGTACTCCACTCGGTCGCTTTGCTGATGGTGGATCAGATCTCTTTGTCACCTTCGCCGACTTGTTGACGACTTTCGATTTCTCGAGCCGTTTTCGTGCGAAGTTCAAAAAAAGTTTAAGCAAAAATATAAAGAAAATACTATTTCAAGTATTTTCAAGTACTTTTAAGTATGTTTATAAGAAACTTTAAAAAAATTTATAGCTTCAGTTTAAACAAATTATTCGTTATATAAACTTTTAGTATATTAAAAACATTTCACATTCAACATGAGTTAGTTGACAAAACAAACAATTATATTCATTTCAAAAGCTTAAACTTGTTTTCGTAAAAATATATAGCCTTGAACTTTATACTAATTTATAAAACTTTAATATTCTAAGAAAGTTAAAAACAAAGTTGTTGTTAGCGTTTAAATGTTGAATAAGATATTTAATAGCTCAAATGACCTTATTAAAATTGTGTTTTTATAAGTAAGCTGAAGTGTATAACAACAAAAAACAAGGCAATAAACCTTCTTAACATCAATCACTAAGGTTACTATAGTTCAACTGTAGATTTATAGTTCAAGTTTGAACATAAGTTGTTGTTAAAAAACAAATTGAAATAAAGCTTAACAAATTAAGGCAATTTTTTATATTAGTAAGAGCTCAAAATAAAATTTTAAGTTAAAGAATAAACTTTAAAAATACTCCTTCAATTTCTTATGACTCGATTTCGTCCTAAGCTTTGTTCAGAAAGCTTCTTAGACTAGTTGTCTGCCATAATTAAATAAAATAAATTACTATTTGGTGGTCTTAACTTTGCGTTTAAAAGTTCATTACTCTTTTGGTGGTTTTAACGTTTTGCTGTAAAAGTTAATTAACCGTAAAGTTTCAATAACATCTTAGTTTAATTTTTTAGCGGTGAAAAATAGCGTCTGAACAAAAACTCAAAGTTTTGCAACGGTTTCTGACGAGTATTTCGATTTTGATGTGTTTAAAACGCCATCGGTGAAAAATGAACCAAAATAATTTTCGATTAGTTTTAAAAATGCGTGCGATAGTGTTTAAGAAATTTTCGATTTTAAAACGCCATTTGTGAGCAATAAGCCGAATTAAATCGTGGTTTGTTTTAAAAATCTGCTCTAAGCTAATTTCTAAAGGTTTTTTCTTATTCGCATTCGTTTTGCGTTTAGAGTAAGATGTTTTTTTCGTAAGAACTCGCGATTAGTTTTAACATTTATTTTAGTATTGCCGTTTTGTGCCGTCGCTGCTGTGCTTTTGTTTAGAGAATGGGGCAACTTTCGTGCGTTTGCTTCTTTGCTGGACGTATTAACGCTGGAAGAAAAGTTTGTAGTCGCTGCTGTGCTTCCTTTTATGATTGGCTCTGTTTCTGCATCCTTATCTGATGGTGCAAGTAATGCTTGTGTTCTCACGGGTGGAGACGGCTCTTTGTAAGCCTCTATATCGGCCGTTGGCTTGAACTGTTCTGGCTTTGGCTGCGGTTTTCCAGCTTTTTGGGATTGCCCGACGTGGAATTGGCTATGATGGCTCTGATCGTTGCTGGCGGTCGTGGAGGTACTGGCTGCTGTGGCTCTGACTGTTGACTCTGGCCTGTCGATTCTGGCTGCGGTTGCCTGGACCGTTGGGACTGCCCGTTTTGGTGCTGGTTGGCCTGGCTCTGATCTTTGGCTTTGGTCGTTGACTCTGGCCTTGGTGATTCTGGCCGTGGTTGCTCAGAACTTTGGTTCTTAATAGATATTTTTGTTGCATTACTTGACGAAGTACTGGTGACGTCATAATTTGGTATGGCGACAGCGCGATTGCGTTTTGATTCTCTAGCAGCTTCACTTCGATCGAGTGTGGCTCTTTCGGCTTCTAATTCGCGTAATTCTTGTAAGGATTTGGTTTGGGTGAATCAAACGAGGAAAACTCTGTTATTAATGTTTTATATTTGTCTTGTTTAAATTCCTCCCTGTCCCTATAAAGTTGGCATCTATTAAGCCTAAAATAAAGTATATCCATGATACTATTAGATTTTGTTTAAAGTCTTAATAAAGTTTTAAACTAATTTTGGGTCACCACTACGAAAAGTAGAAAATAAAAAGAAGTTACGGACTTAAATAAGGTGCGTGTTACACAACTAGGGGTCACCATTTAACTATCCCGAATACTTATGATGTTACTTATTCGCGCGATGCTGGTTATTATCTGACTCCGTGCGCGTTATAAGTATTTATCGGTGATGTTATTTAAGTGTTTAGATATGACTTAGCTAAGTTATTTAGCTAAGTCGACTTAATGAATTGCGAACTAAACTTAGACTATCTTTTAAGCTTAGTTTAATTAAATAGTTAGATTGTTAGAATGCTTAACTAATTGTATATAAGAAATCGAGTCTAGAAACACAAATTGTATTGAAATGAATATAAACTGCGATACATGATAACAAAATATACAAACAAGCTATTCCAATTTACAAGTTAATATAAAAAACAGTCGCCTTCGTACAAGAAGTACGAGGCGACTACAACCTTTTCAACAATATACTATCAGTACAAAGGTAAAACTAGACTGCCTAGAAACTCGCGTTTTACTCAACTTAAGCATTTTTTGAGAGAAAAGGAAGAAAGAACAGCGATGCTGTTACAAAAAAAACAAAACTTTCTACATTAAGCGAAATGCTATAAATTACTAATATCAGGGTTGCTACTCGTTTAAACAAAATTTTTTTACAGGTTTTCCAAATTTCTTCCATGTTTAAAAAGTACACTTTTTCAGGTCTGTTTTTAGTTTAAAGTTATGTTTAAGGTAAGAAACTGTTTTAAAAAGAATAAAAAACATTGAAAACATACTGTAAAACTTATAATTTTGTTTTTTCAATAAAAAAATTTGATGACGACAATTTTTTCAATTTATATTATACATTTTTTAAATCAAATCAAATTCTACTACTGAAAATGTCAAAATTGTTAGTATTTAATGTTTTTTCTTTTTTTTTGTCTAAATTGTCAAATTCCAGGTTTTTCCAGGTAAACTGGCAACCCTGTAATATTTATATTAAATCAGAAAACAATAACCTATTAATTTGGTGGTAAATCATGATAGTAGCTGGATGACAGCTTCATCCACATAAGTCAATGGACTTTGCACAATTCTATTTTTCAGTTGTAGGTTGTTTTCAGTTCTTCAATGCATAATTTATATAAAGAATGATGTTCATAATCTATTACTGAAATAGATCATGAGAGTAAAATTGACAATAAACTAAAACTTTTTTGTGTTATCTAAAAACTTCGTGAGTTTCGTGTGCCTTAAAAGTTATGTGTTCCTAACAGTAGTTTAGAGGTAAAAGTAATGGTAAAAAGTTAAATTAAAAAAAAAACAGTAAAAAAAATAATTAAAATCAAAGAAAAACAAGTTACTGACTAAAAGCAAGGGTTAGAGGTAACAGTAAAAAAAAATCTTATAAATTAATATAATAAAAAGAACTAGAAAATGAAAAGAATCATATAAAATAAGTTATGAAAAAATAAAATCACATTACTGACTGAAAGTAAGGGTTAGAGGTAACAGTGAGAAAAAAAAATCTTCTAAATTATTTTAATAAAAAAAACTAAAAAAATTAAAAGAATCATATAAAATAAGTTATGAAAAAATATAAACACATTACTGACTGAAAGTAAGGGTTAGCGGTTAAAAGTGACTAAGAAAATAAACTTAAAGATTTTTTAATAAAAAAAAACTAGAAAATAAAAAGAATCATATAAAATTAGTTATGAAAAAATAAAAACACATTACCGACTTAGGTTAAGGGTTAGGGATAACAGTAAATATAATAATGATTAAATAAAAAAAACCTGAAAATTTTCAATCGTGCAAAGTGTCTTTGTACAATAGCGTCTTCGTGCATATTTGAAGCTTCATGCATAAGTGTCCCTCATTTTTGACACCTACTCTGTTCATACAACTGAAAAAGAACCTGTGCTACGCTGTAATAATGAAGAAAAAATCTTAGCTGTTCAATTATATAGTTGTTTAACAAAAAAAAAGTAACTTATTTCACATATTTGATTGTGCTATATTATTAAATTTTAAATGTTAAAGTTAACAATGTAAACAACTATATTCAGTAACAAAGATTAGATTTTCAATGCAAGCAGAAACAACTTTCACTTTTGTGCTGTACACTAATTAAAAAGAGGTGGAACTAGTCTTAATTAATACTTTAGAATGTGATAATAAATTTAAAACAATATTTTAAGACCCTGATTTTATAAGGAAACTACTAACTAATTCCCATAAAATTTTCATCTGAAAATGTTTGTGTTAATTACACATTTAAGATTCTGCATAACTTTTAAAGAACATCGGTAGAACAGTTTCACTTTAAATAAACTATGTATTTATTAGTTAACAATCATGAAAAATAATTATTTGTAAAGATTAAATTAGGAACAATTTTATGTATTTATAATATATACTAATTTAAAATTAGGTTTTATTTTAGCATATATTATTTTTAGGTTTAATCAAGTTATTTTAACTTAACTAAAAAAAAATTGACTATTTCATTTAATCTACTTGACCGCGACATTAGTATAATAAGATTCAATGTTGTCTTAAAATTGACATTTAGCAGGAGTGTTTTAAATTGTTTTTGATTTTGAATATATTTAATCACTGTCAATACTAAAACCAGTAAACTTTTCATAGTCACATTTTATTTTTAAATTGTTAAGTTTTTATTTTCCAAACTGAAAGTTTTAGTTCTAATTTCATATCTGTAAGTTATAAGGTAAAGTTATCTATACTTTTAAATTTTGCTTGAAAGCTTTTAACTTGTTTAAAGTGTTTTATTTAGATTTCAGCCAAAACCTTTTTTTTTTAGTAAAGCTTGTTTGATTAAATTAGATATAAATGTTTAAACACTTTCGTAGACACTTAAGTATTTTTAAAAGATTTTTATTAAAAGCTGGAACATATGTACTTTATTTTTAAAATAAATAAGATGTGCTACCTAACCTAAAAACAGAGACAGGAGCCTTTTTTTTTTAATGAACTAAATAAGTAAAAACTTGTAAAAAAAAATTATATAAAATTATCGATAATATAATGGTTTTTCATACCTCAGGTCCTAAAAAAATACTTTGAGCTTTTTTTTCGGTTATTAAATAAACTATACTATATAACATGGTAGAAACACTTTGAGATGCTATTTTAATAAAGCTGATTAATAAATGCTTTATACAAAAATAAACAAGAAATTTTCTGCATTTTTCTTTCAACAAATAAACAAGTGAAGTTATACAACTTTTAGATAACATTTAACATTATTGAAATAAAGTTGAAATTTTAGGGTAGGAAATAGTGAATCATTTTAATTAGTTTACATAAGGATTTTCTAAAGTGGGTCAAGGGGTCAAGTGGTCCTCTTGGGGGCCATTACAGAAAGTTAGGCGGCCATAAGCAGCAATGGGAGGAAATCATAATCTAGGGTTGGGTATGAGCTGTAAAGGGGCCACAGGATAGTAATGAGGTCATAATTTGAATTTGTACAAGATATACTGGTGTTTAAGATGAAGAGAAAAAAAACAGGTTTTAAGCGGTTCAATAGTAGTTCTGAGACTTAAACTAGATATTATAAGAAAACTTTAGTAAATCTAGGGGGCCTCAAACTGTAAAAGGAAGAGTCAAAAGGCCATAATTAGATATTTACACTAGATGATCTGGATTTGATGACGAAGAACATAAAAAAGGGCCTTAGGTGTTTTAAATGGTAGTTTTAAGAGAAATCTTGTCGGAGAGGGACATTGTTTGGAAAACCCTGGTTTAAAAATGGCTTTTTTTTTGTCAATTATGCATATTTAATTTTCATATAGGCTAAAGTAATTTTTTTTTACAATAAGACCTTTAAGGTTAAGAGCAAGTAAATATAAAAAGACAATTTTACTCCTAGATTAAGTGTTTTATTTACATTTAGAAATATATAAACTCTTTTTAAAATTGTCTTGTTTTGGTTTCAAAGAGTTGCCTACCACAGAGTTGCTATTATTTGAGTCAAAATGAATTATTGATTTACGAAAACTAAACTGAGTTTTATTAACTTAGTCTTAGTTTTTTTTTTTTCATTTTGTAAAATAATTAAAACATATGTATTATCAAAAAGTTTAAAAAATTTTCAGTGACCAAGTATGATTACTATAAAGTTTAAAATAGTGACTAAATTATAAAAGTAAAAAATGCAAGTACGTGTAAAAAAAAATTCAAATAAAAAAAAATTATAAAATTAGACCTTATGTTTAAAAAAGTATCCAAATTACTTAAGTTTCGCAACAAACTATTAAACAAACCTGAACTAGCCTGAAGTGTAAATAAATTTAATAATTTTAGATTTAAATTACTTAACTTAAAGTTGTTATAAAAAAAATCTAAAATTTAACAAAAAAGTTCTACTTGATATAATAAGGCTAGACAGTAGAAAAGCCTCACGGTTTAAGTAAACTTTAAAAATAAAAACCAAAAATAAATAAATACAAAAGTAAAATATGTGAAAACAAGTGTAAAAACCTGTTTTGGTTACCTACTATACACACTTAAAAAGTAAATATTTGGCAAAGTAGTACACGTTTTCATTATAATAAGTTTTAGTGATTTATAAACTATTGCATTAACATAGTTAACTTAGAGTAAAAGGTTAAGTACATGTACTTTTAAGGTGGTCCTAATACAGGGTTGTCATTTTTTGAGAAAAAACAGCCAGCTTGAAAAACCAAAGCTTAAAATGAAAGTTTAATATATGTTGGTTGAAATAAAAGTTGGTTGAAATAACTGTTTATACTACACTGTAGCCATTCTTTCAAATAAAACAGAATACTTGATTGACAAAAAATTAGACTGATGTTTATCAATCAAGCCTGAGTTATCTTCAGCTTGTAAAATAATTTAAATAACTATACTGTAAAAAAGCTTGAAAAACTACTTTTATTTACCTAAAATTACATAGAAATACAAAACAATAACCAAAAGTTTTAATAAAAACATATTTCTTAGCAAAAGAATCATAAAAAAATTCATGTATTTATAAAAACAAATTTGAAGTAATCTAAGTTTTGAAATATATATCAAACAGGCCTTGGTTAGCTATAAGATTTAAAAACTTTACTTTTCTACTCAAATAATTTACTAAAAATTATTATTAAATGAACTATTTTTAACAGGAGAAATTTTTGCTACTTTATTTAAAAATAAGTTTAAAGAGTAGAAGCACATCTGGATCTTAGTAAACTTAAAAAAAAACATTTAAAAAAATAAATTAAGTGAGAGAACTTGCTTTGATATAATCAGTTAATATATTTGAAAAGTTATGAAAAGTAGTGTGAATTTAAAGTTGCATGTTTAAAAAATAATTTAAAGAACTTTTGCTAGAAGCCACTTTTGCACGGCATCACGCTTGCACAAGTAACTTTTGCGAGAAGTGGCTTTTTTATTAATTTAGAAACTTTTGAACTGGTTTAACTTTCTTTTTAATTAATATTATATACAATTACTGTAATCCCTAACCTTTACCCTAGGCTGGTTATATTTTTCTTGTAAATTTATTTTTTTACCATTACTGTTACCCCAAATCCTTACCCTTGGTCTTCTTTTTTGTTTAATTTTTTCTATTTAAATTTAATTCTCTATTACTTAAACTGTTACCCATAAGTGTAACTTTTACCTTTGGTCGGTTTATTATTATTTTTTTACTCCCTAAAAATTGACTCTTTGTGCATATTTGAACATTCTTTAAAAGTATTTTCGTTCATGTTTGACCCATCTCAAATTTAAAGGGGCTTCCAATACATGGATGACATTCTTGATGACAAAACAGCCAGCCTGAATGATCAAAAACTAGGCTGAGTTAGTTTGAACTTAAAATATAATTCAATATGATATAGCATAAGCCAAAAACTTAAAAACTATTATTTATCAGTTTATATTTGTCTAAAAACCGAAATATTTCAAAAGGTACTTTAAAAACATGAAAGTCAAGGAAAAAAAAGTAATGAAATAATTCCTGATAAAATAAAAAATAAACTTATATACTCCGAGTACTCAGAGTATTTAGAATTTAACCAACGTTTTCATCATTTTAATGCGGAATCGCCATATATCAAGCTTAGAAAAATTTCCTTTCTTTTTACTGACACTTTCCTGGCTAAATTATGCTAAAGCTAAAACTAACTATATACTTCTTTTATAAGTAGTACTTTAATCATTTATTATTATTTTTTTTATAAAAAATTGGTATTTAATAATATACTCTTACAGGTTTTACAAACTTCATCAATTCTACAAAATAATACAAAAAAATAAAACTTAACCATATCCTGTTATGAAAATATTTCTTATATCATTTGAAAATAATCCTTTAAACTAAAAGATAAACAAATGTATTTATACTCTTACGTTCTGTAAAAACTTAACAATAGTTATAAAAAAACAATATACATCTGTTCAAAAAAAAATTTCCTCCATTTGTTTTTTAAATTGTCTCTAATATACAAAAATTAACAATACAGTCTGATTTTACTTAATTTTATTATTATAGTTTATTGAACGACAAAATATACGTTCAAGTATTTTGGTCTTGGGAACTGGTGCACGAAAAAACCTTTCGGTTATCGAGTTGCATACCATGGATACCTTTTAAAGTCTTGTCCAGGACACTTGAAATTCAGATAACTTTAAAAAACTAAAAAGAGATAAAGTATACATATAAACTTGTTAAATGGAATACTAAACTAAGTGCTTAGTTAGAAAGAACTTGATTTAAAGAAAAAACACTTTTGTTCAAAATTTATGCAAGATAAGCATTTGTGTTTATATTTCAATTTCACTATAGGCGTGTCCTTGCCTAAAACCATCAATACTAAAAAGCTTACAAAAACTGCTTTTCTAATAAAGGTAGTTGCTCAATATGTTAATAAGAAAATAAAGAAGTTTTCTAAAGGATATTTATTAACGTTTACCGATGAAGGCATCGGAAATTAAGTAGTTTTGTAAGTTTTTACGAAGTCATTTTTAGCCAGACTTGAGTTATTTATTTATGTTTTACAATATTAAAGCTTTGAAAAGTAAGGGATTTCGTAAATTTTCAACTGAAAATCTGACAGTTTTCAAATTTTATCAAGTTTATTCATTAATTTTTTTTTTCAAAAACTGCCATTTTCCTGACTTTCGTCATTTTTTTAGATTTTCCTAATTTTCCTGATCAAGTTGCAACCCTGTTAATGGTTCTTCATACTGTTTAAGGTCAACATACAAAATTAAAAAAAAATGATAACCAAGCCCAATATTTTAAATGTATAAAAATTATATTATATTTTTCCAGTTGATAATCTAAGATCTTTTACTTTTATATAATGTAGCAAAATACCAGCGAACAAGTCTAAATCCGCCTATGCACATATTATTTGGTATGAAAAGTTAAAAAAGCTAAAGTCAACTAAAACAAAATTCTAAATTTTAATTTGTTTTTACTGGTTTTCAAATTATGATATAAACTAAAAATTTGTTAAAATGATGTTTTATTTTTATTTTTAAGTTGAGTAGACATTTGTATCTCTTGAAAAAGTAATTTTTTTTTAAAGCTGTTACAGCAATACTCATAAACAATATATAATTAAAATACCAAGACAGCAATCACGCCTCTAGGACTTAGTAAACTAAATAAACCAAATCTTAAAAAACAAAAATGAAAATAGTGCATTATCTGCCATATATAAAAATGCCTATATCTGCATTGTTGGTCTTTTTCATTAATAAACTGAACTGTTTTAACAAAAATTTTTTTTTGAAATAATATAATTAGATAAACAATATAAATTAAAAGTAAACAGTTTTAATTGTAATTAAAGTGATGTTTAAAGTTTTGTAGTACTTTTAAAATGCAAGTTATCTTTTTACAAACTACAAATTCAAAAAGATTTATAGAATATTGAAACCTTTTCATTTGTAGAGAAGTTGCTTTAATTATAAGAAGAAAGGTTCTATAATTAAAAAAAAACATTTGTTAGTTTTAAATTAAAACATCATGCGTTTATTTTTTGGATAAATGCACATGGCCACAATAGCAACTACATTGGTACTTAAAAACGCTATAAGTTGCATTCAAACTATACTTTAATTATTTAGTTGTTATACTTTATATTTAAAATATATATATACATTATAAACAAGAAGTTTGAAAAAACGACTGAGTTAAAGTAAGTTTCTTAAATTAAAGCTGTGATTCTAGCTGCAGAGTACACTTTATTTCGTTATGTTAAAAGTTAATATAACATGATAAAGAGACTTGGGTCTGTGTTAAATTTATCATGTATATTGTATACCATACTTGCTATGCAACCACTAATCACTCTATTCTTTTCTAATTATTTTCCAAAGCAAAGTTATTTTAAATGAAGATTTATTAAATCTATCTTTTAGAAACTCAAACTGCTATTTACCTTAACTTTTATTGGTCAGGCGCTTGAAGTTTAAAAAAATATTTACAACTGCTAGATTTATGTCATACATACGTTATTTAAAAATATTTTCTAAATGTTAACGCCAAGAAGTTATTTATGTGATATTACATATTATATTGGACTGTTTAATAGTGTTTAAGGTTTTTATGTAGTTCAAATTAAAAACTTTTCTTATATTTGCATAGATATAGCAAAAAACTTCTATTAATAAACTGTAATGTAAAAGATAATCGTAGAAAACTTAAAGCAATTGAACATAGATATGTTCTATTTAAAAAAATACTAGTTTTAACCAATTTTAATTTCATTTGGTTTTAGTTACACAGAAAGTGTCTTTTTAAATACAAATAGTTTTTATAGTCTGAAATTAGCATTGATTAAAACACTCAAAATAATGTATTTTATTTTGATTTGTTATAATCTTACTGTAATAAAATAATATTTTGTTAGTTTTCTAAATCGTCTTAGTACGTAAACAGTTTTTTTCAACATCTTTTATTTTGTCAATATACAAAAATATGTTATCAAAGTATGCAAATGTTTCTGATTATCTTATTATTTTTTTTGAAGTTTTTTCGATATTTAGTCTTCAGCGAACAAAAATAAGGAATCTAAACAGAAGTACAAACAATACAATTCTAAAAACTAAACCATATTACGAATCACTGCTTTAGAAATCTTACTATACTTGTGTTATGTCTTACATTGTTGTTATTTATACTAATCAGTTTTCATTGATATATGCGTGTAAACTGTAATGTGTACAACTTTTATAAAAACTTGCATTAAAAGTAATAGCTGTTATGTTTTTATTTTTTATCACACAATTTTCATAGATTTAAACATTATTTTGTTACGCCAAATAGTAATTTTGGTACAAAAAAATGACTAAAACTTTGTTTAGCATCATGATTAACAACACACTTGGAAATACAAATTAAGCTGCTTCTTTCTGTTGATATTTTTAATTAGTAATCACTTAGAAGTCAAGAAAAAACGCGACGCACGAGAAAGGGAGAAAAGAAAACTCCTACAAGGAGCTTTTACGAAGGTTACAGGGACAGGAAACAAATGTGGGTGGAAGATAGACCCGATTCGAGCTCCACCTTAACAGGGAAATAGGATCCAATCGATCTTTTTGTGCCTTTTTGAAATTTATAATCGGTTGGATTCACGAGATATCGGTCTAGGAATTATCAACGAAGCAGCAAGTGAAGCCGGTTGTTTTGTGGGAGAAAACATGTTTTTGATCTACGATGGTGCTTCTGTGTTCGACACGTTCAACTACGACAACTACAAAAAGTTTTTTCTGCCGACATAAACTCCGGTTTAGAGTTCCAGAGCTCCTGCAAAGGCGACTTGTGCGGTCCGGTGTTTTGCAGGCAGTCGAAAAGTGTCCAATTTAATAACTTAAATTAACAGACTTTTGCCGATAATTCGGTGAACGGAGTTGTTTCGTATGGAGGTATCCACTGTAAGATGCGACTTCGTGAACTCCATGGTCTTCATATATATGACAAATGTAAATTAAACCAGTTACTGCTTCAACAGTGATGGTAGGTGTACCAATTTTTTGTTCAGTACAAACATGATAACTATAAAGCAACTGCATAGCACTTTGGTTTTCATTAGAGAGCTGCACCTTTTATCATCTAAGATTTTATCATCTAAGATATTTCTCAGTTGCAGAGGATTCTCGTACTCTGTAGTTTCAGTTTCACAATTATCTTCCCATCTAAACACTTTGCAGTCTTTCACACTGCGACCAGTAATCATTGTCAACGACTTGTCAAACTCAGCTTAAAAATCAATTTCACCGTGGATAAATACCAACGCAATGTTGTGCTTACCATACTTGTCATTTTGATAGTCTTCGTGTTGGCACAAATCATTTGAAACTTTTCCTGCAAGCTACCCCTGTGGTGCAACCCGGTTTTGTTCAAAATCTTTCCGGTCTTCTTGGAACTAGAACAGTACTTCTGTGTGCTGCAAAGGAAAATTGTTAAAGTAACTTGCTGCAGTTGGAACCCATCATCTTTTACTGAGGATGGCGCCTTAACAAGCTATATTATAATGTTTTTTGTTGCTGAAATAAGGAGCATGATAAAGAGCGTCCCCCACTCCTGCGTCGATCCTTTATGCTTAAAAATCAAGTTTGGAGAAAATGTTCTCACCTTTTCATCAGTCCGCTCTACGTGGGCCGAGGGCTTAGCTGCCACGCACGAATGTCCAATGCTACCGGTAGTTTAATAGTTAAAACCTCCGCATAAAATGATGCACCAAATTATCCAACTGGACACTTTTCGACTGCCTGCAAGCCACCGGACTGCCCGAGTCGCCTTTGCAGGAGCTCTGGAACTCGAAACTTGAGGTTGTGTCGGCAGAAATTTTTTGTAATTGCCGTCGTTGAACGAGTTGTGCACAGAGGCGACCATCGACCAAAATAATTTTTCCCCTGCAAAGCATTCATTTGCCAAGCAGTAGACGGCGCTCAATACCAGCGCGTAATTGTCATTTAATCCAAATATTTCGTGTTTGAACTCGGTTTCCCCAGACTTCTGCCCATGTAGCGCTTCAGGTCATATGTAATATTGGACAAATGTTAGGAATTTTCCTTTTTTCGTGCGTCCTTACTTGACTTGTGAGTGAACTTGAGTTGAAAATATCAACATAAAGAAGTAGTTCAGTTTGTAATTTAAAGCGTGTTGTTAATCATGATGCTGAATAAACTTATAGCATTTTTTTATACAATATTACTGTTTGACGTAACAAAAAAATTGTTTATAACTTATAAAAATTGTGTGATTAAAATAAAAACATAACAGTTATCACTTTTATGGAAAGTTTTTATAAAAATTGTACTTATCAAAACTTAAATACATAAATCAAAGAAAATAGTTTACAATGTAAGACATAAGACAATTGTAGCAAAAATTCTAAAGTAGTGATTTCTAAATGAATTGGTTGTTAGAATTTTATTTGTATGTACTTTAGTTTGGATCGTAAGTTATTGCTCGCTGACGACGAATTATCGAAACACTTCGAAAAATACTTACAATCACAACTCTAACAACCAAAACGTATTACAAAGATAAACAATGATTAAGCAGAAACATTTGCATATTCTAAGAATATATTTTCGAATATTGACAATGTAGAAAATGTAAAATAATATTGACGCACTAAGCAAATTAAAAACTAAAGAAACATAACTTTGTTAAAGTAAGATTATAACCATTCAAAAAAAAACACTGAAGCCTTACAAAAATGGGAGGACAGTAAAAAGATTTAAAGAACACGTAATTCGTTTTTGTGTAAAGTTTTGTTTTATTGGTTTTAGTTTTTATAGTGAATTTTGTTGTTCCACATGAAACTTTGCTGATCATGCTCTGTATAGAGAAGAGAGTAATAAATAACTACTTGTCTTTTTTTTGTAAACATCCAGTAGAAGATTAAAATCAAATTTTAATAACAGCTAAAAATGTGCAGACAAAACAGTAACCTCAGTTGGTTAATTTAACTAAATAGTTCTGATCAATCTTACTGGCTCCGTTGTTAGTTTTTTTTTTTGTAATAATGTAATTATTACGTTATGAATTTAATTATTTGCACCTTTAATTAAAATAAATTATTTATTATAAAATAATTTTAAGCAATTTCTTACTTTTATAATACATTTTTATTGTTTAACAAAAATATTATCAATATAAACAAGTCCAATTTAGAAATAACTTCGAATGTATTTTTGCAACGATGATGGCTATAACTAAAAAATGCAGAGCGAAACCCGCCAACATAAAGAATATTTAAATAGGATTCAGCCTGAAAGAGATATAAGTGCGGCCCGCAAGCTTGTAAATCTGACCCGCCAAGCCAAATTTTAAAATTTATTCTTAATATTTTGAAAGATTAAATAAAGAGAAAAAAAAAAGCTTAAGCAAAACTTGTAAGAAATTTAAAGGTTACATTTCATAGAAAAAAAAGAATAGTCACCTAAAAATATCATTTATTGCTGAATAACTGAGTAATTTTTGTGAATGCAACTTAAACGCTTTAGATTATACACAAATTAATTTTTTCACACCTGGCTCGCTAACTGAAATTGTTACCCATCCCTTATATACAGGATAGTTTTAACATTGTCGCAATTCGTACTATTAATATCAATCATTACGTTCCTTTTCAACAAGTTACTGTTTAATTATATAATAACTTATTTTATCTAGATCAAGTTTTCAATTTATTGTTGTTTTTAGTTTATAGCTTTTTTACTATTAGATGAAAAAATAATTATGAAAAATAGTACACTAGGGTCTTACATAAATTTAAATTTTTAAGCGCCAAAAGTAATAAAAAAAAATCGCAGTTAACATATAAACAAAAATTACTTGGTTTAAATCTTTTTATCAATCTTTTTTAACGCTGCTGTAACTCTGGTAAAATTATTTCCTTATACAATTATTACAATGACATGTACATTTATTCAACTTGGAATTCAAAGGACTATAAGAAATTACTTTTCTGATACTAATTCGGATAAGTAGTTTAATTTTTAATAGATATATTTAACGTAGTTAGATAAAATTAAACGATTTGTTTTTTTTTGGAATTTTATGTAGAAGAAACATACTAAAACAATGAGAAACTAAATGAAAATACAAATAGTATATTAAAACAGTTTATTGAACTTACTATGTGTAGGATATTGTAATAAAAAACACTTAATGTGTTTATTTTAAGCGTTATATAAATATTTTATTTATAAAAAAAAATCTAAAATAAAGGTTTTTTGTGAAAATTAAAATTATTGAAACAAAAATAGTTGTGTTGTACACAAACAACTTTTTTGAAAATATTAAAATTCTGCTGCATCAGTTAATTAAATTTATCTATATTGTAGTTAATAAAGATAATTTACTTGTTAAAACTGAGTAATACTGCAAGTTGTAAAAATAAAGTTAAAACGGTACAAACTTTTATTTAGAGCTTTTTTTAACAACATTGGTACTAAAAAACTATAAATTAATATAAAACTAGCAGATACTTATAAAATGAGCAGAAATTATTAAGTTTCAGAGCAAGCAAAATCAGCCAATTTCATAGGCAAACTCGGACCTTTTCTCCATTCATCTCTTTCAATGTCGTATATCTCAACTTCATCTGTAAGATCGTCGACATCTAATCTACATCCCCCCATCACATACAAACTTGAATTTACAATGCAGCATCCGAAATTATAGCGTGGAATATTCATTGAAGAAAAAAAACTAAATTGATTGGTTTCGCTTGAATAAACTTCAACCGACGACAAAATATGCTCTTTTTTACCGCCACCAACAACAATAAGTTTTTTGTCATAAGCAACAGTGCTATGCCCAGATCGTTTAATTAGGAGTCTCAAATTGTTTGTTTTCCATTTGTTTTGTATAATATCGAATGTTTCTATATTGTCCAGCCATGTATCTGTGTCATTAGAACCGCCAATAGCCCAGATTTTTCCTTGAAAATAAGTCAAAGTAAGGTCGTATCTTTTAGTGTTCATACTAGAAACTTCAGTCCATTCAACAGTTTCAAAACTGTGGACTTCGCATTTGTCTATAACTTCAGAAGAGTTTTTATATCCTCCTCCGACAAAAACACATTCTGCTAAAGAACACATTCCAAAGCTTAGCCGTTTGTTGTGCATAAAGGGAAACTTTTTTGTAGCTAATTTATCGCTGAGAGACACAATCTCATTTTCAGCTGATTCAACATAGTCTGATCCATTATATCCGCCTATCAAATACAATTGATCTCCTTTTATTACGGATTGATGGCAACATCTACGTGTACCCATAGTTTTAAAGTGATGCCATTTACCAATGTTGGTGTCCATTTTCAAAACAAAGTTTTCCTGAGTTGTTTCATCTGATTTTCCTCCGCTAATATATATATAACTTTTAATTTTATTGTTTTCTGCACCTAGAAATTAAATTTAGTCTACAACAGTTAATCAAGTTTTTCTAACATTATTATAATAAAAAGAAAACACCGGTAATAGTAATCAAAACGGGTTTGATTTGTCGTAAAATAAACTATAAATTAGTAAAAAATCAGGCAAAATATTTTTGTATAAAAATGAAACCTGTGTCTACTGAGAGCTTTAGTTTTATGATTAAAGCTTTAAATTGCAATAAAAGAACTACGTATACAATGTATAAGTAAAGTAATATAAAGTTGTAAAACGTGTAGTAATAATAAAAAAAAAATGTACCTTTAGTTGAATAGCAGTTTGTTCTTTGAACATCATTAATGTTATCATTTTCCTTTTCGCTTGCATTTCTTGATAACCTTTTAATATTAGTTTTTATTCGTTTTGTAGCTTTTAAATCAGCCAACAGATCGTTAGTTTCAGACTTCAAATTTTTGTAATCTTTTTTCAAGCACTCCGCTTTGTTTTGAGCCTGTCTGAGCGAATTTTCCAAAATGTCTAGGTATTTAGTTATCACTTTGTTGTTTTCTTGCAATGCCTTGTTTTCAATTTCTAGTCCGACAGTTTTCCTCAATATTAAATCATTCATTTTTTCATCGATTACGTGTAGTTCTTTTATTTTATTTTCAACTTTATTTAAAAGCCCTTCATGAAGTAAATTTTTATTCAACCATATTTTCATGTTGTAATCTAAAGCTTTCTTATTTCCACTTAAAACTTCATTTACTTTTTCATTGTCAGTCCCTTCAAAAAATTCCGATTTTAAAGATAATATGAAACTAAAAACCATAACAAAATTAATTTAAAACATTTATACTGAGAACTATTTCTACTCAACAAAACTAATATTTAATTTTTTTATAACGATTTCTAATCAATAACTACTGAACTTCAAGACTCGCTAACAAAAATAAACTTTGGATATTTTAAATTAAGAATCGACAGTTTCCAGGTGTTGTTTAAATAAATTTCAACTGGTTGAAAACAATTAAGGTAGTTTAAAGTATCTTAGGCTATTTTCGGTTAAATATGCGTTTAAAATCTAAACTTATAATTAAAAACAAGGCGATACATCTCAAAAAGTATGATATAAAACAATATTCGGATGTAGGCATAATTAAAAAGACTATAGTAGTAAAAAAGAAGAGAAAATTAAAAGAAAACATTTCAAAATTACATATCAATTTCTTTTTTTAGTTTTCAAAAATACAATAATAAATAATTTAACAAGAGTATTGAAAAAAACAATTACTAAATCTGAAGAATTAGAATTAGTTTTTGGAACAAAAATTGTCAAATTACTAATTGTCAGAACTAAATAAGTAGTGCACCTATAAAATGAAATCTTAGTACGTGATTATAAATATAAATGTTTAATTTATTAACAAATTAAACAAGTAATATGATTATGACTTCATAAAATTTTTTACAGAGTGTTAAACAAAGAATTTTAAGTTAGTAGTCTTAAAAATAGAAAAAAACATTAAAATTTATAAGAAAAAATAATATTTTTTTTTCATGCAAAACGACTGTATAAAAATATTTTAATAATAAGTAATAATAATAAGGTATATAAGATATAAATAAAGATATATTGATCATACATTTAGGGTCATGCAAAAAAAATTAATTTTTATTTTTTTAACTAGTTTTTTAAAGCTTTAAAAATAATGAGAAACTTGTCAACTTTGTTTGTAGAAGTATCTAAAACTGTAAACTTAAAGTGATTTATAGTTTTCTTTGGACTATGTATTATCAGAGGTTGTTTTGCATTTGATTTAATGATAATATCTCACAACATAGAGTTTTAAACTTTGATAATTTCAAACTTATTTATCTGGACCTTATTATAAATAGATGATCCGTATGGATCCTTGTTATACTTAAAACTATAAGTTCAACATATATAATTAAGTTATTTAAACAATAGCAAATAAACAAACCTTTACTAATTACTGCTTCAATATTGTTGATAGCATCTTCACAAGTATTTACATCGATTTCGTTTTCTTTAACTTCTAACTTTTCCTCTTCAATAGTTGCTTCTTTTTCATTAAGCAATCTTCTTTTCCTTTTCAACCCACCCTTTGTTAAGTTTAACTTACTGATTTTTTCATTTAAGTTTTTAATTTCTTTCTGGAAACCTCTCAAGAACACTTTACACAAGCTGTAGCCTTTACAGTTGGTTTTGTAAGTTTCCTTTAGACGGGTATTTTCTTTATCTAACTTCTTAATGATTTTTACCATGGTCATCCTTTTGTTTGCTTCATACTCAACAACTTTATCAAAGAAGCTCAAAGTATCATTTGAACAATCACTGTAGTCAAGTTCTTTATTCACATTAAAGTGAACTTTAACTATTTTTTCTTCCTGTAAATCTTCTCTACAAATTGGACATTTCTTATTCTCACCTTTTATTACGTTTGATATGCAGTCTTTGTGAAATGTATGACCACACGGTGTGACAGATACTTCTGTGTCTACTTTAAATAACATATCCAGGCATATACAACATTCGTACTCCATTATTACTTTTAATTTTAATATTTTAAATTTTTAGAATCTGTTTAAAATGATTATTAAATACTTTCAAGTTTACTTTTTAAGTAATAATAATACTAAAATGAAAGAAACGTATGAAAATTTTGACAATTTTATTTAAAAAATATAAGAGAAATTAATTTTGTTAAATTTTATAAAAAATCTCTCAATATCATATTTTAAGTCAAAACCTTAAGTCTAGTCTAGTTTGCTTCATAGCTTTAAGTTGTACTTTTCTTTGAAGTAACGTAAAAAAATGCCTAGTTTTTTTAAAATACTTTAGAATTTGCTTATTTCTCTAGGTGTTTAATAGTAAAATGCTCTGCAAGATGGTTGTAATACTAGTATGCATAGAATGTATTTTATTGTGCAAAGAAGTTTTTAATAACTTTTGTTTTTCTTATTTTACTATAAAAATTTAATCAGAACAAATATTAAAAATGTACTTAGCTAGTGATGTATTCATTAAGCCATGAATCTTCAAGCTAATCAGAATCTGTGTACACCAAATTGCAAAACATAAATTGGGTTCTTAAGATACTATTTTAAAAAGCGCCGCTAACGGTAGGACTACGTAAATACTTTTATTAGTATATTTAATTTTAAAAAGATATTTTTGAAGCTTTATTTTAATGAGATATGTTTTCATTGAACCCACTAGCGGCGCTAATATATCATTACTATGTTTATTATTACATGAAAATCTTTTGATAACACAAGCTGAAATTTAATATTTCATCTTAGTTTTAAAGAACCTTTTTATTTGGTTTACCTTATTTTCACAGTGATATTTTAGTTATATGGCTTTGTCTTACATACTTATTAATTGAGCACATATCCGCAATCACTACAAAAACCCCAGTAAAGTATTCTAAAAAAAGTTTATTAATATTAAATACATACTTAAACTAATTCTTTATCTTTTACTTTGTGAGTATTATCTTATTACAAATGATATTAAGCAAATAGAAAAATAAGAACAATAAAAACGAATTAAAAACAGCTAAATTCAAAATAATGTATATATTTTTATCTCTGTACATTTGATGCTGAAATTTTTTCTTTCATAGACTGAATTTCTGCATTTCAAGAAAATTTAAGGCTTGTATTTGATTGTTACTTCTTTCTGGTAAAAAACTAAAAACTTAAATTTTAACTATATTTTCTTATGAAGTTAGTTACAAATAAGTACTGTATTTTAAGATTTTAGCAAGGCTTAGTAATTTAGTTTTGAGTTTGTCACTCTTTCAATTATAAAAACAATCTTAATTGACCAAAAACCAGTTTGTAATTCTTTAAGCTAGTCTAAATAAGAAGAAATATATTTATGTTTTCTAAAGACTTAATAACAAATTAACAAAGCTTAAATGAAACTTACATCAATTAATCAAAAAAAAATCTATATAAAAAATAGTCTAACATTCAGAAAAATATCAATCTAGTCTGAATTTTTCAATAAATAATCAAACAAACATGTGTGAGCATAAGTTTTTCAAAAAAAATTCCTGTGCCTAAGTCTCCAAACTTTTAAAATAGCATTAAAGTTATTCCGAGTAACTTGAGTGTATGAAAACTCTGTTTTTTAAACAGCTAAATGTCATTTTTGCTTTATAATTTAGTTTATTCAATTTCAAAAAATATCAATAGTTGTGCTGACTATTAAGATTGGTATTATACAGTAAATCAAATTATTTACTGTAAACATTTAATACTTAATATTGTGTTAACTTTTGATTTTAACATAGTTTAGTAAAAGAAGTTAGATCAGTTAAAATGACTATTAATAATTTGAAACAAAAATAAACCTAATTATACTAACATCAAAGAATTTGTTTTAAATTATTAAGTCAAACATTGGAAGTAAATGTTGTTAATAAAGTTTCACAGTATTGTAATCTTTTTAGTCAAAACTGATCTGTATGATTAGAAACTGTATTGAATAATTTTGAACTGAACTGCAGTCACCCAGGATTTTTTTTTGTAATTTCAAGCTTTTCAAAGGCAAGATAAATCAAGCTCTTCAACATAAATTACCACAAAGTAAAAAAATATTGAAACTAAATCAACTATATCTCACTTTAAAATAAAAAAAACTGACCTGAAATTTTAAAAGTATATTGAGATAAAAAAAAACTATCTGAGCCAGCCGGAGTTTAGAAAAAAAATTGAGTTATGTGTCATATTGAGATTTTGAAAAGTTATAAAGTAACCAGGAATATTCTAAATTTGTGGCAATTTTGTTAATTACCTTAAATATCATAGTTATAAGAAACAGATTATTTAAAACATTTATTTTAAGACAAAAAGAGTTGTTAATTTAAATAAAAATGTAGCCTTAGCTTTAGAAATAAAATTGTAAACTAACATGAACATTTAAAAAAATCCTTTTTTGTTTAAGTTTTGATAAGAATATCAAAATACCTTTTAACTACCTTTATTTTTGTAATTATAAAAAAAAAACACTAAAAGGGATATCAATTAACAGTTTTTCAAAACTTAAGTATTGCAAAACAACTAAAGAACCTTAAAGAAAAATTTAAAACGTCAAACTGATTTTTTACTTGAGACTAACTAAAACAGAAAAAAAACGTAATATTTCAAAATACTAAACGTTTAACTGTATGTAAAATTATAAAATAACAAAACACAAAAAAACTTTTCAGCCTTTTTTAAAGTGTTTGTTAAACATAAAGTTACATCATCTTTTAAATCACATACTATAAATCTTTTAATTAAACTATTGAAATTACTGCATTTATATATTTTTTAAATAAAAAAATTAGACCTCTAGTAACAGTTCAATAATAATTGTCAAGTTTGCTTATTTTTTAAACTAAAACAAAATCAGCCTGAGTAACAAGTATAATCAGGGTTGATACTCTTTGAGTCAAAAATCTATCATGAGCCTTAAATGTTTTTAGTTATTTATGAAAAATCATAAATAAATATTTGAAATAAATGAACTTTAAAATAAAAAATTTAAAATATCTAAAAAAATAGGAACTTTAACGAAAAAAACATAAAATTCAAACTATAACAAAGAAACTACATTCCATGAAAGAAAAAACATTGAAATAAGATTCTTTTTTTTTAAACTATCCTTGAAACTTTAAGGAATTTATACTGTTCTGAGTTATTCTAAGTGTGTGTCACTCTGCGAGAGTTACAACAAACCAGTTTGAATCAACTTAAGTTTAAAATAGAAAAGAGAACGCAAAAGCTAAAAAGTATGTAGCAGTATTCTTGAAGTAACATTATGATTAAAAAAATAAGATCTAAAAAAATTCATACTGTTCAAAAAAAATTTGATATAATTTATTCAGAAATTTGACAGAAATTCTAAAACTAGACTAACTTTTTCAATAAAAAAAATGTCTAGTAAGACTGTATTTTTAAGAAAAGTTTAACTAGGCTGGGTGTTTGACAACTCTAAATGATACTGATACTTAAACTGGTTATTAAAAGGTTTGCAACTTTTTAGAGTAAAAATCTTTGTTTAGAGTAAAAAAATCTATCCTGAGTTACATCAAATTACTCTAATCATCCTAATTAATATAAATTAATGAAAAAAGAACTTATAAGACAAATTAAAATACGAATCAGACAGTTAATTTTTTTTTGTTAGAACAACAGAACAAAACAGGTAGAAAATAAAAATAATTTTCAAGAGCTAACTTTTTAAATCCTAAAACTAATAAATTAAAGTAACTAGAAATCTATTAAAAACATAGCTAATTAGCCTGAGATTTACAAAAGAACCCCAGAATATAATAAGCCAGCCTGATTTTTTTGAAAAAACCTTTATAAAACTCAAACTAGCCTCAGTATGTGGCAACTAAGTATTAACTAAACCCTATAACAGGGGTCGGCAGGCAGTTGGTGCTCGCGGGCCAAACTTAAGTTCCAAAAATCTTCGTAGGCCGCAGTTTTAGTTTTAGTGACATTTGAATGATATTTTGGTTTTAGTTTTAGTCACTCTACAGAAAATTTATACTTCTAATTACTTTATTATTTTTCAATGACATTTAGCTACTCATAGTTTAAATTTAAACTATAAATACTTATTTGAATAAATTTACATTTACTAATATACTTAAGTTTTAATAAAATACTAACTTTCTTAAACACTTAACAAGCTAAACTTAACGTTTTTTTTTTAATTCACTTACAACCTAACTATCTATAAAAACCGAGCTTGAAAACATTTTGGGACACTTTTAAATATTTTTATACTATGAACCTCTTTTTCATATTTTAAAGATATTAATATTTAAAATATATTTTTTGCGTCTAAAATTTTTACGGTTCACTCTTTAAAAAAAATCAGTAGTTAGTTAACTCAATAAAACTAATACCTAATTGTATTATAGAAAAGCTAAAACAAATTCTTTAACATAATTAATGGTCAAATACTTTAATAAAATACATTATTAGGAATTAATTAGTTTTTTTTTATGGTCGCCACTTTAAATTCAAAAAATGTCTGAGTTATCTCAAACCAGCTTAAATTTATTAAAGCTAAAAAATTTAAAAATTTAAAAATTTGCTGTTAATCAGGGTTAAATACCTAACTAAAACATTATCATTATAAAAAAATACACAATTTTTAAGAAGACAAAAAAATACAATTAGTGAGCTACACTAAAGACATAAAAAATGTTCTAAGATTTCGAAAATTTATTAAAAGTGTTTGAAATAGATGCTTAACACACACCTGAGTTTAGAAAAAATATATATTTAATAGGTTTAAAATAGTATGAGTTTTTCAAAATTTTTTAAATAGTCTGTGTGTTTCGCAACGCTGTTTAAAATAAAGTTCAGAAAATAAAGAAATAACAAAGTTTATAAACAGTAATTAAAATATAAAGCAAAAAAATCATTATAAGTCAGCTTGAATGGACAATCAAGTTTCTTAAATATTCAAGAAAAATATAAAATTATATTAAGCCATTAATAAAGTAGAAAATTTTTTTAAGCATTATAGCTTTTTTTTCTGCAATAAAAATATTGCATCTAAAAAGAGTAAATGTGAAATATAAAACGAGCTACAAGAATTAAAAAACGTTAGTTAGGAGATTTCGGAGAAACAAAAAAAAATAGCTTAAGTCAGTTCCAACAAAGCACATGATTATTTTCAGTAACTACAGACTGATCAGTAAATTTTTTTAAGGTAAATTATAAAGTAGCAAAATTAATAACTATTAAGAAGTTACCCTTTAGAATTTCAAACTTTTTTAAAGAATTAGTGTTGGCGGTAGCAAAATATTTTTGTTAATTTATTCAATGACAAAGATAAGTCGTGTTTAGGAAATGCCTGAAGATTATAAAGCCGCATAAATCAAATTAGGACTTTAATCAATCTGTTAAGATGAGAGTACTGATACAACAACAATTGTTCATTTAGTTCTAGATTTTACTAGAATACCTACGTTCTTCAAGAGGTGTTTTTACTAACTTTGACATTTTAGAAAAGTTTCTAGGTTTAGTTCAATGCAAAGCACAACAATAGGCAAAGATATTTTAAAAGCAAAGGTGCGATGCACCAATATAAAGTTTTTGAAAGTACAATTTTTTGCTTCTATTATCAGTATAAAATAAAGTTAAAAGTAAAATAATTGTAATATAACAATATTTAAAATACTGTTTAGCTACTTTAGATGTGTTTTTTGATAAAAAAATATTTGTTTAGTAGATTTTATGTGTCAAAACGAAAATTCAATTATTTACATGTATAAAATGTTTAAAATTTAAGGTTTTTAAAAAAAATTCTCAAATTCAAGGTTTTTCTAGATTTTTTAAGCATAAATTGTCAAATTTCAGGCTTTTCCAGGTTTCGAGTTTTTAGCAACACTGATTGTTCACACTTATGTGTATACAATTAAAAAACTTCTATTTTAAATTATATTAGCTGCAAGATTTTAAATTTAACATATATTACAATGAAAACGAACACTTTACATCGAACAAAACATACATCATTAGTTTAATTTGCCACTCTAAAAAGCAAAAAAATCAGCTTGAGTGACAAAAAACTAGCCTGATATTTTAATTTACAAAAGGCAATTCAATCCAAAACTAAAAAATGATAAATTGGCCTAAGATTTGAAGTCTTCAAATAGTCATAGTGTGAGTGTTTTGCAATGTTTAGTTGTTTATTTGCTTTAATTTGAACTATTTTGGTTAACAATGTACAAACTTAATAAATTTACCATACCCAAATCTAGTTTTATTAAATAGGTATTTCCAAAAAACAGCAACTGTGTATATCTTTATGCAACGCATAAAAATCAACTTAATTTGCCAAAAAAAAATTGTTTGTAAAATGAAAATATACACCAGACAAAAACTATTTTAATTTATCTCTTATATATTGTTTATAATGTGGTTGTACACAATTAGATGTTACATGTAGAAACAAAAATCGTAGAAAGTTATGCATATACTAAACCTAATCTAACTTAGTTGTTTAATAAAAGTGGCTATAAACATGAGCATCTTCGTACATTTGTGTGCATAGAAATTTATTTAAAGTGCACAGAAAACTTCTAAAAATCTAAACTTGTCAATACTAAAATAAATAAAACTTTATTTCTTATTACTATGTAATTTTAACTGTTTTTATGCTCTCTCAAATATTACATCTAGTAAAAAAAAACATCTATAAAATAGACTTTTGAATAAAAAACTAAAATAAAATACCTAAACTGTAAATAAATGACATCGTAGTTAATTACTTTTCATTTCTTCTGTACAAAATGGAAAACATTTGCATGTAGTATATTTACTAAATACGTATTATATAAGTAACTCACTAAAACCAAGCACTCTTAACACTGTTTTTTCATATAATAACTTGCTGTTTTAAGAAGAAACCATTATAAAACTGAGAAAAAACCCTGATGGAATGCTAATCTGTCTTTTTAACATTTTTAAGCTAAAGTAGTAAAGTGTTTTAATTTTTTTAAATATTATAGAGGGGCTAAAACGAGATTAAACAAACTAAACCAAATATCAGGTAAAAAATTGCTTTAAAAACATTTTTGCTCAGCGGGTCACATTTATATGCTCGCGGGCCGAAAAATTTTCTTTCGAGGGCCGCATTCCATTCAAAATAATAACTTGCTCGCGGGCCGCAGATTTATGCTTCGAGAGCCACATTTGGCCCGCGGGCCGCAGTTTGCTGACCCCTGCCCTATAACTTTTATAGAGTTTGTATGCACTATCTAATTATTGATATATAATAATATAAAAATTGTATAATTTGAATTATTAAAAACTTAAAATTGTTACTAAAATTTATTCACCACTACTACCATGTATCTATTTAAAGAAAATTTTTACCATATTTTAATTGTTTTTATCTCAATTAAAGTATTTTTTTATTAAATAAATGCTCTTAATTTTTTCTGTAAATATAAAAAATAGTTTTTAACTTCAAGTGTTACTTAACTAACAACATCATTATCAAGTGAACAATCTTATATGAACAATTTTGTAATTTAAAAAGTAGGTAATAATAACAATTTTGATGAAAAAACAAAACTTTCTACATTAAGCGAAATACTATAAATTACTAATATCAGGGTTGCTACTCGTTTAAAAAGAATTTTTTAAAGGTTATCCAAATTTCTTCCAGGTTTAAAAAAGTACACTTTTTCAGGTCTGTTTTTAGTTTAAAGTTATGTTTAAGGTAAGAAACTGTGTTAAAAAGCATAAAAAACATTAAAAACATACTGTAAAACTTATAATTTTGTTTTTAATAAAAAAAAAATTTGATGACGACAAACTTTTTAAATTTATATTATATATTTCTTAAATCAAATCAAATTCTACTACTGAACATGTCAAAATTGTTAGTATTTAATGTGTTTTTTTTTTGCCTAAAATTTCAAATTCCATGTTTTTCCAGGTAAACTGGCAACCCTGTAATATTCATAGTTAATCAGAAAACAATAACCTATTAATTTGGTGGTAAATCATGATAGTAGCTGGATGACAGCTTCTTTCACATAAGTCAATGGACTTTGCACATTTCCATTTTTCAGCTGTAGGTTGTGAATTCAATGCATTATTTATATAAAGAATGATATTAATAATTTAATACTGAAATAGATCATGAGAGTAAAATGGACAATAAACTAAAAGCTAAATTAAACACTAGGGCTAGATTCAACTAAAACATTAAACTAAGTTGCTTTAATTATTAAATACAGTAATAAGTCTAAAATATTTTTTTGTGTTATTTAAAAATTTCGTGAGTTTCGTGTGCCCTAAAAGTTTTGTGTTTCCAACAGTAGGTTAGAGGTAAAAGTAATGGTAAAAAGTTAAATGAGAAAAAAAAAACAGTAAAAAAACTAATTAAAATCATAAAAGAAAAAAAAAGCTACTGACTGAAAATAAGGGTTAGAGGTAACAGTGACATAAAAAATCATGTTAATTATTTTAATAAAAAAAACTAGAAAATGAAAAGAATCATATAAAATAAGTTATGAAAAAATAAAAACAAGATACTGACTAAAAGTAAGGGTTAGAGGTAACAGTGACTAATAAAATAAACTTAAAGACTTTTTCAATAAAAAAAAACTAGAAAATAAAAAGAATCATATAAAATAAGCTATGAAAAAATAAAAACACATTACCGACTTAGGTTAAATGTTAGGGATAACAGTAGAAATAATAATGATTAATTAAAATTAATAAAAATAAAATTGAAAAATTTTCAACCGTGCAAAGTGTCTTTATACAATAGCGTCTTCGTGCATATTTGACCCTTCATGCAAAAGTGTCGCTCATTTTTGACACCTACTTTGTTCATACAACTCAAAAAGAACCTGTGCTACGCTGTCAAATTTAAGAAAAAATCTTAGCTGTTCAATTATATAGTTGTTTAACAAAACAGTAACTTATTTCACATATTTGATTGTGCTATATTACTAAATTTTAAATGTTAAAATTAACAATGTAAACAACCATGTTCAGTAACAACGATTAGACATTCAATGCCAGCAGAAATTTCACTTTTGTCTTGTCAAGAGGTGGAACTAGTCTTAATTAATACTTTAGAATGTGATAATAAATTTAAAACAATATTTTAAGACCCTGATTTTGTAAAGAAGCTACTAACTAATTCCCATAAAATTTTCATCTGAAAATGTTTGTGTTAATTACAAATTTAAGATTCTGCAGAATTTTTAAAGAACATTGGTATAAAAGTTTTACTTTAAATTAACTATGTATTTATTAGTTTACATTCATGAAAAATAGTTATTAGTAAAGTTTAAATTAGGAACAATTTTATGTATTTATAATATATACTACTTAAAAATTAGGTTATATTTTAGCGTATATTTTTTTTATGTTTAATCAAGTTATTTTAACTAAACTAAAAAATTGACTATTTCATTTAATCTACTTGATCGCGACATTAGTATAATAAAGTTGCAATGTTGTCTTAAAATTGACATTTAATAGGATTATTTTAAATTGTTTTTGATTTTGAATATATTTAATCACTGTCAATACTAAAACCAGTAAACTTTTCATAGTCACATTTTATTTTTAAATTGTGAAATTTTTATTTTCCAAACTGAAAATTCAAGTTTTAATTTTTTTATCTATAAGTTATAATCTAAAAATAAAGTTAACTATGTTTTTAAATTTTGTTTTAAAGCTTTTAACTTGTTTAACGTTTTTTAATTAGAATTCGGTCAATTACTATTTATTTTGTAGAACTGTTTGATTAAATTATTATAAATGTTTAAACACTTGAGTATTTTTAAAAGTTTTATGTTAAAAGCTAGTACAAATTTACTTTGTTATTTTAAAATAAATAACATGTATCAACTAACTTAGAAACAGAGACAGGAGCCTTTTATTTTTAATAAACTAACTAAATGAATAAAAACTTTAAACAAATAAAAAATAAAATAACCCATAATGAAAAGTTTTTTTCATACCATGAGTCTTAAAAAAAATATTTTTAGCTTTTTTTTATTGATAAATCAACTTATCTATATAACATGGTAAAAACCCTGTGATATACTATTTTGATAAAGCTGACTAATAAATGCTTTATACAAAATTAACAAGAAATTTTCTGCATTTTTATTTCAACAAATAAACAAGTGTAGTTGTACAACTTTTAGATAACATTTTACATTATTCAAACAAAATTGAAATTTTAGGGTAGAAAATAGTGAATATTCTTAATTAGTTTACATAAGTATTTTCTAAAGTGGGCCAAGTGGCTCTCTTTTAACCATTACAGAAAGTTAGGCGGCCATAAGCAGCAAAGAGAGAAATCATAATCTAGGGTTGGGTATGAGCTGTAAAGGGGCCACAGGATAGCCATGAGGTCATAATTTGAAATTTAAACAAGATATTCTGTTGTTTAAGATGAAGAGCAGTTTTTAGGCGGTTCAATAGCGGTCCTAACTTAAACTAGTTAAAATGAGAGAATTTTAGTAAATCTAGGGCGCCACAAACTGTAAAAGGAAGAGCCAAAAGGCCATAATTAGATATTTACACTAGATGTTCTGGATTTGATGACGAAGAACATAAAATTGGTCTTAAGTGTTTTCAATGGTAGTTTTAAGAGAAATCATGTCGGAGAGGGACATTGTTTGGGAAATCCTGGTTTAAAAATGGCTTTTTTTTTGTCAATCATTGCATATTTAATTTTCATATAGGCTAAAGTAATTTATTTTTTACAATAAGAGCTTTAAGGTTAAGAGCAAGTATATATAAAAAGACAATTTTACTTCTAGATAAAGTGTTTTATTTAAATTTAGAAATTTATAAACTCTTTTTAAAATTGTCTTGTTACGGTTTAAAAGAGTTGCCTACCACAGAGTTGCTATTATTTGAGTCAAAATGAATTATTGATTTACGAAAACTAAACTGAGTTTTATTAACTTAGTCTTACTTTTTTTTTCCATGCTGTAAAATAATTAAAACATCTGTTTTATCAAAAAGTTTAAAAAATTTCTACTGACCAAGTATAATTACTAAAAAGTTAATAATAGTGACTAAATTATAAAAGTAAAAAAATACAACAACATATAAAAAAAAAATTAAATAAAAAAAAAATTATAAAATAAGACCTGATGTTTAAAAAAGTATCCAAATTTACTAAAGTTTCGCAACAAACTATTAAAGAAACCTGAATTAGCCTGAAGTGTAAATAAGTTTAATAATTTTAGATTTATATTACTTAATTTAAAGTTGTTATAAAAAAAATTAATATTTAACAAAAAAAGTTCTTCTTGATATAATAAGGCTAGACAATAGAAAAGCCTCATGGTTTAAGTAAACTTTAGAAACAAAATCCAAAGAAAAATAAATAAATACAAAAGTAAAACATATGAAAACAAGTGTAAAAACCTGTTTTGGTTATCTACTATACAAACTTAAAAAATAAATATTTGGCAAAGTAGTACACGTTTTCATTTTAATAAGTTTTAATGATTTATAAATTCATTTGACAACATAGTTAACTTAGATTAAAAGGTTAAGTACATGTACTTTTAAGGTGGTCCTAATACAGGGTTGTCATTTTTTGAGAATAAGCAGCCAGCTTGAAAAACCAAAGCTTAAAATGAAAGTTTAAAATATGTTGGTTGAAATAACTGTTTATACTACACTGATGCCATTCTTTCAAATAAAACAGAATACTTGATTGACAAAGAATTAGACTGATATTTATCAATCAAGCCTGAGTTATCTTCAGCTTGTAAAATAATTTAAATAAATCTTGAAAATCTACTATCATTTAACTAAAAATACTTAGAAATACAAAACAATAACCAAAGGTTTTAACAAAAACATATTTCTTAGCAAAAGTTTCATAAAACAAATCATGTATTTATATAAACATATTTTAAGTAATCTAAGTTTTGAAATAAATATCAAACAAGCCTTGGTTAGCCATAAAATTTAAAAACTTTACTTTTCTATTCAAATAATTAACTAAAAATTATTGTTAAAATGCACTATTTTTAAAAAGAGAAATTTTTGCTACTTTATTTAAAAATAAGTTTAAAGAGTAGAAGCACCTCCGGATCTTAGTAAACTTAAAAGAAAAAAAACATTTAAAAAAAAATAAGTGAAAGAACTTGCTTTGATATAATCAGTTTATAAATTTGAAAAGTTATGAAAGGTAGTGTGAATTTAAAGTTGCATGTTTTAAATATAATTCTAAACACTTTTGCTAGAAGCCACTTTTTCACGGCGTCACGCTTGCACGAGTAACTTTTGCGAGAAGTGACTTCTTTATTAGTGAAGAAACTTTTGAACTGGTTCAATTTTCTTTTAAATTATTGTTATATACAATTATTGTTACCCCTAACCTTTACCCTAGGCTGGTTATACTTTTCTTGTAAATATTATTAAAATTTTTTTTTTCTATTACTGTTACCCCAAACCCTTACCCTTGGTCTTATTTTTGTTTAATTTTTTTTATTTAAATTTAATTTTCTATTATTTAAACTGTTACCCATTAGTGTAACTTTTACCTTTGGTCGGTTTATTATTATTATTTTTTACTCCCTAAAAATTGACTCTTTGTGCATATTTGAACATTGCTCAAAAGTATTTTTGTTCGTTTTTGACCCATCTCAAATTAAAACGGGCTTCCAATACAAGGATGACATTCTTGACGACAAAACAGCCAGCCTAAATGATCAACAACTAGGCTGAGTTATATATCTAGCCTGAGTTAGTTTGAACTTATAATATACAGTATACTACCGCTTAAGTACGCACTTTTTTTGGTACGCATCACGCCTTAAGTACGCACTTATCCAGAAAGACATAGTAAAGGATGTTATACTAGAACTTGTAAGAAATTCCAGTTTTTTTGCCAACATTTTCAATCATCAAGTTTTTCCAGATTATTTTATGTTTCCAGGTAGAATGGCCAACCTGCTGAATTAGCCTGAGACTTCGACAACTTTTAAACTAGGGTGAGTGATCCTGAGTAGTCTAAAGTAACCTGAGATTGTGACAGTCCTGTTATTAAATATTAATAAACTAAATACTTATGTAGTGGTTACAGAAAAGTAAAAAGAATAATGATATTTGAGCTGTAATGCTATAAAATAAATAAATATAGATGACAAAGTTAAAAAAACCTACAAATACAAAATAGTTAAGTCATAAATTAATTTAAATGTGTATACATTGATGTTTTGAAAATGTTTGGTAAACACAATGTAGTTTGGTACTTTTCCTCTAACGAAACAAAATGTAGCTTAATATTTTTTTAAAATCATTGACTGACATTGATTTTCTATATTAAATGTATGTATTAATTATGTAGAAACTTTTTATAGAAAAAATAAATCATTTTAAAATTTATTTAAAAAATTTACAAATTAAAATTATGTATTAAATTTTATTTAAAATAAAAAGACTTGTTTGTTTGGCTTAATTATTTGGTGGCTAGTTGTAAGAAAGAAAACAAATTACTAAATTTCATATTATACTATGTCGTCAAAAAGTACGCACTACCCGTGCTAAGTACGCACTTTTTGGTCGGGTTCAATTTGCGTACTTAAGCGGTAGTGTACTGTAATTCAATATGATATAGTATAAGCCAAAAAGTTAAAAACTATTATTTATCAGTTTATATCTGTCTAAAAACCGAAATATTTCAAAAGGCACTTTAAAAACATAAATATCAAAAAATAAAAGTAATGAAATAATTCCTGATAAAATAAAAAATAAATCTATTTACTCCGAGTACTCCGAGTATTTTGAATTTAAGACAACGTTTTCATCATTTCGGCGCGGAATTTCCACATATCAATCTTAGAAAAAATTTCCTGACTTTTTATTGACATTTTCCTGGCTAAATTATGCTACAAAAAGCTAAAATTAACTACATACTTCTTATATCATTTATTATAACTTTTTTCTATAAAAAATTAGTGTTTAATAATATACTCTTACAAGTTTTACAAACTTCATCAATTCTACAAAATATTACAAAAAAATAAAACTTAACCATATCCTATTATGAAAATATTTCTTATATCATTTGAAAATAATCCTTCAAACTAAAAGATAAACAAGTGTATTTATACTCTTACGTTCTGTAAAAACTTAACAATAGTTATAAAAAAACAATACATCTGTTTAAAAAATAGTTCCTCCATTTGTTTTTCAAATTATCTCTAATATAAAAAAATTAACAACACAGTCTATTTTTACTTAATTTTATTATTATAGTTATTGAACGACAAAATATACGTTCAAGTATTTTGGTCTTGGGAACTGGTGCACGAAAAAACCTTTCAGTTATCGAGTTGCATACTATGGATACCCTTTAAAGTCTTGTCCAGGACACTTGAAATACAGATAACTTTAAAAAACTAAAAAGAAATAAAGTATACACATAAATTTGTTAAATGGAATACTAAACTAAGTGCTTAGTTAGAAAGAACTTGAGGGTTGATTTAAACAAAAAACACTTTTGTTCTAAATTTATGCAAGAAAAGCATTTGTGTTTATATTTCAATTTCACTATAGGAGTGTCCTTGCCTAAAACCATCAATACTAAAAAGCTTACAAAAACTGCTTTTTTAATAAAGGTAGTTGTTCAATATCTTAATAAGAAAATATTGAAGTTTTCTAAAGGATATTTATTAACGTTTACCGATGAAGGCATTGGAAATTAAGTAGTTTTGTAAGTTTTTACGAAGTCATTTTTAGCCAGACTTGAGTTATTTATTTATGTTTTACAATATTAAAGCTTTGAAAAGTAAGGGATTTCGTAAATTTTCAACTGAAAATCTGACAGTTTTCAAATTTTATCAAGTTTATTAACGTTTCAATTTTTTTTTCAAAAACTGCCATTTTCCTGACTTTAGTCATTTTTTTAGATTTTCCTTATTTTCCTGATCTTGTTGCAACCCTGTTAATGGTTCTTCATATTGTTTAAGGTCAACATACAAAATTAAAAAAAAAACTGATAACCAAGCCCAATATTTTACATAAATAAAATTATATTAAATTTTTTCAGTTGATAATCTAATATCTTTTACTTTTATATAATGTAGCAAAATACCAGCGAACAAGTCTAAATCCGCCTATGCACACATATTATTTAGTATGAAAATTTAAAAAAGCTAAAAGTCAACTAAAACATAATTCTAAATTTTAATTTGTTTTTACTTGTTTTCAAATGATGATATAAACTAAATATATGTTTAAACAAATGATGTTTTATTTTTATTTTTAAGTTGAGTAGACATTTGTATCTCTTAGAAAAATGTTTTTTTTATAAAGCTGTTACAGCAATACTCATAAACAAGATGTGCTTAATAATAATAGACAGTAATCAAGCCTCTAGGATTTAGTAAACTAAATAAGCTAATTCTTAAAAAACAAAAATGAAAACAATATATTATCCTATATATATAAAAATGCCTATATCTGCATTGTTGTTTTTTAATTAAAAAACTGAATTGTTTAAACAAATAACCTTTTTTAAAATAACATAATTAGATAAACAATATAAATTAAAATTAAACAATTTTAATTGGAATTCAAGCGATGTTTAAAGTTTTGTTGTCCTTTTAAAATTCAAATTATCTTTTTACAAACAACAAACTTAAAATATTTTATAAAATATTGAAGCTTTGTTATCTAAAGATGACTTACTACAATTATAAGAAGAAGGATTCTGAACTCATAATAAACGTTTGTTAGTTTTAAAATTAAAATGTATGCTTGGTTAATTTTTGGATAAATGAACATTGCCACAGTAGCATTCATTATTGGTACTAAAAAACGCCATAAGTTTCATTCAAACTGTACTCTAATTATTTAGTTGTTATACTTTATATTTAAAATATATATATACATTATAAACAAAAAGTTTGAAAAAACGACTGAGTTAAAATAAGTTTCTTAAATTAAAGCTGTGATTCTAGCTGCAGAGTGCACTTTATTTCGTTATGTGAAAAGTTAATATAACATGATAAAAAGACTTGGGCCTGTGTTAAATTGATCATGTATATTGTATACCATACTTGCCACACAACTACTAATCACTCTATTCTTGTTTTTTTTCTAATTATTTTCCAAAGCAAAGTTATTATAAATGAAGATTTATTAAATCTATCTTTAAGAAACTCAAACTGCTTTTTACCTTAACTTTTCTCGATCAGGAGCTTGAAGTTTAAAAAAAATATTTACAGACTAGATTTAGGTCATACATACGTTATTTAAAAATATTTTCTAAATGTTAACGCCAAGAAGTTAATTATGTGATATTACATACAATATTGGACTATTTAATAGTATTTAAGGTTTTCAAGATTTCAAATTAAAACTTTTGTTATAGTTGCATAGATATAGCAAAAAAATTCTATTAATAAATTGTAATGTAAAAGATAATCGTAGAAAACTAAAAGCAATTGAACATAGATATGATCTATTAAAAAAAATACTAGTTTCAATCAATTTTAATTTCATTTGGTTTTAGTTACACAGAAAGTGTCTTTTTAAATACAAATAGCTTTTTAGTCTGAAATTAGCATTGATTAAAACACTCAAAAAAATGTATTTTATTTTGATTTGTTATAATCTTACTGTAATAAAATTATATTTTGTTAGTTTTTAAATCGTCTTAGTACGTCATCATTAGTTTTTTTTCATCATCTTTTATTTTGTCAATATACAAAAATATGTTTTCGAAGTATGCAAATGTTTCTGATTATCTTATTAATATTTTTGAAGTGTTTTTGATATTTAGTTCTCAGCGGACAAAAATTAGGAATCTAAACAAAAGTACATACAATACAATTCTAACAATCAAACTGTATTACGAATCATTACTTTGGAAATTTTACTATACTTTTGTTGTGTCTTACATTGTTGTAATTTAAACAAAACATGATTTATGTGTGTAAATTGTAATGTGTACAAACTTTATAAAAACTTGCCTTAAAAGTGATAGCTGTTATGTTTTTATTTTTTATCACACAATTTTTATAGATTTAAAACTTTTTTTTGTTACGTCAAATAGTAATTTTGGTACACAAAAATGACTAAAAGTTTATTTAGCATCATGATTTACAGCAGTTGGAGATACAAATTAAGCTGCTTATTTCTTTTGATATTTTTAATTTATATTCACTCAGAAGTCAAGAAAAGACGCGACGCACGAGAATGGAAGAAAAGGAAACCTATTACAAGTAGCTTTTACGAAGGCTACAGAGACAGGAAAAAAATTTAGGTGGAAGACAGGTCGGACTTGAACTCCATCTCGACAGGGAAATAGCGGGGTTGGATCCAACCGACGGTTTTGAGCCTTTTTGAAAGTGATAATCGGTTGGAACTGCAGAACTTCTAGGAATTGTGAACAAAGCAGCAAGTGAAGTCTGATGTTTTGAAAGAGAAAAGATTTGTGTGATCTACGATATTGCTTCTGTGTTCGACACGTTCAACTACGACAATTACGAAAAGTTTTTTCTGCCGACACAAACTCTTTCGAGTTCCAGAGCTCCTGCAAAGGCGTCTTTGGCAGTCCGGTGGTTTGCAGGCAGTCGAAAAACGTCCAATTCAATAATTTAATATAACAAACTTTGGCCGATAACTTGGTTAAAGGGGTTGTTACGTATGGAGGTATTTACTGAAAAATATGACTCCGTAAATTCCATGGTATGTAGGTAATCTTTGTAAATTAAACTAGTTACTGCTTCAACACTGATGGTAGGTATCCCAAGTTCTTGTTTAGTACAAACTTGATGACCATAAAGCAACTTAACAGCAGTTGGGTTTAACACGAGAGAGCTGCACCTTTTATCATCTAAAATATATACTTTGCTTACATGCAGAGAATTTCCGTCTTCTGTAGTTTCAGTTTCACAATTATCTTTCCATCTAAACACTTTGCAATCTTTCACATCGCTACCAGTAATCATTGTCAACTGCTTGTAAAACTCAGCTTGGAAATCAACTTTACTGAGGAGAATTACCAACGCAATGTTGTGTTTATCATACTTGTCATTTTGATAGTCTTCGTCTTGGCACAAATTATTTAAAACTTTTCCTGCAAGCTACCCCTGTGGTGCAACCCGGCTTTGTTCAAGATCTTTTGGATCTTCTTAGAAATTGAACGGTCCTTCTGTGTGCTGCAAATGATAATTGTTAAAGCAACTCGCTGCAGTTGAAACCAATATTTTGCTGAGGATGGC
This sequence comes from Thalia democratica, assembly GCF_965202585.1. NCBI lineage: Eukaryota > Metazoa > Chordata > Thaliacea > Salpida > Salpidae > Thalia > Thalia democratica. The sequence continues at coordinate 18,652,939 of NC_139169.1, forward strand.
TCCTTGGCAAGCTATAACATTATGTTTTTGTTGCTGAAATAAGGAGCATGATAAAGAGCGTCCCCCACTCCCGCGTCCGATCCTTTATACTTCTTAACAATCAAGTTTTGAGAAACTGTCCTCACCTTATCATCAATCCGCTCTACGTGGTTTGATGAAAAGGTGCCACGCACGGCTGCCCAATGCTACCGGTAGTTTGAATATTAAAACCTCCGCATAAAATGGTGCACCAAATTATCGAAGTGGACACTTTTCGACTGCCTGCAAGCCACCGGACTGCCCGAGTCGCCTTTGCAGGAGCTCTGGAATTCGAAACTTGAGTTTGTGTCGGCAGAATTGTTTTTTGTAATTGCCGTCGTTGAACGAGTTGTGCACAGAGGCGACCATCGACCAAAATAATTTCTTCCTTTGCAAAACAATTGGCTTCACTTGCTGCGCTCTTCCGTTCACCATCTCAACACGAATTCATGTAGTTCCAACCGATTATCACTTCCAAAGTGGTTCAAGACGGTCGGTTGAATCCAATCACGCTATTTACCTGTCGAGGTCTTCCATTTAATTTGTTTCCTGTCCCTGTAACCTTTGTAATACCCCCTAGAGTAAGTAAATTTTCTGTGAGTGTTGTTTTTTTGTTTGTTGGCATACATGCTTTCCGCCGTGAACTTGTCCACGTCCACAAAAAAGTTTTCTATTCCCAAGCAGTTGACGGCGCTCAATACCAGCTTGTAATTATCAGTTAAGCCAAATATTTCGTGTTTGAACTCGGTTTCCCAGACTTCTGCCCGCGTGGCGCTTCAGGTACGTGTGGCGCTCCTGGTAGGAAGTTTCCTTTTCTCGTTCGTCCTTTCCCGACTTCTGAGTGAACATAAGTTGAAACGATACCAAAAGAAAGAAGCAGATTAGTTTTTACTTGCAGCTGTTGTTTATCATGATGCCAAATAAACTTCCAACTTTTTTTATACCAAAATTATTATTTGACGTAACAAACGAATTGTTTTTAACTTATAAAAACTGTGTGAATAAAAATAAAAACATAACAGCTATGTACTTTTAAAGCAAGTTTTTTTTTAAATTGTACACTTTTTTATTTACAAACTTAAATCAAAAAAACTGTTTTGTTTTAATAACAACAATGTAAGACATAAGACAAGTATAATAAAATTTCTAAAATAATGAAACGTAATACGGTTTAGTTGTTAAAACTGTATTTGTATGTACTTTTGTTTGGATTGCTGATTTTTCTTTGCTGTGGACTAAATATCAAAAACACCTAAAACAAAAGTACATAATAATACAATTCTAACAAACAAACCATATTACGAAGCTAAATAATAGCTAAGCAGAAACATTTGCACATTTAAAAATATATTTTCTATAATTGACAAAGTACGAAATGAGCAATATTGACAAAGAACGCAAAAATTTTGTATTTCAACTCGTTTTACAAAGAGTCTGTCCGTGTGGCGCTTCAGGTAAACCTGGTAAGGAATTTTCCTTTCTATTGCGTCTTTTCTTGACTTGTGAGTGAACTTGAAATTATTAGCAGAAAGAAGCAGCTTAGTTTCTACTTCCAAGCCATGCGTGTTATTAATCGTTGGGCTGAATAAATTTATAGATATTTTTTGTACAAAAATTACTGTTTGACTTGACGAAAACATTGTTTTAACTTATAAAAATTATGTGATTAAAAATAAAACCATAACAGCTATTACCTTTTAGTCAGTTAAGAAAATTGTACACATTAAAATTTACACACATAAATCAAAGTAACAAAAAGATTGGTTATTTCAATTCGTTCATCACAGCACAAGCTTTTGATAGACTGGTACCTATGTCTGATAATCGAATTGGTATGATAAAACTTTTTGGTAACTTGAGCTAGTCTCACGACATACGATATTGCAGGCTTCTGCTTTGTAGACTGTCTTTATTTTAAAAGACTGTCTGATGTCACTGTTTTTAAAAAAAAGTTTGGAAAACCAGGAGATGGCTCAAACTCTAGATTCCCTACTTAGAACCTCGTGTAAGATCACATAAGTGCTCTGAACGGGTAATTATATTAATTTAAAAACTATAATGACATTAGTGAAAATAATGTAATGAAAATTTTTCGTTTCAAGATTTTATCAGCTTATAAAGTAAACTTCGTAAATGCTTAAACAGACAGGGAGATAATTTTTCTTCATATCACCACACATATGAATGGACAAGAAAGATTCCGTTGGATTGTAAAGTTATCCTAGAATTAGATGCTTATGAAGTTTATAAAAGTAAACTATTAAGGAGAACAAACGAAATAAACACGGCCGACTAGTTATATTAATATTCAAGGAAAAACTGGTTTTCATTGGCCTCTTTTGATTTTTTCATTGCCTACACATAAACTATATTTGCACAGAAGCTAAAATCAGCGTTTAACTTGAATTTTTTTAATCTATATTGATAATAGTTTGGTATGATTTTAAACTAATTTTTATTTTAGATTAGTGATCTACCGGATTCACATTAAAAAAAAAGTAGATCAGACTTGGTCTGCACAATTTAAACTATTTAGATTATATTACAAATTTAAAATTAAATTTATTTAGACCTGGGGTATGAGAACTACGTCCTACAGGCGGAGCTGAACAGAAAACGTATTTTTTTAGCTTAAAACAAATCGTGAAACTAATTAAAATCTAGAACTTTTCTAGTAAAAAAAGTTATAAAAGTTTCTACAAATTATTTGTATTTGTCATTTAATTTCAGTAAATATACTAAAGTTTGTTGATAAAACTTGAGTAAATTGTTTTGAGTTTCAACATAAATTGTTTGGTAAAGTATGACCCTTAAAAACAATTGGCATACCGTTTGCTTTAAAAAAGTTAAAAAAAAAATTAGTGGTAATTTATAATGAAAAAAATAAACTTTCTTGTCAGTAAACTGCTGCCTAAATAATGTTTATTTTATGGATTATTAGCTATTGTATTTATTACTTAGTTTAAAATTATTTTTTTCAAAACATCGTCGCCCACAAATAGCGTTTTATAGTGAATTTGGTTGCTCCACATGAAACTTTGCTGATCCTGCTCTGTATAGACAAGAGAGTGATAAATAACTACTGCACTTGTGTTCTTTTTGTATACACCAAATAAAAAAGTAAAGTTAAACTATAAGAAAGGCTAAAAATATGAAGACAAAACAGTAACCACCATTGGTTAAATTAGATGATTAGTTTTGATCAAACTTACTGGCTCCGTTGTTAGTTTTTTTGTAATAATGTATTTATTAAGTTTTTAATTTAATTATTTGCACCTTTAATTCAAATAACTTATTTTCTCTAAAGTAATTTTCAACAATTTCTTTATTTTATTATATATTTTTATTGTTTAACAAAAATAGTATCAATATAAACAAATCCAATTTAGCGATAATTTCGACTGCATTTTTGCAACGATGATGGCTATAACTAAGAAATTCAGAACAAAAATTAGCAACCCGCCAACATCTAGAATATCTAAATAGGTTCCAGCCTGAAAGAAATATAAGTGCGGCCCACAAGCTTGTAAATCTGGCCTGCTAAACTGATTTATTTTGAAACTTATTTTTAATATTATGAAAGATTAGATAGAGAGAAAAAACAAGCTTAAGGAAAACTTGTAAGAAATATAAAGTTTACATTAGATATAAAAAACCATAGTCACCTAAAATTATTATTTGTCGCTGAACAATTGAGTAACTTTCATGAATGCAACTTAAACGCTTTAGAATATACACAAGTTAATTTTTCCACACCTGACTCGCCGACTAAAATCGTTGCTTACCCCTTGTACACAGCATAGTTTTAACATTGTCACAATTTGTACTACCAATATCAATCATTACGTTCCTATTCAAGAAGTTACTGTTTTTTATGTTAAAACTTACTTTCTAAAGATCAAATTTTAAATTTTTGTAGTTTTTAGTGTATAGCTTGTTTACTATTTAATGAAAAAGTAATTATTTTAAACAACACATTAGAGTTTTACATAAACTTATATTTTTAAGCGCCAAGAGTAATAAAAGTAATCACAGTCAACATATAAAGAAAATATACTTGTATCAAAAATTTTTATTCATCTTTTTTAACACTCAGTCAACTCTGTTGCAATTATTTCCGTATATTATTTTTATAATGACATGTGCATTTGTTCAACTTGGATTTCAAAGGACTTTTAAGAAATTACAGTTTTTTTACAAATTCGGTAAGTAGCTTATTGTTTTAATAGAGTTATTTACACATACTTAGATAAAATTAAAACAAGTTGTTTTGTTTAAAATTTTATATAGTAGAAACAAACAAAAAAAATCGAAGCTAAAGGAAAATACACATAGTAAAACGAAATATTCAGTCAACTTAATACGTAGGATATTGTTATAAAGAAACACTTATGGCGTTTATTTTCAACGTTATATGGATATTTTATTCAATATAAAAACATTTTCTATTTTTAGATTAAATATTTTCTTCTAAACTTATTTAAAAAAATTGCTTTGTTGTACACAAATACTTTATTGAAAACAAGAAAATTCTGCTGCGTCAATCACTTAAATTTGTCTATAGTTAATAAAGATGTTATACTTGTTAAAATTAAGTAATATTGCAAGTTGTGAAAATAAAGTTTAAACGGTGAAAACTTTTGTTTAAAGCTAATAAAATTTAAAATGTTTTGTAAATAACATTGGCACTAAACATTTTTTAAGCATTGTACAACTAGCAGATCTTTATAAAATGAGCAGAAATCATAAAGTTTCAGGGCAAGAAAAATAAGCCAGTTTTAAAGGCAATCTCGGACCTCTTCTCCATTCATTTTCTTCAAAGTTGTATATCTCAACTTTATCTGTAGGAGTGTCATAATTTAAACTACATCCCCCAATCACATACAAACTTGAGTTTAAAACGCAGCACCCGAAGTTATAGCGTGGAATTTTCATTGAAGCAACAAAACTAAACTGATTGGTTTCGCTTGAATAAACTTCAACCGAAGATACAATAAGCCTTTTACTATCGCCACCAATAACAAAGAGTTTTTTGTCGTAAGCAACAGTGCTGTGCCCAGACCGTTTAGTTAGGAGTGTTAAATTGCTTATTTTCCAATCGTTTTTTGTAATATCGAATGTTTCTATAGTGTCCAGCCATGTACATCTATCATTTAAGTTGTTAAAACCGCCAATAGCCCAGACTTTTCTTTGAAAATAAGTCAGAGTACATCCGTTTCTTTTAGTGTTCATACTAGAAACTTCAGTCCATTCACAAGTTTAGAAACCATAGAAATCGCATTTGTCTAAATATTTATTAGGGTTTTGATATCCTCCGCCGACAAAAAACACATTCTGCTAAAGAACACATTCCAAAGTTTATCCGTTTGTTGTGCATGAAAGGAGACGTTTTTGTAGCTAATTCCTCGCTGAGAGATACAATCCCATTTTCACCTGAATAAACATAGTCTGATCCATTATATCCGCCTATCAAATACATTTGATCTCCGTTTATTATGGATTGATGGCGACATCTACGTGTACCAATAGTTTTAAATTGATCCCATTTATTCATGTTTATGTCCATTTTTAAAACACAGTTTTCGTAAGTTGTTTTACCTGATTTTCCTCCGCTAACATAAATATAGTTTTTTACTTCTTTGTTTTCAGCACCTAGATAGTTAAAAACAAATATAAAAAAGCTAAGCAAGTCTTTATAAGCATAACTATAATAAAAACAAAGATCGACAATAGAAATCAGAGCGAGAGTCTTTACTCTGATTTACCTTAAAATAATTGCTTATAATATAAAATACTACAAATTAATTAAAAACGAGACTATCAGGCAAAAGATTTTGGTAATGAAAACGAAATCCGTGTCTACTGAGAGCTTTGGTTCGATTATTAAAGTTTTAAATTGCAGTAAAAAAATATCGTCTTAGGTATTATAAAGTTGTAAAACTTTAGTAACAAAAAAATAATAATGTACCTTTAATTGAATAGCAGTTTGTACTCTGAACATTGTGAGTGTTATCATCTGGATTTTCTCTTGCATTTCTTGATAACCTTTTAACATTAGTTTTTATCCGTTTTTTAGTTTTTAAATCAGTTAAAAGATCGTTTTTTTCTGACTTCAAACTTTCGTGATCTTTTTTCAAGAACTCTGCTTTGTTCTGAGCCTGTCTAAGCGATTTTTCCAAAATTTCAAGGTATTTAGTTATTTCTTTGTTGTTTTCTTGCAACGCCTTGTTTTCAACTTCTAGTTCGACATATTTCATCAATATTAAATCACTCATTTTTTCATCGATTACATGTAGTTCTTTCATATTGTTTTCAACTTTTTTTTAAAACTCTTCATGGAGTAAATTTATATTTAAACATATTTTCATGTTGTAATCTAAAGCTTTCTTATTTCTACTAAAAACTTCATTTACTTTTTCATTTTCAGTCCCTTCAAAAATTCCAATTTTAAAGCTAAATACTATGATAACATAAATTTAAGAAATTTATATTGAGACTTATTTCTACTTGACACAGTTCGAAATTTAAATCAAAAAAAAAATTTTTTAACAAAAACTACTATTCTACAGGATATGCTAGTTAAAATAGAATTTGAATTTTAAAATTCATAATCGACTGTTTCCAGAAGTTGTTTAATTAAATTGCAAACGGTAACGCATAGTTAAGATACTTTAAAGTAATTTAGGTTAAATTTCGGTTAAATGAGTATTCGGATCTTAAATTCTAGTTAAACTACTGTAAATTATTTTTATAATCAATGATATTAATATATATAAGACATAAATAAAGATATATTAACGATACATTCAGGGTTATGCGAATAAGTTTACTTTTATTTTTTCTAATTAGTTTTAAAAGCTTTTACAACAATAAGAAAATGTTAACAAAATTGTCAATTTTATTAGTAAAAGTGTTTAAAACTGTGGATTTTAAGTGCTTTATAGTTTTTTTTGAGCTTATGTATTTTCAGTGGTTGTTTTGCAATGAATTTAATGATAATATCTTTTAATATAGACATAAAATTTTGAATACTTTCAAACTTATTCATCTGGACTTTATTATAAATTGAAGATCTGTCTTGATCCTGATTCTATTTAAAACTATAGGTTTAAAATAAAAAATTAAGTTATTTAAACAATAACAAATAAACAAACCTTTACTAATTATTGCTTCAATATTGTTGATAGCATCTTCACAAGTATTTACATCAATTTCATTTTCTTTAACTTCTAACTTTTGCTCTTCAATAGTTTCTTCTTTTTCATTAAGCAATCTTCTTATCTCAGCAATCAACTCACCCTTTGTTAATTTTAGCTTACTGATTTTTTCATGCAAGTTTTCAATTTCTTTCTGGAAACCTCTCAAGAACACCTTACACAAGCTGTAGCCTTTACAGTTGGTTTTGTAAGTTTCATTTAGACGGGTATTTTCTTTATCTAACTTCTTAATGATTTTTACCATGGTCATCCTTTTGTCTGCTTCATACTCAAAAACTTTATCAAAGAAGCTCAAAGTATCATTTGAACACCACTGTAGTCAAGTTCTTTATTCACATTAAAGTGAACTTTAATTATTTTTACTTCCTGTAATTCTTGTCTACAAATTGGACATTTCTTATTCTCACCTTTTATTACGTTTGATATGCAGTTTTTGTGAAAGGTATGACCACACGGTGTGACAGATACTTCTGTGTCTACTTTGAATAACCTATCCAGGCATATACAACATTCGTACTTCATTTTTACTTCTAATTTTAATATTTTAAAACTCTAAAATATGTTTAAAATGATTAACAAACACTTAAATCATTTTTAAAAATACTAAAAAAAACTTATAAAATATTTGATATTTTTACAAAAAAATATAAAACAAATTATTATAAAAATAATTATTTATTAAATAATATAACAAAGTTTTCTATATCATATTTATTGTCAAAACTTTTAGTCTAGTTTGCTTCAAAGCTGGAAGTTATACTTTTTTTTGAAGGAATCTAAAAATACATAGTTTTATAAAACTATTTTAGACTATGTTTATGTCCCTACGTGTTTAATGGTCGGGACACGTTAAAAATCCACCCGCGATCAAAATCCACCCGCGTTCAAAATCCATCCAATCAAATTCAAGAACCGCTTAACGAACAAGAGTAAGAGTTAAGGGTAACAGTGATTGTAAAAAATAAATAAAAAATATATAAAAAAAATTCAAAATAATATAAACTATAATAGTAAATAAAGAAAATGTAAAAAAAAATGGGTAGATTTTGAACGCGGTGGATTTTGATAGTATACCTAATGGTCAAATGCTTTGCAAGATAGATGAAAGATCAGATCCCATAGAAAGTATTTGGTTTTGCACAGAAGTTTTTAGTAACGTTTGTTAGTCTTATTTTACTATAAAAAGCTAATTATAACAAATATTAACAATGGTATTAGCTAGTTATTTATATATTAAGCCAGAAAGAAAATAAAGATAGCATATTACGTTAATAGAGTTTAGTTATGTTTCATAGTTTAGTATGCACCAAACTTAGTTTCATTTAGTTTAGTTTGCACATATAATCAATTTATAAAATACCACTCTGTGATGAACAACTAAAAACATGATAAATATTAATTTTCTTTCATTTCGTTTATCTCATTCTTGTAATTCTTGAAAACTGATAGTGTCAAAATAATTATTAACAGAGCATTGATATAATTATATTGTCGTTTTAACTTTTTTAACATAAAGTTTAAACTTTATTTTTATTTAGAAACATTTAGTTAATAGATTTTTTTTTTGTAAGTGAAAAATTTTGTTTCTAATAATTAGAGTTTAAATATCAATGTGACAAAATTTAACGATATTGGCATACCTATTATTATATCATCTTTAAAATGGATTATATCATCTTTCTGGAATTCTAAAGACCCTGCCCTAAAGTATCTTTTGAACTTTAAGTGTAAACACTTTATATATATCTAGAATGAGGAAAGTACATTTAAAGTCCGTCTGAGCTTAAAAAAGCTGAGTCAGGAATTTTTTTCAATATTTTTTTATTATACTCCATCCCCTAACCTGCCTTAATTAAATTGGTTAAAACAAAGCATAAAGGTTTAATTATTAAAACTGAAAACAACATGAAAAAAAAAACATCTTTTTATGCTGACTAGGTTTTTTCAGCTCAGACTGACCATTCAGAATAGTAGAACTTGCATGATAAGTTTGAGGAATATTTAGAATGTGATTGTAAAATTGTCATGTTTCATTAAAATTTAATAGTTAATATGACATGATCAGCTAATACAGGGATCAGCAAATTGCGGAATGCGGGTCAAATTCAGCCCTCAAAGACAAACATTGCGGCCGTAATATACTTTTCAACTAAAAACAGACTTTTTTAAAACAATACAAAAAGTGCTTTTATTGTGAAACTTATAACTATCCTCTTAAACTAATCACTTTTTATTGTTATATTTTTTGTTTAAATAGTATATTTAAAACTGTTTTTTTTTTCCTTAAATAATGGAGCCAGAAATTCTATTGAGCTTTTTAAAAGTATTTGTTGTGGTTATCTGTAAATTTTTATTACTGAAAATTTTATTAAAATAATCATTGTTTAATTGTTCATCATAAAATTACTGGATATAAATTTGTATATAATAATCAAGTATTAGCTTGGAAATAGTTTTTTCACTCTTTTTACATTAACTGATCACAATTAACTAAGAAAATTTAAAGCTTAAGTATTTTATTCATTTTTTATAATGGTTTGATTAGTCTTTTTGTTTAATTTTCAGTTTTCCTATTTTATACTAATTTCAACTTAAATTTAAATGTATATTATATGTTTCAAAGAGATCTCAACTACTGGAGGAGTTATAATGAATTTATTCTTTTAAGAATTTATTTTTAAAACTAAGTTTCGGTCAAAGACCTCGTCAGTGCTTAAATAAATCTAATAAGTATGTGACAATCATGGAAATAGCATTTAAACAATTTAATTAAAATAAAAACAAATTTTTACTCGATCTTTTTACTTAAAAAACAAAACAAATTAAAATAATAAGATTTAGTATATTTTTAAATAATAATATCAAAATAAAAACAAGCATATTAAAGTATGCCTTAATCAAGATTTAGTTTTATTGAAAATAACATTTAGTTGTCTATTGGCTTTTAAAACAAATAAAAATGCTTTCAAAGATCATGCGCATACTAAAATCTTTATACACTTAGAAAATACATAATACTATTTCAGTTCTATATTGTCACAATTTATTAAGAACTTCAATCAAGTTTAGTTACATAAATCTGTCATAAAATTAAGTTTATATAAGAATTAAAAACCGTTGAAATTGGTATTAACTAATCATACTATGTTAAAAAAAAAGAAATACGCCTTTGAGCTAGTTTTAACAAAAAATATCAAATAATTGGAGGTGTAAGGAATGAGAAATTATACTTTTAAATATTAAAATTAAATACGTCAATGTGAGGTTCTTAACAGTTCTGATAAATAGTATCAATAATATTCAAAGAAAAGTTTGTATTATCTATCTCCTTTACCAAGCATTGTTATTGCGACAAGGTTGGTGGTTCCTACTTAAAGTATTCATGCTTCTTACATTCTTCTTAGATTTAAGCACTTTAGCTCCTGGTGGGGGTTCGATCCTCCTTGGGGGTTCATTTACACGAGGCGTTGAAGGTTTCGGTTTATAACTTGTCGGCCTTTTATTACCAGGAGTGAAACTTTTACCATTCCTATGCAAAGGATTTTTCGCAGGTGGGGGAGGAAATGTGGGGTAGCTAGATTCAGGTTTAGTAATTATCTTAGATGCGGTGACTTGAGACGCTGCTGCTTGTTTTGGTTTGGCAGCCTGACTGTAACGTGTGTTTCCATTGTTGTTACATTGAGCTGTTTTTGCTGGTTTTACTTTAGACCCAGCTGCTTGTATTGGTTTGACCGCCTGACTGTAAGCTATGTTTCCATGGTTGTTGCATTGAGATGTTTTTGTTTGTTTTGCTTTAGACCCTGCTGCTTGTATTGGTTTGATCGCCTTATTATATTTATTTCTAGGGTAATTACTACAATCTGTTTTTCTTCCATCTTCTTTTGGTTTGACCTTTAGACTGTTCCTGTTGTTTCCACCACCAAACAAATTGTTAAACGAAGGCTTTGCGCTTTCCAAAGCTGGAAAGTCATTTGGATTTTTTGAAGGTTCAACATTTGGTTTAATTATCCATTTCGGATTTAGTGGGAGTTGAGGTTTATGAGTATTTGTTTCTTGGTTTAATCCAGGATAATTTTGTGTACTGCTAATTTCAGGAACTGGTTCTTTGTTTCATTATGTTCTGGTCTCTGATTTCTCGTGTTGCGTCTTCTTGGAGCTTCTACTTGAATCATTCTTTCTTCTCTCTGTTTTTGTTTACTCATACTATCCTTGTGGTATTTCAGGTTGTGAAGTTGCAAGTCAAATTGCGATGCAAAGGCATTAGTGAACTTATCATCTTTACAGCTGTCTTTTTCACATACAAAATGATTTCTCTTGAAATGCTCACGAAGACCTTTATAGTCTTTGAAGTAGTAGTTGCTCCCCTCTATAGCTTCAATATCATCTCGCTTGTCGCAAATGTGACAAAAGAAGTGATCTTTACGCATATGTTTGTACAAATGATCTTTGTCATAAAAGCGATGCCCACATAAGTAGCACTGAGGATGTCCCTTATGAGATGTGTTTTTACCTTCACCTACACATTTGTGGATGTCTAGTTGTTTATCGGTATAATAACTGAACTCACTGTAGAATTGGTGATCATGGGTTAAACACAAGCCACAATATTGTACATTATGTTGTTCTCTCATGTGTTTTTTGGTTTCGCTAATTGTTTTGTCAGCAGGCCTGTCAACACAAATAGGACATCTTGGAGCTAGTAAGTCATTAAACAATTCTTTCAGTCTTTCTGAAGTAAAAAAGTAAGCTGCTTTTTCGTACTTCTTAGAACAGCCTTGTTCTAACAAATTTAACAGTCTTGTGTTCGCTAAGCTAGAAAAAGGTAGCAGTTTATCAGATATTATAACTTTATCGAGCTCAGCCTTACAAATTGGACAACTGTACTCTTTCGAAAGTAGACGCATCTTCATTGAACACTTCATGCAGAGTGTGTGATTACATTTAGAAATGGCGTACTGTTGTATTTCATCACTGCATATAACACAGATGTTGTCAGAGTCATCAAAAACAGCCTGGTCTTGGTTTAAATCTTCTACTTTACTTTCAACGTGAGTTTTTCTGCTGAAGCCACCTCTTTCAAATCCTTGAATTGCTTCGTGATTATTACGAGGGCGTCCAGCAATATCTCCAAACTTTTTAGTTTTACGACAACTATCTTCATACTGCTCATGACTAGTAGAGTTGTTCTCTGCTGCTTTGCTTGAGGTTTTACAGTCAGTCATTTTTAATTACTACAAAATTTTCTGGTAAAATATTGAAGTTAATTGTTTGTTTTGTTTATGATTAAAAATGTCATTTATTTTGAATATTTAAACGATATTCTAGATAAGTAAATTAAAAGACTTTAATAATATTATAACTACAACTTTCCTAGTTTTATTAAACAATAACAAATTCTATTTATTCATACAGTAGAACTTAGATTTTATGGAGAAATTTTTTAAATAAACATCTTGTTATTAAATACATAAAAAACACACATGCAAGCATATTCAAAAAAAAAATTTAAATTTAGAATTATCAAATTTATGTAGATACTATTCCAATCAACTGTTTTCTTCTACTGAATGCCATAAATCAGAGTTGCTTTATATGTACTAACTTGTGAAATATTTTTATAATTTTTTTTTTTAATAAAAATTTAAATTTAAGCATTTTAAGTACTGTATCTTCATAAAAGGTAAAAGCAAAATAGAAACTGAAAATTTGTTTACAGAAAAACTAATAATACATTATAGTTTAAGAAGTTTAGAATTTATTATAAAAATTATCCAACAAAAAATTTTAGAAATTTTATTTTAAAGCTAGCTTGCTGTTAACTTTAAACTAATGGTTTGTCAATCAAACAAATCTAGACCAGTTTGCACAGATTTCAATTGCCTTGAAGACCACTGAACAATTTTTCATTAAAAAAACATGAAGTCAACAAATTTCCTTTTTTTTCATAATTTAATCTTTTATTTTTGTACAATTGAGATTTTCAGTTTTAAACTTAAGAGGAGCCTTTCTAACAGTGGGCATACAAATCTTTCAGTTTTACCCAATGAGTCTTTTAAACAAAAACTTTAAGTAATTTCAAACCAATTACATAAACAAGCAAGCTTTTAAGAGGTAGTTAAGCAAAAATAGTAAAAGCAAAAACTTAAATCAATCAAACTAAAATAACCTTAAACTATTACAAAGTCCGTACAAGCCTGAACTTTATATAAAAACTTTTAAAAGACAAAATCAGTCTGATTTTATTAAATATTTTTAGTAAGTTCAACTAGCTTGAGTTGGTCTAAATTTTTCAAGTATTCGAAAATAGCTTTAAGGGAAGCCTGAGATTTTTGAACTTCTTTAGTTATAATAATAAAATTAAAATTGCATATATTTAAATGAAATATTTTTGCAAAAAATTGCATTTAATTATGATTCTACTTGATATTCAGTTACTTCAGTATTTACTTAGATACTTTTGAATTAAAACTGCAGACAAGATGAAATTTTGTTCACATACATTAAAAATAGGCATGTCACTCTTTAAGTCAAAAAAGTTTTCAAGTGACCAAAAACTTTCTTAAGTAAACTTATACTGTCTTTAAACATGTTGAGTTTTTTCAAATCCTTAAAAAAAGTACACATTTAAAAACTAATTAAAAATAAGTTCTTCAACAAAATTGGTTACAAAAGAGCAAAACATTGTAACTAAATCAACTAAACCTTATTTTTAAATATTTTAAAATCTGTCCTGAATTTTCTTAATATTTTAACACTATCTAAGTTTACAAAACTATACAATAACAAAACCTGAGTCAGTCTGATTTTTAATAAAACTTTTACTGTTTTGAGTCACCCAAGATTTTCAAATGTCTACAAATTATTATGAGTGTTTGGCAATACAGTCATAGCAAATGAGAAAAGCATTTAGTTTTTGTTAGCCACCTTGTTGTGTTTACTAAAACAGAAATATGTACAATTTATTGCTAGTTGTCACCAATTTTTTTTCTACATTAACAACCCTCACTCTAAGTTCAAGTTTTTTTATTTAACTCTTTTTCACTATTTTTACCTTCAACCAAACTGCAAAATTTTTGAAAGTTGGAGAACATTTTTTGCCAAATTTAAACAACAACACTAATGTAATAACTGTTGAAAAATAATAATTTAACAAATTATAATAAATTTTCAACACTTATCACATTATAATATATAATGAAGTAATAAACTGAATTAAAAATATTAAATCTTTTATTTTTATCACATAAATTGTTCAGAGACACAAAATGTTAGAAACTATAAAAACTTTATTCTACTTAAAATATAACTACTCACAGGGTTGCCATTGGTAACGTAAAAAAAAATTTCCTGAGTGACTAAAAACTGTTCTGAGTAGTCTGGAATTTTTCAAGTTCTTTAAAAATAAACTTTTTGAAATCAATAAAAATCAATTTTTTTAGCGCAATTGTTTATAAAATTACAACATATTAAAACTTTATCTTTTAAATCTCATTCAAAATTTAAAAAATAGGTTTGAAATTTTAAGAAATCTACAACTATCTTGATTATTTCAAAAAAATAAAATATATATAAACTGGCCTGAGTTTATATGAGTGTGTGGCAACCCTGACAGTTTTTATTTATAGACAGTATTTAGAATTTAGATCAATATAGATATATATTAAAAAAACAACTGAATTTTTTTTTAATTAACTTATATTTTAATTATTTTTTACTTAAATGTCTTCATTTTTTTCTCATTTCATTTGTAATATTATCTGATTTGTTTTTTGTTTGAACTTAGTAGTGTCAAATGTCAACTATTCTTAACTTTCTTCAAACTTAATTAACAAATTATAATTACAGGGTTGCCACTTGTTTTTAAAAAAAATTTAAGGTTTTCCAAATTTCTTCCAGGTTTTTAAAAGTACACTTTTTTGGATCTAAATTTAGTTTAAAGTTAAATGTAAGGTAAGAAACTGTGTTAAACAGTATAAAAACATTAAAAAGATACTGTTGAGCTACTTTAAATATGTTTAAAGTTAGATTTTTGTTAAACTTTTATTTTTAATATGATAGATTTTTGGAGTCAAATTGAAATTTTACTACTGAACATGATAAAATTGTTACAATACCAGGTTCTTTCTGCCTAAATTGTCAAATTCCAGGATTCCAGGAAAAGTAGTAACCCTGAATTAGATATTTTCATAAAATTAATTAAGATTATTTTTATGATTCATTTCTATCTAATTAAAAAAAGTAACAAATATATTTAGTAAAACCTCAAGCTTTAATTATTTAGTAAATAGTCATGCTAATAAATTCCTATTTACAGAGTTTATTAAATATATTTCATAACATGTCTTAAGTAAGAGACAGGACATATATACAGTTAACATGTACTTCATCTATAGAGTATAAGTGTTTTGTAAACCAAAATAACAGCTAACTTTATTAAATTGGGTTGTCTTTAAAAATTTTTTCTAACATGCTTGCAGAAAACAAAATGGTTTAATTTCAAAGAACAAATTTTAACAATAGTGAGTAAAATAAAAGAAGAAGTTTTGAGATTTAAATATTTTAGACTTAGAATAGAAAAAAGCATAGAACAAAAATATATAAACAAGCATCTAAATAATACTAACGGCGTTTTTCTGCTCTTTTTTTAAAGTAAGTTTCAAAAACTATATAAACTTTAAGGACCATTAAAGATATACAACGGATTATAAAAAGTACTATTTATTTTTTGTGAGCTGGATTGCAAAATCATTTAAAACAAATAAATCTGAATACTGAGTCAATATTTGTTTGATTTAACTTAAATTTTAAAGCACGAACAATTTTTGACAGTACGCTTATCGTCACTAATCACTATGACATATAATTTGTTCTCAACACCAATACACGTTGTTTAAACTTTTTTAAAGATTTAAGTGTTATTCGTTTAAATGTTTTTTTTTGACAAATTTTTTCTACTTGTTATAACACATAGTGTTTTTTTTTTTTGGTATTTTTCGGAAGATCTTTAACAAGTTAAAATATTTAAGGTGTTAAAATTTTAGACTTTTACAAAACTAAATAATTCAAACACTCATAAGAGTTATAATTAGCAAAAAATTTTTTTATTTTTCAATTAAAAAATTATATTAAAGTTTAAAAAAATAATTTTTAAAGTTTATTTGTATATTCTTATTACATCTTTTTCCTAGTTGGGCATCTACAAAATTTTTCTCTGGTTTTTTAAATTTTGAACATTGAACAAATAGTATTATTTTCAGCAGCAGGCACAAGCCATGTGTGTAATATTGATAAAAAAATAATAAACTTTGCTTTTTTAAATAAATAAATACATAATATGAAAATGTTTACTAATTTCATAACACAGCTTTATTGTTATTTTTTAAAGCTGCCTTTTTAACTAACTGTTCTTATATTTATTAGGTTTTTAATTGATATTATTGTTATTAAATTAAGAAAAATAGATCAAAGAAAAAACATTTTTATAGTAATATAACTTTTTTTTTCTATATATTTACTGCCTTAATTAAATCAGCTCAGAATGTTGGTTGTAGTTGTAAGGTTGTGGAATCGTCTTCATTCATGATATTGTTATAGCAAATGAGGATTTTTTTCAAAGGTAGAATAACATCAGAAGAACTCACTCTCCCCTCTGCAACTATAAAAGTTTTCTGAAGATCAAGTGAGTTTGAGCTCATCATGCATTATCCCACCTGCCCTATATTTTAACTTATCAATTAAAAATTTTACTTTTTAATTAAAATATAAAACTAAATCTATCTATAAACAAAAAAAGAAGAACTTTTAACTAACCAAATAAAAAATAAAAAAAACTAATACTAACCTTTTATTTAAAAAAAACCCCTGGTGAGACATTGTTTGGTCAACACTCACAAGGTTAAAATCTCAACATTAAAATCACATAGTGTGGAAAAATTCTGAAGCTCAAATCAAATGATAAATCAGCAGAACTTTAAGAACATCTATACCCTTACCTCTAACCCATATCACCATTTTTTTTAATCTTCACCCTTATCCATAACCCACTTTACCCCAAGCATAAAAAAATAAACAAAATAAAAAAGGTACCTAAAACTTCAAATAAAAATAAGTAAAATATTAGCTAATCAGAAGCAATTTTAGAACTGCATGCCTCAGAATCTGTTTACAATATGTATGGTGTGAGGCTCAATGACTCCAAGGTTTTTCTCCACATCAATCCATTGACCATAAGTGTGAGGTTTCACACTTTTTTCTCTCTTTCAAGATATATCTTATCAGCCTACAGATTGATTCATTTCTGCTTCAATTTATAAATAAACACTTCTGGAAACTTTTCTTTTAAAAGTTAATTTAATTACTACAATTTTTTTTTATGTTTCAGTCAATGGTTTCAATCTTGCTAAGTTCAACTCAGAGAGTTTCTAAAGCCGTCATTAGGACCCCTACACCATCAGGCAAGGCTATTTAGCTTAGCTATAAACTTACATAAGCAAAAGTCTATAGTTTGCAAAAACAATTTAATAGACAAATGTTTTTAAATTAAACTACAACTATCAAAACTTAGTTGACACTTCTTATACTTAAAATGATTTAACCAAAAATTTATGGCTCTTTTCTTCACAAGTTTATCTGCTTTCAAGACCTTTACTTAGCTAGTAGTTGGTTTAAAAATACAAAGTTTAAAGTTAGTTTTGATAAATTAAAGCACAGATTTGGAGAGTTCAATAGGTCCATTTTGTAAGGACAAAACTAAGGGGAAACTAAGATTATTGTATCAAAAGTTTATCATTTTATCTTCCATTTACAGTAGTTGTGAGTATATGTTTCTTTTTTTTTAAAGTTAAACAGCTAAAATTATTCTGTATTGGTTAGGATCAAACAACTATGTATATATTTGTACTATTAGTTAATGTATTAAATAAAAGCCTTTATCATAATTAATGATTTCATTAACAATTAAAATTTGTTGTTGTCTTTATACAGGGTTGCCACATGCTTAGGAAAACTAAGAAAAGTTTGAAATTTTTGAAAATACAAGTATTACTTAAAGTAGTTTAATATTTTTTTTAAACTCAGGATGACCCAAGTTAGTAATTTTTATATAAAAAACTCATGGCAGTTTCAAAATTTCTCAACATCTCAGGACAGTTTTTTACTAATTTTTAATGAGATTTAGTTTCATTGGTTGGTTACTTCATAACCATATTTGTTAAGCAAGTTGATTTTTACTGATTTTGATAAAAAAATGAGGATTTGAAAAGACTCTGTATGACTCAAGACAGTTTACGGTCACTCAGGACAGTTTTTTGGCCCAAAGAGTAGCAACCCTGTGTAAAGTACTAAACCTTAGTAATGCAATATTTTGAAATGGGTCAAAATATTATTAAGAACTTTTTTCTCTTAAATTAAATTTTGCTTTAAAATATCATAAATAATCAATTGGGTTATATTAAAACAGATTTCTGCTCACATTTTATATTTTGTTATATAGTAACATATAATTATGTTCAATATATAGTATGTTCTTGTTGTTTAAAGATTTATAATTATTACCAGTTTAAGATTCTTAAATAGTTTGAAAATACCGTATTACAAATATCTCTTAAAATTAAAACTAAATAAAAATACACATTTTTTTGTAAATTTTTAAATAAAACTTATCATGTTTAAAATTTTGCAAATTTGCATTGACCCTAAGCTAAATATTTTTAAATAGCTAAAAATGTTGTAAAATACACTCAAGTTCAACTTTAGAAACTTCATTCAAAATCTAAATGTTTTCATTATTATAAAGCCTGCATTTTTGTCTATAAAAATTATTAAATTCAATTAATTTAAATATTATTTTTGTGACTCAAAAGTATAATTATATTTATACATTCATTACATATTTCAGTATTACAACATGTACTTTTCTAAAACAGGTTATATCTATGTTTTTTAAAAGTAAAATTAAATGTTTAAGAAAAGTATTTGTTTTTTTAAGTAAGGCTATGAAAATTTAATTTTTAGAGAACATTCTAAGTTGATTTAAATATTTTTAGTTTTAAATAATATTAAAAGTATACATAAATACTGAACATCTAACATTTTCTTTGTTAAAATTTTGATATTTTACAAACAACA
Source organism: Thalia democratica (assembly GCF_965202585.1). Taxonomy (NCBI): domain Eukaryota; kingdom Metazoa; phylum Chordata; class Thaliacea; order Salpida; family Salpidae; genus Thalia; species Thalia democratica. The sequence goes on from NC_139169.1 coordinate 18,672,300, forward strand.
GGATGACCTTTTTTTCTGGAAAACTGTAGTTTAAAAATTCAGTTGCAGGTTCCTGAAAGTTTTAAGTAAGTATTTCAAAAATGTAGAAGGAGAGAGATTTTAGTGATATAGTCTTTTTTGCCGTTTAGTTTGCGCCTCCCATAGGAAACCTATTGTACTCTTTGACTTTAACCAACTATATCTCAAAAACTAGTTTTTTTTATTTTAAAACCCTTTAAAGTGAATTTGTAGCTTAGCTCAAGATAAAGTTGTTAAAAAAGTGATTGATCCCCCTTTGAGCTTAGGTAACTTTTTAATACTAATTAGATTAACAATAGCAACTATGCTAGTAAGTATCTCTTTGACACACTAAATATAACTTAAACAAAATGTTAAAGTTGAATGTTTTTTTTTCTGTCTAAACATTGCACATAACAATATTTTCAAAAAAAAATTACAAAACATATTTTAAAAACTAAACTAAAATTTTTTAACAGTTAATTTTAAACCAATACTACAGAACAAAACTAAAATTATATTTGAACTTAAGCTATTAAACTGTTTAGACAAGCTCATAATTGAATTAACTTGTCTTTAAACAAGGAAGCCATTTTACCTGGAAAATCTTAAATTTTAGTTTTAATGAAAAAACATAAAAAACTTGAAATATTACCGAAAAAGCATCATAAAATATGGAGTTGTGAAACAATTTTATGTGAAAAGTTTTATATTATGATAGATCTTTTTTAATCTTTAAAGAAGTTTAGTGGTACATTTTGTACTATAAAAAACATTTAACTACACCACAAATTAAAACCAGGAAGAAATTTGTACAAAACTAGTAATCACTTCCACTACAATTAAAATATAAATTAGTAGCAATGCAAATGGTCTTTTTGCATTCAATTGTAAGTGGTTTTTATTGTCAAGAAAAATCTGTATTTAAAATCCAAGTTTCCATGATCAAAAACTCATAAAAGTTATGTTTTTTTTTTAAATGAGGTTGCCAGAAGATTTAAGTTTTTTTTTTTGCTTTTGTGAAAACAAATTTTTTACTTTGTTTTTATCTATTTTTATTTTCCATTATATTCTAAAATCTAAAACTATAAATATTTTTAACTATTTAAGGAATGTTTCCCTAAAGTTTAAAGTCTAGCTCAAAAAAAAAAAAAAAATTAATTTTTGAGGAAAATGACAAAAAGTTGTGCTCTATGTAAGTTTATTCGAAACTTTTTACAAAAGTTATTAGACTTCTTAAATCAATTTAATTTATTTTGTTTTTTAAAGTTATAGTTTATACTTAAAACTTTCATATAATACCCAATAATATTTTTTTTAAATGCATTCACCTCCTACACCCTTAAAAAACTATGTATCTATATAATCAAGTTGTAGTAGCAGAAATTTTGTTTTTGTAATATTGTATGCCAATAAAATAAAAAAAAAGATTGTTACAAAATAACACCTGAAACAATTTGAATTGAATAAAAAAAAACTTTAGTTTGAAATCCTGTTTTTTACAGTGATAAAATAAGTTAAATAAAATGACAAGGAAGAGAAGCAAGTTCAGAAACAGTGAAACACACGAAACTATTGAGCAGTCCACAGTTCAAATAGAAGGTCAAGATGATCTGCTTCAACAGGGTAGGTTAACTTTTAAATAAGTTTATATAGTTTTAATTCTTTTGTTTGAAGGAATTTTGTTGTATTTAAGTACCGCTTGCAACTTAACATAGATATATTATTCATTTTCAGTTTTTTAATAAAACTTCAAGCTTTTTGAATCTATCACTGATTCTTTTTCAAAAGATAAATGAAATGTTAAACAGTTTTGACTATTGATATTTAAAAAAATTAAAATAATTATGACGTAGTTGTACAAACTATTGATATTAATTTTTGTTTTACTAGCATATATTTTCAAACAACTGCGTCATAATTAGTTATAAAGAATATATATCAATAGTCAAAACTGTTTAACATTTCATTTATATAATTTTTTTATGATATTTATCTAGCAAAACAAGTTAAAAACATTTGTTACTTAAAAAGCATTTTTTGAACTAAATTGTTTATTTTATACAACATTTGTTATGTACACCTAACTTATAATTGCTTATGTAATTTTGTAATAGCTACTAAAATTTTATTTGACTCAAAACTTTATTTATTAAACAAGTGTTACAAGATTTCAAAGCTTGACTATTCTTTAATTATTGGTTTATAAAGTTTTTTTTAGTGGTTCATGTTTAAAAAAATTTAATTTATTTTAGTTAAAATATATATCATAATATTTGTACCATGTTGTATTATATTATTATAAAATAATAAAATTATTTATTATATTAATGATTTATAATTTTTCAATAAGTTTACATACAAATTCTTACACCTAGAAGTTTTTTTTTATCATGTATATTCTAAAGAGGCTACTTTACTCATTATCACAATAAGTATAACTAACTAACTATGGTTTTATCATTTTCAAAAGTTGTGCTAGTTACAAAAATATGAATGTTATACCATAGTTTTAAAGTAGTTCTAAATTTTGTTAGTTTTATTCACATTTTATTAGATAATATATTATAAAATACTAATATTGTATTAAGTATTGTGTTTATATTATATTTACAATTTAGGTATTTGTTTCAAAAACCAAATAATAGTTATGGATATAGCATGGGTATAGGGGGGTTAAACACTTTTTTCACTATTTGATCTTATTTTATATAATTTTTACTAAGCTACAAGATGCTTTTTACAGATTGTAAATATTCAAAATAATTTTTGAGGTATAGTCGGTCAAAGTTGGAGGCAACAATAGGTTCCTAATGTAAAGCGCAAACTAAAACAGCAGTAAAATTTACAAATGACCAAAAATTTATACGAACAAATGACCAAAATTGTAGAATAATGTTTATCATAAAAATATGTTTTTTCAGAAAAAAAACCTCAAGATAAGTAATTCTAGAAATAAATAAACAAATACTTAATGTTTAAAAACTGTATGAATCATATAATGTTTTTTCTCACTATTCTTAGTTATTTCCTCAAAATTAAACCTATGGAATTTTTAAATACTAGTTAGAATTTGGATTAGCTCTAAAATTATCTGAATTTTTAAAAGATAAGAGGTCATAAAAAAAATTGTGTTGTTATTTTTTTTTTACTGTTCCTTTCAAATACTTAAACATTGATTTTTGTTTTATTTCTTAAATAGTATTCAAAACTATCTGTTTAACTTAACTGGCAATATTTAAAGAAAGATGAACAACAACTATCTAGTTAAGTTTTCAATTATTCTATGCATTTATTTTACATCCAAAACTATTACATATTAAATATTCCATTTATAACAGGTGGATCAAATGTAGCAGTAATTGACCCGCAGAAAAGGCAGGTTAAAAAAATTGCAGTTCAGAAAAATCTTCCCAAGAAGCTCACCAAAAAACAAAGAAGAAAGCTTGAAGCTGTGCTCAGAAGAAAAGCCAAGAAGGAAAAAGTCTGTTGTTACTATGTGCAAAAATGCAATTTAATTAAAAATAATCAAATAGATCTACATATTAACTTTATTTGAAACTAAGATACCATAATAAGTAGTTAATGGGTACATGACCATAAAAATTCATACTATTCTAATTCCTACAATTAAAAAAAAATTAAGAGGCCATATCTCAAAAATAGTATAAATTAGATAAAAATAGTTGTAATCTTATTGCTTTTTTTGCAAAACTTTAATATTTTTGAAATATGGCTAAAAGAAATTTAAAAGTATAGTATTTTTATTAATTTTTGAAATTCCTTTTACTACATATTTTTTGCATTTTTTTCTATCATAATCTTATTAGTTTGGTGTACAACTAATTTTTTAAATTTGTTTTACTTTTTGAGATATGACCTCAACCAATTTTAATGTAACCATAATAAGTAATTTTTAGTTTTGTTTAAATTTTGTATGTATAACTTTAAATAGTAAAAATAATAAGCAAGGTATGAACCATAACCAGCTATATGTGTTATGCTCAAATGTGTACAAAATACACATTGAATTTATAAATTTGTAAATTTCCATACTAACTAATAACACATTACAGAGAGCGGAACTGCTGAGTGAGCTTGCAAAAGTACAAGTGCCTTCCAGTGAACTGGCTCATATGAGCAGTGTGGCCCACATCGGAACCAAGAACTCCAAACTCACGCAGCTCTACAACAGGCCCATTGAACCTGGTTTGTTTGAAAGTTTTACACTAAAGTTTCAATCTGCATGTGATTTATGTAGCTATTTGCAGTTAATACTTCTCTGTTCAAGTTAATTTTAACTACAGAGCATCAAGGTGCTACTTAATCTCTCTTTCTTTTTTTTAAGTAGTCTAAAGTATTAAATTTATCTTAAGTTTAGTTTTACTAATAGGTAGATTGGAATAGAGTTATTAAATATCTATTATTTTATATTTTTAAGATTTTAAACATGCACAATGCACATAATGTTTAGGAAACTACTTCAAATTTTTAATAATGTTAAAGCTTTAAAACGATATATATATATCAAATTTATTCTTCCTCTATTTAATTCAAAAAGTTTTATTGAATTCATTTAAATAATCCTTTGATATATATGTATTATGTTAATATATTTTACATGCTGTCTCGTGAAAAGATCGTTCAACTATTACCATTTACAAAAACAAAAAATAATAATAATGTTTATTTAGGTTTGAAGCGAGCAATCGACAGTCTTGGAGACAACAATGAACTGGAAATGCAGATAAGAGCAAGTATGACCAAGAAGGGTAAAAGAAGGAAAATAACCAGAGTTTGTTTTGATATTATGTTAACTTTTCTATTTAAAATTATATATAATGTTATTTAGATTTTTATGTTCATGCTTTTCTGTATTTAGTAAATAAGATTAAAAAATCAAAATTTGATTTAATTTGAAAGTTTTTATCAAATTCAAATCATTTTTTTATGAATTTTTTCAAAGCTTCAATTAAAATTAAACTTATGTTTAGCAAACATTGCGTCTACAATCAACTTTGTAAAATATCATAATTGTTTTATCAGAAAATGAAACCGAAAAAACAAAAGTTGGAGGAAATCGAAGAGCAAGAATCCAGCAAAGAGGAGGAAGAAGAAGAAATTATTGAAGAAGATTCTGATGATGAGGAAGTTGTTGTCATGGGATCCGACGAAAAAACCCCCGTTCCAAAACCAGGTATTTTGTGCAAGTTTGGTTTTGCTACTCTGAAGCTAAACTACTTGCTGTTTGCATTAAAATAAAGTTTATACTTTAATACGTTAAAAAAACATTTTAAAAATTTATAGTTACAAAACTTAATTTGCTTCGGTTTTAAATATTTCTAATGAGAAAATTCAAGAAAGTTATCAAAAACTTTTTGGACTGTATCTCTACAAGTTTTATTACTCGCATACTATATTTTATAATTTTTTGTCAACAGAATGTATTTTAACAAATATAAAACTTAGTCGTTTCAAAACATTTCTGATCAAGATGTAAAATTATCTGAAGATAACAAACTTTTTTTTAAACTGTTAAGAACTGGTTTTCAAAAAAAAGTACAATATGCACATTATTAAAAATTGTATAACACAGCAGAAAAGCCAGTTGAAGTTAAACTAGAAAATCCAAAGAAGGAAGAGAAAGTTGTGAAACCGAAAGTTGTTGTCAAGACAACCAAAGGGGCGTCGAACGAACCTTGCAGGGCAGATTTGTATGTGAGTGTGGAGAGAGACCCAGAAATACAGGTAATTTTTTTATGTAAAAATAAAAATATGGTTCTTGTTATTTAAGTATAATGGTATCGCTAGTATACTTGTATCGCTAGGTTGTTTGCCTGTACAACTGAATAAATAAAACAAATCAAATGGCGTTTCGGAAAGTAATATAACAAAGCATTTTCAACTGTTATATTTCTGTTTTTTATATTCAAAAAGTGTCAATTAGTAAGAAGTTTAAGTTTGATCTACCAAATATTGTTGTTCGCTGAACTTTATTGATGCGTTAAGTTAATAGTAACTTTCAATTAATCCAAACAACGTTATTCTGCTATGAAAAAATTCAAAGTATTAGCTAAAAACTTTGAGTTATGCAACTTAAAAAAAAAGTTTAAAACATAGACAAGTTAATGATTTAAATAAATTTTATAATGTTGTTTACACTTTCAATTTTTTTAGGAAAAGTTTTTTTTAGTAGTTATGTTTAAACACTTTCAATTAAAAATCTCGTATCAAATCTCAGGAAAGCAGAGAGAGGTTGCCGATATACCCTGAGGAAGGGGCGGTGATGGACAAAATTCTCAACAACGATTTCGTTATTATTTGCGGAGACACTGGCAGCGGAAAAACAACTCAAATACCCCAGTTCTTGTACGAATACGGATTCGCCAGAAAGTTGGTTTTGAATAAGTCTTCTAACTGTTAAACTGTTTTTGAAAAACCGTTTTTTTTGTCAACTGAACTGTGCAAAAGTTTGATTGCCATTTTTAATTGTCTATGTCTTTATTTTTTTTATAATTAATTGTTAAATTTTATATAAAGTAAAACTAAATATAAGTTAGTTTCATAAGGTTGCCATGTATTAGATCCAAGAGTTGGGCTATTGTTTTTTTTTTTTCGTGTTGTTTAAATAAGTTTTTAAATGAGTTTTAATTCTAATTAAACTTTGCAACACACAGTTTAATTCAATTATTCAACAGTGGAATGATAGGAGTAACTGAACCTCGTATTGTGGCAACAATAAGCATGGCTGAGAGGGTGGGCAGAGAAATGAACAAGACGTTGAGAGAAGTGTCGTACCAATACAGGTTCTTGGTTGTAAATATATGAAATAATTGTTTAATAGTTTTAATTCTTTTATGTCAGTACACTTGGTTAACTTTGTTAATTTAGAGCTTTTTTTTATATTAAGTCTATTGGCTGATTTTAAACATTTCCGAATCAAGTACTAATTTCAAAGCAATATTATATTTCTATAAGACGTACACAAAGACAGATTAAAAAGTCAAAAACAAATACTTAAATTTTGAAAAATCTTAAAATACTTACAATATGATAAGACGTAAGTTAAGAGTAACCTAAAACCAGTAACTATTAACACTATGATCAGTGATAATCATGTAATAAATAAGTATTTTTACTGACAGAAACATTTTAGTAGACATTTTTTAATTATTAAATATTAATTTTTTTGTTAATGTGTTATTATTAACTACATAAGTTAAAAAATAATCTGAATAAAAAATTAACCATGATAAACTTAGTATTTTTACAAAGGCATTAATAACTCCAGCTATCCTCAAATAAATTATAAGAATAGATTAAACAAACAAAATTATATTAATATGCGATTATGATATAACATTTTTATGTCTTGAAAAATAAAAATTTATCAGATTCAACTATAAATACATTAAAATTTTAACTATGCTTGTCAAGAAAAGTATATTACCAATCATATAAATTTTACTTAAAAGCATAACGTTTTGCAGAAACGCAACAACAACAATGTAGTTAATTGACAGTATCATTTTACCGTTTTTTCAAATTAGTTTTTGAATCATAAACGTAAAATCTCAGTGTTTTCAATAGATTCTTAATTGGAAGACCAAGTCAAAAAGCAGTAAAAGACTATTTTATTTAAAATCTATCTTCTCCTTCAAGCAACAGTCTTTAAACTAAACACAACCACGTTATACCACAATTGTCACTTGAATAATAGTTTTCATGTTTAAGAAGAAACACAGTGAAAGCAGCTGAACGTTACCTGAAAACACTAAACTCATAAATATGCCAATTTAATGTTAAATTTCACACACATACACAACCACAGCGTAGTTTAATAAATAGTTTTAAAATAAAACTAAGTGGTAAAAAGTGTATCAAAATATTTAATGTTTTTATCAAAAAACTAAATTTCGCAGAGACGCGAGCACGGTGACAAGGGACACGGAGATCAAGTTCATGACCGACGGAACGTTGCTGCAGGAGCTGAAAGGAGATTTTTTGCTGAGCAAGTACTCGGTACTTGTGCTGGATGAGGCTCACGAGAGGTCCATGAACACGGACATGCTCATCGGGCTGCTGAGCAGAATTGTTAAAACTAGAAATAAGGTGGGTTATGTAAAAGTTAAAATTTCATTTAAAAAAAAGATACTTGCTGTCAGCCAGCTACTGTTTGGTTTTTATTTATAACATGCGTCTCAACTTCTAACATTGTTGGTAATGTTTTATATTTTTTGTTTTTGTGAGATGAGCTTGTAATCTTTATTTTAAGTAGCAAAAACTAGTGTTAAAGAAACCAAAATGCAACTTTCAGTTGTTCATATTATCCTATTGAGTAACCAAACTCATATGAAAATTCATACTTGTTGAAAATACCAAGTTATCACAAATACAATAATGCTTAAATAAAAATAAAGTCAATCATATGCTAAACGGTTCCACTATACATAACAAACATCTTACTGTCAGCTTGTGTTAAGCTTTATGATTTTTATTTTGTTTTCTTTAGTTTTTGTAAACCTTACTATAATAATAACAATAATAGTTTCATAAAGATTAACTTCAACATGCAACAAACAGAAAGCGCAGCAAGACCCAACCAAGTACACCCCGCTGAAAGTGGTGATCATGTCGGCAACTCTGTCAGTCGAGACGTTCACGCACAACAAGAAGCTGTTCCAGCACAAAGTTCCGCCCGTGGTCAACGTGAAGGGAAGGATGTTCAGCGTCACCTGCCACTTCAACAAGGTCACTCCCACGGACAACTCCGATACGCCTCATGAAACTGTTAGTTGTTACCAGTAGAAAAAGTGTTTTAACTCCTTATTGTTTTTTACCTAGTTCCAAAAACCAACCTAAAAGTTTATTAAAAGAAAAATTCTGTCTTATGTTTTTCAAACTGTCAAGAGTTTTAAATAGTTGTACTCGTTGTTTTCAGTAGAAAAAGTGTTTTTAATTTTTTAGTTAAAAATGGTGTTTAATCCTAATAAGCATTTTTTTTTATAGTGTTATTCATAACCAATTTGAAAATAACTTTATGGAGGTTTAAGTAATATTGTGCTAAACATTTTTTAAACTTGTTAAGCTATGAAATCCCTTTTGTTAATTTCTGATATGTTTTTAGTGCTTAATTTATTTTTTAAGAATTTAAGAAAATATTTAAGAGTCTATCTGTTATGTATTTTTTAAATTATTAAATTGCATATATGGTTTTATTAACTATGTGTATACTATATGTTTCATTGTTTTTTGTTTACTGTTTTAATAAATAAGTAGATTACAGCTATTTATTTTTTACTAAAGCTCATTTGATTCATTGATAACATAGACATTTGTAGAATACTTGTCTGTTTTATTAAATTTATAGTTTATGGCAATCTTTAAATTTTACATTTTACTTATTCGGTATTTGTTTGAACTCATCCAATTTCTGTTAAATTAATTTGTATGCTGTTAAAAGTTTTTTTTTGTTAACTAATGATTTTTTTAGCCAAACTACATCAATGCAGCATATCAAAAGGTTAGTTAAATTTGTAATTATTTTATAAATTCAGTTTTGTTATAATTGTTTTAAGCCTAAAAGTATATAGTGTTTTGAAGCTTGATGGCTTTTACATTCTAATTTAGTTGTTAAAACGAATACAAAGAACTAAAATACGAAAACATTAATATATGCTTTAAAAAGATTATACATCAATATCATATTTTTTAATTTTCTACTTTAAAATCAAATTGTTTTTTATTGTTTATGAATGAAGTTTTCACTCAAAATTTTTAAAAGGATAAATGTCAATCTTTTTAAACAACTTTAGTTTAGTTTAAAATTTAATTCACACTAATTTGTTGTTTTAATTACTTTTTTAGATTTGCAAGATAAACAGGCAACTACCAAGCGGTGGAATATTGTGTTTTGTGACCAGTAAAAGAGAAATTACCTTTTTAATAAGAAGATTGAACAAAACATTTCCGCAATATCCCATCGCAAAAACCGAAGATAATGATAAAGATGAAGGTTTTTTTATATAAATTAAACTACAAACTAGACTAGAGTTTGATTTTTTTTTACAAGAAAATTGGTTACAATTAGTCATGCAAGCAACTAACGTTTGTTATGTTGTTTGATTGAGAATTAGATTTTTTACTTTAATATAAGGTCTATACTAGGTAACTCTTGCATTTCTGACCTTACTAAACAGACATCGTTGTTAATTGTTCGAAAATTTTGAAATTGTTGACCTCAACCAGAGCATACTTTATGAATAAAAATTAAAAAATTATAATAGTAATGATGAATTATTAATGCATATCTGTCAACGTTTAAGCTGTCGTAAATAAGCTTAAACTTAACCACTTTATACATGTTTTGTAAATGTTTTCCAGAAGTTCAGATCAAATTGGACGACTTCGCAGCCGACGAGGAAGACAATTGTGACGTCAGCAAGCGTGACGTGAGAAATAATTTTGAAGACAACTTCGAAGAGTATGAAGACGGTGACGACGAAGACGATGACGTAGTTATTTGTTTGTTTTGAAAAAAAGAATATTTAATTTGTGTAAATTCATAGAACAGCATATGAAAAAAATAACACGTTTCTAGTTTACTTGAACTTTTAATAATTAATTGAAGTAAATAGTTACATTTTATTTATTTAGACATAATATATTGTTCAAATCATGTTGAGTCAGAAAATATTTATGAAAAATGATGCTTTTTTCAAGCTTGAACATTTGGTTTTTCTGCGAGGCACTGCACCTTTTATTTTGCTTCAGAAAAGTTATGTCATATATAACAATAAGATGTATATAATTTATTGAATGTAACTCAACCTTCAATTCAATTTTTTTGCAATAAAGCAATTAAAATTTCAACATTGGTTCACTATTTCGTGGTGTATAACTGCAAAATATAATAGTTTTTTTATACTCACATGTGTAAAGTAGTTATTTTCACCCAGGAATCGTCATGGTTGCCTGGCAACGCGGAGAACGACAAGCTGATGCCGCTGCACGTGTTGCCGCTGTACTCGGGACTGAAGCCACACCTTCAGAAACTCGTTTTTCAAAAACCGCCAGAGGGCACCAGGTGTGTGACGTCATGATTAGTAGATGTAATTTGTTTAGATAAAATTTAAAATAAAAATTGTCATAAAAGTGTTTTTGCTTAAAAAATGGTCCTTATGATAAAAAACTCAGCTCAGCCTTATTCTTGCATGACTCTTTAGTATGTTCCATATAAGATGTTAATTAGAACCTTCATTGATAGTATAAATTTCAAGATAGCTTTGATAAATTTAGGACAGGGGTCCGTGAGCTAAATGCGGCCCACAGAGCTGAATTCTGCGGCCAGCGAGGCAGTTTTAGCTCAAAACGTAAATTTTTTAAAAATAGTAATAATAAAAGCTATTGTGTTAAAAGCTTACAAATAGGTTTTAATTTAATAATTTATGATTACTAGTGCTTATTTTTTTCCATTTTTACTTTGAAATTGTTTTTTATGATTATTTCTGCAAACATTTTGAAATAACTGCGGCCCGCTAGCAACCTTTTCTAGGATAATTGACCCGCGACTTGAAAAAGGCTGCCGACCCTTGATTTAAAACAAAAAGTAATAAATAACTTGAGCTTTCACTAAGACAATAATGTGTATAAAAATGTTGATTAAACTAAAAAGAAACTATTTTAAATTCATACTTAAAAATGGGAAAAGTAACATCTTTATATTAACAAATTGCCTTGCAATCATAACAAATGAGTTTTGTTTTTCAGGTTGTGCGTGATTGCAACCAATGTAGCTGAAACTTCGCTGACGATTCCTGACATCAAGTATGTTGTGGACACTGGAAAAGTTAAAACTCCAGTTTACGAGGTATGAACCTTGACTTATAGTTAACTAAGTTTTTCAACTTTAAGGATTTAATAGTAATTTCTTTTCCTACAAGATGTTGTTCTCTTATTTGGTTTTTTATTTTATTAGCGTGCAATGGTTTACCTGAATCATATTTTATTGTACTTAATCTAATTTTTTTTATCAGCTGTATCATTGGCTCCTATACTTTGAGGGTGGTAAAATTTACTCTGAAAAGACTCTGACTTTAATAATTCTGAACTACTTTTAAGCCTGTTTTGAATAATAAGCCTGCAAAGTTACTTAATTGAACTCTTAATTTTATTATTTAGAAAGTATAGTGAAAAGTATTTTAACTAAATAAGTGTATAAGACATTTTTAAATTAAAAGTTTGAAACTTGATTTAAACAAGCTTAGTAAAAGATTTTTTTTGTTTATTTACTAAAGCATAAAGAGCATTTTCTCAGTCTAAAAACTCATTTCAAAATATTATGTATTGTTTAAAACCCAAAAAGGTGAAGTTTAGTGATTGCACAGATTTCAATCAAAATAACTAAAATTTCTGCTTGCTTCTAGAAAATTTTAATAGAGTATTATTTCTAAAATTTTTGACATTATATACATAGCAAAACCAGATTGAAATAACAACACTTTATTAATTTTTGTATACTTTATATATATAAATTAATTTACTATCTTTGTTTTAAGTATGTGTAGTAGTGTTCATAAAATTAAAGTACATGTATTTTTTTAATTTGTAATGAGAATGAACTAAATGAATGTTCTTTCAAATGTATGTTACTCTTAACAAGTTAAACATTTTAATAGTAATTGTATATATTAAGCAGAAAACTTTTTTATTTTCTTGAATTAGTCTTAGATTAACTGTATGTATATTTGCTCAAAACTGCATTACTTTTAACAAGTTGAATCATGTTTTGTAATAATAATTTATATATTTAACAGAAAACAGGAGTACAAAACTTTATAGTTCGGGATATATCTCAAGCTTCAGCTAAACAAAGATCAGGTAATATATATATACACTTATTTTTGCAAGTTTGTTTATGTAATTAATTATTATTTACTTACTAGTTAAATAAATGTTACTAAGCAACTAATAGTTTATTTACTAATTATTATTTACTTTTACCTTTAGTTATAGAAGTAAACAAAAAATAACGTAGATGACATTAATGTAAATTAAGTATTTTTAACAGTTTATTTGTTTGTGTATTTAACTATTTATAAAATAATATTTTACTTATTCTAATAGTATATAACTTTAAATCGAAAAATTCTGGAGTTTGAAAGTTAAGACAAAATGTAAATTGAAAAAAAAGCTTGAACTTTGAAAATTTTTAGTGCATTAAGTAATGAAGTTTATATTAGATAAGAAGTAACTAAACTATACAATAAAAAGGGGCATTATAGTACAGAAATTTTGTAGAAGAAAAGACCTAGAAAACTTGCACATCAAAAAAGTAGTAGTCACTCATGTTAAATTACTATAAGTATAAAGTATTAAACTTACTGTTCCTATTGAAAAAATAAGCATGAAATAAATGAATAGTTTGTATCAAATATATTATGTAGATAGTTAGTTTTTATTTGGACAATTGCTACTCAATACTCTTGATATTGATAAGTTAACTCTTTAGGTTGAAGTTTTAAAGTTATAGGTTCTACCTGAACAGAACTTACTAGTTTTAGGGCTTAAAGTTATAATACTGTCAGTATATCTTATACTAAGCTAAGTTACAATTAAAGCTGTAAACAATTACCATCATAATGATTTAATAGCTATGCCCACATAGTTATGATTTTTCAGTTTTTGCCATTCGATTCAAGTGCAACTTTTCTTTTTTTGAAAACTAATTGTTTATACTCTGTTTCTTTGCACTATCACTTTTTTACTACATAACAGCTACTTTTCCGTATAAAGCATCATCATCGTAAGTTAAGCTACATTTTTACATACCACAGGTAGGGCCGGTAGGACGTCGGGGGGCCATGTCTACAGGTTGTACAGCAGTCAGGTATTCGACGATAAGCCGGAACACGACATTCCTGAAATCAGGATGAAACCCGTGGACAACATCGTGCTGACTGTTAGTTTGTTTTATAATATATTGATTTTAGTGTAAAGATTATGTGATTTCGGTTTAGTGAAAAATTACTTTTTGTATGTTTTTGTTTATTTTGTTGACAACATAGTTTTGTATACTATTAGTTGGTTTTAGCTTATTAAATAGTATATATAATTGAAATGTATAAGTCACAGTCGTTGCATTAGGTATTAATTGACTGTTCAAATGTGACTTGTGATAAATAATAAACCTCCTTAATTTTCTTAAAAGTAAACAACGATGATCGCTTTAAATATTTAAAACTTTACCCTCTAATTGAATTTTAAACAAATATTTTTTTTGTAGCTCAAAGAAATGGGAATACCGAAAGTGGTTGGCTTTCCGTTTCCGAGTCCTCCTGAAAAAGCGGAACTTTTCAGGAGTGAGAAGTTGCTGGTGCAGTTGGGCGCGGTCAAGCCCGTCAACCTGGATAAAATAACCGATCCCAAAAAACTGGAAGAAGGTATTTGTGTGATGCTCGATGTTTAGTTTTGTGTTTTTCTTTTGAAGCGCTCTCTGATAAGAAGTGTGTCAAAAAAAATTGATGTTTAGTCTCGTAATATATGGAAAATAGACATGCGGTTTTGTAGGGGGAGTGATAGTATTACTACCATGCCACAAATAAATTGTGCAAAGAAAATTTGTATTGCGTTACTAATTAGTCGATTTAATTTTGTTGTTGTCAAAAGTGAATATTTTATTTAATATTTGATTATTCACGTGACCAGTTGCAATTAAATTTAATATTTTCTAAACCGAGTCGTTTTAAACTAAAAAAACTAACAATCAAGTTGAGCTGTTAAAACAATACATTTGATTTAGTTAGAATGGCAGAGAATATTGAGAATAGAGAAAAAACTGAAATAAAACTAACAATTAAGTTAAGTTGTTAAAACAATACATTTGATTTTATCAGAATAGCAGAGTTTTATTGAGATCAGAGAAAAAACTGAAATAAATTTCAAACAGCCAAGCTGAGCGGCAAGATCACGGAATTGGGGAGGCTGATGGCGAAGTACCCGCTGAAGCCCAGATACTCCAGGATGATCGTTGACGCGATCAGGTTGAGGGAGGACGGCGGCTGTGACGTCATAATATACGTCATCATACTAGTTGCCGCCCTCACTACAGGGGTTTGTTTTTTTTTGTAATTTAAGTTAACTTCATTATTTTTAATAGTCAAGCTATCAAATTAAATCTCGGTTTTTTTATTAATTAAAACTCTAATTGAGACAATTTTATATATATATATATATATGTTTGTTTTACTCACCTGAGTGACTTTATATATAATATATGTCATTTAACAGGAATTGTTCTACACACCATCGGCAGTCGTTGGTGAAGGTGACGTAGCTGATGCCAGAGTTGGTTTTTATTTTATCTAAAAACTATATAATATTGAATTATTCCAAGAATGTAAACAGTTTTGAATTTATGAAAAATAAAATTAACTTTTAAAAAATTTACTTTTAAAAATTGGTTTTAAAAATCTAGGGTCAATTTGTTGTTTTTCCAGCTGAAATTTTTACTTTAAAGTTATATCTTGCAGCAAAAAAATCTAAAATTTTAAAAAACAATGTGTAACAAATGAACAGCGCGAAGTGGTGCGCAAGAAGTACATGGAGGCTTGCGCGTCGTTCCTGCAAACGGGGGAAAGCAGGATGCTGGGAGACTTCAAGATGCTGCTGGGCGCCGTGGGTTACACCACCTGCCACCAGAAGGCCGACTGCATCGACATGTGCATCAGGTTGGTTGTGACTGAATACGAAAAATCATCATTAAGGCTTAATTCACTTGAGTTTATTTAAAACAAGTTTGATCTCAAGTTTCTGGTTGCCAAACCACCATTTTTTAGTAAAATTAACCAACTTATGAGACTACCCAGTTCACTCTGTTTTAAAATAAAAGCAAAAAACGAACGATTTTAATTTTTTACGAACATTAAAACCTTTAACAACACTCAATACTAATTATCAATCCAACACTGCTTACATCAATCCAATCGTTATAAACAGCGAGAGGTCGATGAAGCGAGTGCGGCAGCTGATACAGAAGCTGCAGGCGACGTTCAACAGGCAGCAGGGCGGGAACGAAGCGCTGTGGAAACCGCAGCTGAAGCCGGCGAGCAAGCAGCAGCTGCGGTGCGTCAGCAAGGTCATACTGTCCAGCTTCGGCGACCGGGTGGCCAGGAAGCTGCCGCCCAACAGGAGCGACGACGTCAAAGTGAGGAAAAAGTGGAAGAACGCTTATGAGAGGTTTGTAGTATTTTCCTGAATGTTTAAGTTTTCTTCTTTTGGTAACGCTCATGCATGGTAAGAATATCTATATACAAGTTTATTGAACTAGTAAGGAAATTTTAAAGGATCAATAAAGTTTAGTTTTAAAATTTTTGGTAAATTGATTTTGATTATAAAATGAAAATAAAGGATGGAAGGCGAGGAGCCGGTGTTCATACATCCGAACTCAGCCATGCACAACGACGATTACTCGTCATTGCCGCAATTCGTAGTTTACCACGACATCAGGATACACCAGGGCGGTAAGATGTACATGAGGGAGGTGTGCGAGGTCAAACCCGAGGTTTGTTTCATACGATTTGGTTCACAACACTTTTGGAAGTTTAGCAGGTCTCGGCAATGTTTTTCTTCAATTTGCAAAAAGAATTAAGTTTTTAGTTAAAGATGTTTAAGTTTTTTTAAAAGGCGTACTAAAAACTATTTTCGTCATTCTCGCACCAATAAATAAAATCTTAAAATTTATAAACTTTGAAGACTTTGTTGAAAAAATATTTACAGACTTATAGCACATGTTTTTTTTTTCTATTAAAACAACCTCAGTTGTGTAAAATTGATTATCAAAAGTTTCTTGACATTTACTGCGTCAATAATAACATTTACATTCAGTTTTTGAAGTATAATTGATGATGGAACTTTTTTAAAGCAGTCTAGTAAAGTACTTCTTTTTCAAGTGTTTTTTTTTTTTTGAAATTTTCTTAGATACTAATCTAAATCGCAACTAGTTTTAATGTAAAGTTTTAAAAGTTTTTTTTATAAAATAGAATTATTTAGATAGGAAACCATGTACATCAAAAATTACTAAAAATTTATCTGTAAATTTGAATTAAGAATTTTAGATATTTAAATTTCCATTTCCAAATTAAAAATACAAACTCAAAGTTTGGCTAAAACAACTTTTGCGCTTGCAATCTCGAATTATCACAACAGTGGTTGGTGGAGATGTGCCCGCAATTCTGCGTGTTCGGTGACCCGTTGGAGCAACCCGAGCCGTGTTTCGTGGACGGACGGGTGAAGTGCCACAGGAGGGTCAGCTACGGAACGTGGCAGCTCGAAAAACCTTATTTGGTGGATTACCCGGAAGAAGAAAAACACCTGGTCACCAAGTTCGTTTTGTTGTTTGTTTTAACAATCATTTAGGTTGATACTTTTTAATTTTCTAATAAAATCATATTTATCAAGTATTTCTTTTAAATCGTATGTTTTTTTTTTTACAATATTCTTATAAAGTTATATAGTTTGTTAATTTTGCTGGGGTATTTAAATAATAGAAATATGTTTTATGTAAATACATGTATGAAAAATCCTTTGTATACTTAAATAAAGTCAACTTTTATATTTGTTTTATGTTTCTTAGGAAGTTGTAACTTTTTATCATTATACAAAAATAGTTTATACTTATATTAAAGTTTATTATATATTTTAACAGGTACAAATTGTTTGCCAAGTTTTTACTCGAAGGCAGAATAGTGGAAGGACTTGGCAATGACAGAAAAATACTAAAGAGAAGTCCTTCTGATATTTTCAGTACTTATTTCAACATGTTAGTTTAATTGTAATGTATTCACTAAACATTTTAATGCCTGGATTTAAATAAATTAGTTTTTTTTTTAAATGAATGAGAGTTTTTATTAAAAAAAATTAACCAACTACATTTTTTAAATATTGATAACAGTTTCTTTTTAATAAGTTTCTGAAGTTGGTCTGTTAATAATAAACTTCAACAATTATTTTGACCCATCTGAAATTTCTACTCAATTAAATACTTAAAACAGACCGAACAGTGCAATCAGTAAAGCAGTCACTCCGCTGTTGAGAAAATTAATGGAAAAAGAAGTTTTGACAAAAGACAGCTTGTTGAAAGAATGGCAAGAAAATCCAATCTGTATGTTGTAGTAACCTTTTTTAATATATTTTAATTTAAACCATTTAGAAAATATACATCATGAAATTTAGCATAAAATTTAGATTCATAATATAATTGATTTTTCGTTTTCGATTTAGCGACACCAGAACACTTTTGAATTTAAACAAGTATAAAACCTGGTATATTTTCAACAGATCTACAGAAGCAAGTAGTAGATGAATGGGTATTACCGAGTTATATTAACCAAGTCGTTTTATCGTGGCCACCTATTGAAAATTAATTGATTTTTAATTAACCGTTGGAGATTTTTTTAGACTTTTTTTGTTTTAGGAATTTTATATTTAGGCTTTTAACTATGTGGTTTTAGACTTGTTTTTAATGATATAATAGAGTATTGATACTTAGTTTTTACAAGTTGGAAATGTTTATGTTTTTTAGGAAATTAAAAAAAAATAGTTTACCACTTATGGTTTTAAGGTTGAAAAACAATAAATTATTATTTTTTTCTCATTTAAGTTTTATGAAAATAAAGATATTTTTTCTTTTTGGTATTAAACTATTTTTTAATATTTAAGGTAGATTTTTTTATGTATTCCTTTGGAAAAAGTTGATTTCAAAGTAGTTAAATAATTTTTAATTCATAAAGTGTCTTCTTTATGATAGCCTACCAAAATTTTCTTCAAAATTCACCTAAAATTAGAACTTTTACTTTTTAATAATCTATTTTTAGCCACTTTAATTGATTTGTTTAAAATGTATTCTATATTTTCAGCTTTGCAGCTAAACTTACTTAATTCACAAATGGTCACGACCTGGAATATAGAAAATTTTGTAAAAACCTGATAAACCTAGAATTTTGTACAAAAATCTTTAAAAAACCTGGAGTTTTTCTTATTTTAGTTTTTCAACAATATTGTGGAATAAAAATTGTAAATGTTATCACTTTTAGACTTAAAGAAAACTACAAGTTTTTATTTAGTAATTAATAAATTATTACTTAAATTGATGAAACTACGTTTTTACTTGCATTTCCATTGTTTTGAATGTCATGTAAAGTCTGTCAACAAGAACCTACTTCTTACGGGAACGGGTCTAAATTGCACGAAGACAAAAATGCACGAGGTTAATAAATTGCACGAGAACAGAATTGCACGAAGCCAAATTTGCACAAAGCCAAAATTGCACGGAGACGATTTTGCACCAAGGGTCAATTTTGGACGAGTTACATTTTTGCACGTGAGTAAAAAAAATTAAACCAAAAAAAAATACTAAAAAATTATTTAAAAAAAAGTTACTGACCAAGGGTTAGGGGAAATAGTGATAGAAGAAAAAAGAAGGTAATAAAAATTATAATAAAAAAATTAATTAAAAATAAAAAGCTATCGACCGAGGGTAGGGGTAACAGTAATAGTAAAAAAATATCTAAGAAAAAAAAAACTTTCCGGCCGAGGGTTAGGGTAAACAGTGATAGTAATAAATAAATTAAAAAATCTAAAAAAAATTAACCCGTGCAAAACTGTCTGCTCGTTCAAAAGTATATCCGTGCAATTTTGTACCAAATAAAAATGTCAGGTGCAATGTTTTATACCTAATGTATTTATAGCAGCTACGTTTTTTTTCTAACTTGTATTACTTGTTGCAAATTTAAAAATAGTTTTTAATTAAATAAGTTGATAATTAACAAATTTTAACTAGATTTGAATGGCCATTTATGTTATATATCAACATAAAGGCTTTTGAACAATCATACGAGAAGAACTTTTAGAAATTGATTAAAATAATAGGTTGCAATAGAATAAAACAACCATCGAATAATAATGTATTGTTAAAGTAGTTTAAATCTATCAAATAGCACCTTTTTTAAATTAAGTTTAATTTACTACTAACAATGGTAAAAAAAATGTACTTTCAAGACCAGGAGAAAATTTAAACTTGAGAAAAAATGCTAAAAACCAGCGGCCTGTTATCAAATTAGCAACATATAAGAACATTAGCTAGTTATAAAAACTTTCGTTGAATATATAATATATTGACTAAAATATATGAGTAGGTGTCAAGTTTTCACGAGCGGACTAATTTGCACAAAGAGTCATTTTTACAAGAGGGGACATTTTTGCGTGGGGCTGAATTTTTTTACTGTTAGCATTTACCCTCGGTTGTTTTTTTTTCTCTTTTAAAATCACTTTTATTTATTCATTTTTCTTGTTTGTTTTAATATTAATTTTTCTTAGTTATTTTTTATTATTACTATTACCCCTCACCCTCAGTCAGTAACTTTTTTATTAGTTTATATTTTATTTTTTTATATTATTTTTACTCTCGTGCAAAATTTTCTTTATGCAATTTTGTCTGCGTGCAATTTAGCTCCCTCGTGAAACTTTTACACGTTCTCAAAATGTATATATATATATGTAGATGAAATTACAGAATTTAAAAACGAAGTTTTTTGCATGTAGTCTTTTTTTGAGAAACTTAAGGTTGCGAGCGTTTGTTAACATTATTCCGGTAATTTTTTAAAATGCTAAATAAGTTGATTACAGTTTTAGGTATTTTTAAAAAAGTAACCGGATAGAACATAACACTTTTAAATATCTATTTCTCAAAACGTATTCAGTTTGTGCAAACATTTTTTGCGCAGAAAAAAATTGAAAATATACACATTCAAATTATTTGAACGTTTATTTCTATCTGTTCTCCGATATTTTCAAACAATAATAGCAGTTTTGTAAAAAGTTTGAACAATATTTGACTATCTGCTGTACTCAAAAAATTTATGAAAGTCTTGATTGAACATCTGTTCTCCGATCTTTTCAAACAATAATAGCAGTTTTGTAAAAAGTTTGAACAATATTTGACTATCTGCTGTACTCAAAAAATTTATGAAAGTCTTGATTGAACTTTTAGTTATTTTCAGGCTAGCTTTGTTTTAAAATTTTTCTACAATCCTAAAAATCTTACTGATAAATTTTTTTCTGAATAAGCAAGTTTGGACCAATTTTTAAGTTGGTATTTTAAAATAAATTAAAAGTTAAAAGGTGAATGTAGGGCCAACAAAAGTCTCTGATAAGTTTTATATGTTGAAAACTACACGTGCAATTTTACCTAATACCATGATTATTATTAAGCAGAGTTGCCACAAACTTGGTATTGTTAGTTTAGAGAATGTAAATTCTCTATGGCAGCTTTAATCGTTCACTGATTAATTTTCTTATAAAAAATTTGTTCGTGTGCGAACAGTTGTTAACAATATAAGTATAGTTTGTAATCAAAAATTTAACTAAATAAGCAATAAGAAAGTTTTAGTAATTTTTAAATACTGAGACTAGTTGTAGTTTTTCTTTCTTATATTAGTTTTTTAAATTGTGTAACTCCGGCCCACAGACTAAAAAGTTTTCTCAGACCCAAGTTAAGTAGATTAATTTTACTTAAAATAAAATGTTACACCGATATCACATGTGCATAGATACACAGGTTAGGTTGACTATAATTTTTATTTTCGTTCGTTAAATTTTGAAGATTATGAATAAAAGCTTGTAAAAGCATGTGGTGTGCGACCCAGCTACCGAAAGGTGTTTTCGTACACCTGGTCTTTAGACCAAACTTATTGAGAAATTTTCTTGTGTCGTCCAATAAACAATACTACTAAGATGTTAGCAAGGTAAAACTATCTTTGTTCTTTATAAAAAAAAAACAGGATTTAAAACACGTGAAATTGGTATTTCTCGGAAAGAAATGTAAAACAGGTTCTTTTTCAATTAATAAAATTAATAATAAATTGGTTTATTTCTGGTTTACTGAAATGTTTACAGTTTGAAACTTTTTGAATTATAAATATTTATAAAAAACAAACAAAGACAAATTATACAGTAATCTTCCTTTATTGTACCAACATATGTTTCTGTGTGTTAACTAATCAACACAAACGATTAAACCTATATTTTGAACAGTTAAAAAAAACAAACACTACTTTTCATTTTATTGTTTCAAAAGATAAATTCACAGTTTTTCCTCTAGTAAAGTTAACTACAAAAGTTAGGTAGAATTAGCATTGTTGTGATTACAAAAGTTTGCACAACTTTTATATTCTGTATACTTTTAGTTTAGTTCAAGAGCAACTATCAAACATCTCAACTTGCATCCAACAATCATAAGTCTGGTACAATTGAGTGAATCATGGTTTATAAAATAAATTATTGAATTCATAAATTTGTAACTGTTATATTAAAAAAGCAAGTTGCTAAACAGCTTTTATGTTGTATCTAGTAAGATTTATTGTTATTCTCACTAAACAAATAAACAACTCTTTTTTTCTTTTTTTTTCCAATATATTTCATCAATTTTTGTCAGAGAAAGTACTGTTGAAACGATACAATAAAATACATATATTACAAACACTATACAAGTTAATTAGTTTACCACAGATATAATCAATAGAAATAAATTTTAAATTAAACAAAATGCTTTTAACTAAAGAAAGCAAGTGACATTTTTTTCTTTTTACATGTTTGGGTTTTTTAAATGCATCAAAACAGTTTCAAGTCTGATTAGTTCTAAAATATTTTGACATTGTCTCCTAATACTAAAAACTACAGAACTCGAAATTATTTTCACAACTGGGGTTGTTTACAAGGTTTTCAGCTATAAACGAGTTTTTCATTGCCCTTTTTACTGCTACAAACTTCTTATATTTTCTACCATTTAAGTACGAAGTAACACATTTTAGCACATATTTTTGTTCTTTTTTTTAGATGTCTGGAAGTTTGTCCATTGCAGCTATCTATTGTTTTTGACATGTTTAGCTCAGTGTAAAAGACTTTTACAACAGTACTACATTAATAATAACACATTTCCTTTTGTATCAACTTAAAATACGTTTACGAATTTTTGTATTAGCGGTGTACGAATCAATTACTGAAAGCTCTCTTCGTACACCAGGTTGTTAGAGCAAACTTTTTGAGCGCTTATCATTTGTCGTTCATAAACAATGTTATTAGTATAAGTGATTAGCAGTTATTTTGAGGTTGGCAAAATTAACTGTTTCCAAGTTTTATTAACAAGTATTTGTATTAACTAAAAATATTGCTTTATCATTGTAAAGTAAGAGCTAGACTTTAAAAGGTCAAAAAAATTCCCTTTGAAATCTGTTAATAAATTAAATTGCAAAATCGCACATTTATCTTTTTTTTTGTTTGTTTTTTATTATAATATTTTGTGTACAGACAATAAGCTTAATTTAATAAGTTGAATTATTAAGTACGTAGAAAGAATTCGAAAATCAAACTACTATCTGTCAAGTCAAATTAAAAACTACAAGTCCATTAGTTGAAAAAATATTTTAGATTTATTTTATACTATAAAACTGGACTAATGCAGAACTTAATACCCAGTTTTTGTTTCTTTTAACTCTTGTGGGAATTTTTTTGTGTATGTAGAAAATTAATTAAGTAAATTAAAACCAATTAGGCATTATGTAGAAACATTATGTAGAAATAAATATTCTGACAAGTTTCGCATAAACGATGTCAACATTAAATTTGTACTTAAATTTGTATGTAGAAGTATAAAGCCACAACGTAATTCAATTAAGTTTGTATTTCTCCATCTCCTAATACTATTTAAATTCTATATTTTCGATTAAAATGAAATGCTTGTTTACAATACAATGAAACGTGTATATATTCTGTGTTAGGGTTAATAAAATTGTTCTAAGAAATACCATACCGAGCATACCACAAATCCGTGCAAAACTACTAAAAAAATCACATTTGATTCTCAATCACATTATAATTTGAACATAGTTCAGACTTTTTTACAAGCTTCTAAATTTAAGCACTTAAACTTGAAGAATTCTTTAATGATATGCAGCTTCCGATTTTTTCTTATTTAAATTTTACTTAAAAACTTACAACAAAAATTAAAACAAAAATTGTTGCTTACAACTAAACTTTTAGCAACATTTTTGTTGCAGTTAATTAGTTTTAAATCATATTTTCTAAAAAATTATGCTACTCTAAAAATAAAGAAGTATATTCTTTAGTTTGTTGAACGACAAAAAAAGCGCTCAAAGTATTTGTTTTTAGGACCTGGTGCACGAAGAACCTTTCGGTTATCGAGTCGCACACTACGTATAGTTTTTAATGTCTTGTCCAGGACAACTATTAATGTAAAGCTGATATAGCTACTTAAACTTGATGATTGATACACTAATTGCAATATCCGAAGAAGATTGATGAAGAGGTACAATTGATTTCGACAAAAATTTAAAATCATATCAAACTAAACATCGTAACACCAGACCGAAAGGAGTTTAAAGTCTCAAATTGTATTATAAACCTAAATAAGTTTATACCTTGCAACTCAGCCCCATGGATGAATTAAGAAAACATACACAACTGCAAAATATACGAAGCAAATAGTGCTTGACTTTTTATAAACCTAAATTTATATCATAATATTTATGTGGTTAAACAACCTGTCTAACATAACTTTATTTTTTTACTGTTTGATTTAAAGTTTAGTAGACAGTTACATTACAGGAAACTTAATATAAACTTTTTGTTTTATTCAAAACTTTATTTAAACGAAAAATGTAATTTACAAAAAAACACCTACACTTATATATCATCAAACTTTATTTTCTAACCTCGTTCTTTTTAAAGATATTTTTTTATGTAAGAGTTGTACAACAAAATTGTTAAGTGATCAAACGCTTACCCATGCATTTAAATGTTTTTAAAGTTGTTTTCGTTTTGTTTTAAATAATAAGTTTTGTTTTTAATTCAAGTTTAATTTAATAAAAGAGATAAATTTCAAACTTCATAGAGTCTGTATGGTAATCAATTAGCTTTTTTTTAACATTCTTAACACAAACCATGGTTTTTAAAATACTGCTATAAAGTTAAAAACTTTGTTCTAATGTTAGATATTTTTTGTTAATAAAAATTTATATAAAACACATTTTAAAATCATCTGTTTTAATACGCAAATAAATGACGGCGTTTCTCTGCACATAAAATATGACAGTTCTACAAAGTTAAACTTTCAGAAATATAAACATATATTATTTTAGAATAAGTTTTATTTTAAAAAGTTTTTAAAACAATACTAGCACAAATATTTATTCAAAGTTTAAGATACAACAGCCCTAAAAAAAACGTTAAAAACTAAGTTTAGGTAAAAAAATAAGTTATTCAAAAAACTTACCTGTGAAAGAAGAACAGTTATCCTTGCAATTTGTACATAAAGAACTTTATACACTAATTCAATTCATCAACAAACAAAATTTAAAAATATGTGTTACTGCGCCATTTTTTTATTTTTTAGTTAAAAACTTTTAATTAAAAACTTTCAATTAAAAACTTAAAATATCATTATATTGTTGCTTTTAAATAAATATTACTCTATTCTTGTCAAGGTTTTTATTGAAATGCAAAATACTTATTTTTGATAGACAAACTCTAAAAGATAAAAAATAGAAAATGAATAAACACTATGTCGTGTCTTTTATACTTTCAAAGTTTTGTCAATACGAGCAAAAATATTAAACACAATATCTAATACTAAAAATATCCTTGCTTAGATACTAAGCGCCAGTAAATAGTTTATTTATTTTTGAACTCAAAAGTTTTGAACGAAATGATCTGCTACTAAAAATGTATGAAATTGTTTATTTGTAGTTAGTGACCTAACTAATAATGTATTTTTAAAAAAATTTAAACAATTCAAAAACTTTAGAAGTCTACTTATCAAAAACAGAAGTTACTATAGTAAATGCAATAATTTTTTTTAAGTTTCAACAATAACTCCTTAAGCAAAATCCTAATGATTTTTTATCTTTACTGTTTTTAGACTAAAGGTGCATGACAAAAACCAAAAATTTGGGATAAATTTTTGTACAACTGTTTAAGTTTTAAGTTTTCAAACTTTTACAAACTTTTTTTCTTTTGTACTGCGAAGAAGATCCGAAACTTATAGCAACTATTTTCAAACGTATTTTAGTTAATTTTAAGTTGCAAAACTTAATTTAGTTTTATTAATACAAATTAAAGTCAAAGTTATGAAAAACTCTTTCCAGAGCTTGAGTAAATGTACAGAAACCGGGTTAATAAGTTTTAATAAAACTTTTATTTTCTTTTTATAACATCTTCATTCCTTTATTCCCGCAGAATCCTTCATTTTTCAGTCTTCATGAAAAGTAAGTTTGTAAAAATTGTCTGTAATATCTTTTATAAAAAGCGTAAGTTTTATTAACTTGTTACAAAATTAGGTTATTATTAGTTAAACATATTGTTAAGATACTTATAACATTTAACATTTGTTTTTTAAATATTTAGATAAAGTGATGAGTTTTAATGAAAATTTAAACAATTCGTATTTCAAAAGAGCATTAAATAAATAAATGAATAATTTTTATCTTTTTTAATGAATTTTGAAGGAGTCAAAACTTAAGACAATTTAAAATATTAGAAACATGCATTAAATTTTTGTGCAAAAAATTTTGATAAACAGTCAAAATTTAGTTTTCAGTTGATCTTATTTTAAATTTAAGACTTAATAATTGTAGTAGTCTGCGTTAATTACTATTAAATAGTTCATAAAATCAGTTTTCAACACTAAAACGTTATTTTTAAATAAGAGCAAACCTTGGTCGAAAAACCTTTACAAAAGCAAGTTGTATAGGCTTAGTATCGAAAATAAACAATAATTGTCTGTAGACATATCTGCAACTGTTTTAAATTGTACATAACCTTCAGAACTATTAAGCATGTATAGAGAAAAAAAACTATGAATAACTGTGATAAAATTTCGAAGTAGAAAAATTGTTTTTGCAGCTGTGTTCAATCTTTTTAAAGAAATAAAGATCACAAGTTAATTTATTTTTCTAAGTCTTAAGTGTATAACAATGTCAGTCTCATTTAGTTACTTTAAAGTTTGTCATGAAATAGAGCATTCAATAAACAGTTTTTGATGTAAGTTTTGCATAAAACTACTTGGTACACTAGTTACCTGTAACCTTGAAACATGATTTTAAACTTAAATAAAGTGAAGATTAAAAACTGTTGATAAGAGTTAAAGCAACAAAATTTATAAATTTTTTACCACTGTTCGGTGTGATCTTTATGATCGTTTTATACAAAGCATACATTTATATAAACTCAATGACTATTTTTGTATTCTTTTAAAAACATTTTTTTATCATTTTTTTCTCGTTAAATTTTTGTATTAAGTTATCATTTTGTTTAAAGTTACTTATAATATAACAAAATATCCTAAATAAGTATGTCTAAACATCTTCATCTTGAAAATTTAATAGCATAAGCGTTTCACAAAGTTTGTTAGAGTAAATTTAAAATTCAATAGTTTAGTCCGTAAAAAATAAAAATAAAAAAGACTATTTAGTTGTTTTAACAGGTTGTTTCTTGAAGTTTTTAAAACCGATTAACAAGCATTAAACGAAATATTTATAAATAGTTTTTAAGTTTCTGAAAAATCTCAGCATTTCAATTTACATAAGTCAAAAGATTTGCAAATTTTATTAAAATGATGACAAAGAAAAGTCTGGCAACTTATTATTATGCTTATCTTAATTTTTATATATAGTATGTATACCATAATTAGTTGATATTTAATAGTTGGTTAAATAATCAGCAGTTTCCAGATTTTGGGATGATATCGATAGTTTACTGTTAACCAAGGGAAGCAGAAAAGTGATAGAAGGCTATAAAAAAAATTTTTGTTTAATTGCTTTTTACTATATGCACTAAGCTATCCGCTGTTTAGTTACCAAAATATTTTCAACAGTTAGTGTATCTAACTAGGTTTTGACTTAAATTAGCCGCTCTCAAAGTATATAATAAATAGTAAGTTTTTTTATGTTGTAGTCTACACATTGTAAATAATAATTGTCCTGGATAAGACGTAAAAAGTATTCATGGTTTGCGACTCAATATTTTGAACGTCTCTTTTTGTCGTTCAATAAACTACAACAATAATACTGTTTTAGTAGATTTAGCACACCTTTTTTTCAAATTTACTTTATAATCTTTGTTGTTTTAGTTTTTTATAGATTTATAAAAAAATTTCAAAGTAGTTTTAAAGGCAACTCATATGATTGTCAAAAATTTCTTGCAAACCAGACAAAAATATTTTAACTTGTACTTGTTTTTGTCAAAGGCATTGTAAAACAAAAACTTAATTGTTAAGCTACTAAAGAAGTTTTAACACTAAGAAAAAAGTTGAAAAGTAGATTAAAAGTTCTTAAAACGCCCTAGTTCTATAAGTACTAGTTATAAATTATATTAATCTAAAACTGTCTTAAATACTATAACTAGTTTAAAACTGTTTTAATACTATGACTAGCTTATTTAGTATACTTTGTTACGCAAAAGCGAAAGTATTAACTACATCACATTTTTTTAAAGGTCTTAAAAACTTTATTAAGCGAAAAATTTTGTATCTTGGTCAGTCATATCTTTTATTAATTTTATTAAACAAACATATTAAAAGTTTTTTTTAAAACAACATATAAAAATGTTATCATAATTTAACCGTAATTGTATAGTAAGGAAAGTTTTACTACAACTTAGGTATTAAAAGTATTTCTTCTGTTTTTTACGATATATTATTTAATAGCCCAAAAATAATTTAGCAGTTCGTTTAAAGACTTCCGAAACCTGGGGTATCAATTAATGTTTGTAAAAATGCTTGATAATGTTATTTTGATAGTGCTTACAGATAACCTCAAAGGTTATATCATTATAAGACTTATCATAAGAAATATCTTGTTACCATTTTTAATTAGTAAAAGTTATATTTCAATGATAAAAATCGATTAGTCTTTCTTTATAACTTAATCCTCCCGGATCCCACTTAAGACGTAGATATAATTTTTTTTAATTTAGATCATTTTATATCAGGATTCGGCAGACACTTGGTGGTTGCAGGCTAAATTTAAAAAACAAAAATATTCACCGGCGGCAGTAATAGTTTCAATTTTCGCTCTACAATTAAACCTGAAAAAATCTTGTAAGCTTAAAATCTTATTTAAATTTTACATAAGATCTGTTTTTTATTAGACTTGCTTGAACCTCAGAATACAGGGTTGCCAAGTGTTTTTGGCAAACTTTTTCCGGGTTTTAAAAATTCTTTTGGGTTTTTAAAAGTACTTGAACTTGGTCTATTTTTAGTTTAAAATTAAGTTTAAGGGAAAAAACTGTGTGACAAAGTTAACTACATTGAAAAGCTTCTTTAAATGAGTTTTTTAATAAAAAGATTTGTTTACCCGTCATATGTTTTGCGTCAAATCAAAATTTTACTACTTAACATGTATAAGTTGTGAATTTATTCTTTCAAGATTTTGTTTTACAAACTAAGTTTCGGTCAAAGACCTCGTCAGAGCTTAAATAAATCTAAAAAGATATGTGACAGTCATGGAAAATAGCATTTACACAGTTAAATTAAAAACAAATGTTTGCTCAAAATTTTTGCTTAAAATACTAAACAAATTAAATTTAAGGTAAAGTTAAGTTATAAAATCAACATAACAACAACAATAATAAAAGCTGTATTTAGCTTTCTTTTTTCTTCTAGTTAATTTTTAAAGTAAACATTGCTTAAGCAAAAATGTAGTTAATAAAGTGAGCATAAGTTGAGGCCATCCAGTAGTTGATATCTCTCAATTTGTTTTCGTAAAACCAAAACATATAAATGTCAAAGTTGTTTAAAAATCTGGTTTTAAGTGAATCTTTTATCGAAGTTTTAGATTCTTTTTTTGCCTAAATTGTCAAATTCCAGGTTTTTTGGAAATCCTGAGGTTACCTAGTGTAATATTCAAAAAAAAATGATTGCTGGCCCATTTACGTACTCGCAGGCAGTATCTTTCATGGGCAGCAGTTTGCCAACCCCTGCTTTATATTGGTATACTATCAAGATCCACACGATTCTTTTCATTTTTTTTTATTTATAAGTTTATTTTATATATGTTTTGCTTTTTTTTTCACTATCACTGTTACTCCGAATCCTCGATCGGTAAGCGGTTCTCGAATTTAACTGGATGAATTTTAAACGCGTCTCTTATTTATATTTATCTTTTTGAACGAAGTCTTATCTTGGCAGGTTTGGTTTCAGTCATAAAACTACGCCTTTATTTTCCTAGGGGATACAAAAACATGTTTTTCAACATAAAATTTTACATACTAATTATCCTATTAATTTAGCAGAATGAACTCTTGTTGTCGCATTTCACACATGGTTGACAAATTTTCTCCACGTTTTTAAAAGTACATATTTTTGGTTTAAACACAAGATTAAGGTATGAAACTGAATCAAATAGTATAAAATCATCGAAGAGAAACTGTTAAGCTACTTTATATATACAAGTTTGCCACTTGTTTTCTCCAGGTTTTTAAAAGTACACATTTTAGGGTCTATTTTCAATTTAAAGAAAAGAAACTTAATAAAAAATATTTGATTATTACAAAATACTACCACTGAACATGTAAAAACTCAAAGTTTTTTTTTGAAATTTCTCAAATATAAGTTTTATCAGGTAAAGTGGGAACCCTGTATATATATATATTGATGACCAAAAGTTGTCATCTATGATAGATTTTCTGCGACAAATCGAAATTTTACAACTTAAGGTGGTAGAAATTTCAGGATTTTTGGCTACCCTGTACATATCAACAGCAGAAATCACGTAATAACAAGGTTTTTTGGAAAAATATTCATTGTCAAACACTCACAATAAACTTAGGAGCGTAAAGGAGGGGTTTTTATACTTATTAAACCATTTCTATTTTGTGAGCGACTATTTAAATTCTTAAATAAAGTTTTAGGCCATATCACGAAAAACAATTAATAGTTGATTAAAGTGGGTTGTTAACTAATCAAACCAAGGTTTTTTAACCAATTTCATAACCCCCATTTATTAGATGTCGCCCGTATACTACTTTTTCACCCTTACTAATTATAACTACAATTAATTTTGATAATTGTTTTAGACCTTTAATAGGTTTATTATAATTTATATGTAGTGTTTAAGTGGATTTCTCTTAACAAATAGATTAAGATAAATAATAATAATACTGCTGCCATAAGCTACTTTTTATCAATCTAACACCATAACTTGTTCAGTTTTAAAATTTAGCACTGAAACATTCATTTAGTCTTTGGTTTAAATAAGTATAAAGACAATATACAGCAGTTGAATTCAAATAATCATAATAAACAAAAGCGAAGGAACACCCAAATATAGGACAATTGTTTTAATCAGTTCAAATAAGAATCATCACAAAACAAATGAAATATCCTCAACGGAATCCAACGAAACCATCTGCAGTCTGATGTGACGTCATAAACAAGTCGGATGTTGCGGTGACGTCATAGAGAGTTGTTGATGACTTCATTGAAGTCTGGAGGATGGAAGGAAGGCCTGAAGAATAAAATATATATTACTATAGTGTCTATTGTAAAATAAAATTGCAAATGAGACTTATCAAAACGTTAAACAAATAAGCTTACAACTTTAATTATAATAAATTAGTTTTCGCATGTTTTTTCCTTTAAAAAAATTAACAAACTATAGGATAGGTGATCTAGCTCAAAACTAATTCGGTCAAACAACTATCATTCAGATCTACTTGATAAAAACCCAAATGAAAAATACTTTTAAAATATTCTAAGACTAAATAGTATTTGGAACTCTTTTTATTTCTAAAAACTGAGCTCACTGGTAGCTATGAGAAAGGTACTATAAATTGGCTAAAATCAACTTGGCAATTTATCACAAACTTAGAAATAACAGATAAGTCTTTAGCAACAACATACATAATTGTTTTCACAAAAATTGAACAAGTTTATAAGTGATCATATTTTAAAATTTAGGGCAATAAACGATTAATAAATTATTTGATGATATACACACTACATAACTATGACGGGTAGCTTCAAATTTCCATTATTGTTTTTAAATTACTTAAAAATCATGCAACTAAGTTGCATATTTGCTGAGTCAGCAAAACATTTTTAAACCTTTTTTTTATACTTATACCCTTAACCCCCCCTTACCCAAACATAAAAAAATAAATCAAAATTTTAAATTCTATTATTAAAATAAAATTATAACAAGAATAAAATTCACTGACTCTGCAAATATGCAAATTAGTTGCATGATTTTCAAGTAATTCAAAAACAGTAGTGGAAATTTGAAGCTACCCAATTATGGCTGTTAAAAACAGTTTAGTCACACAAAATTTCAAAACCCAATCATAAATGGAAAGAATTGAAAAAACATAAATTAAAAATAAAATTAAAACAATTTTATAAACCTACATTTGAAAAAGTAATATTTAAGGAACAACAAAACATTGAACTAATTTAATATATTATTGCAGTTTTAAAAGACTTAGAACTAAGTTAATAAACATTTAATTAAGAGCTTGTTTACTTAAAATGAAAAAATATACTCATGTTATAAACTTTTTACTTAGAAATTTGCTTGTTTTCTTCAAAAAACTCAACACGTTTATACATAACAAATTATTGATAATGATAGATATTTTTCAAAAAAGGAGACATTTAGAACTGTTTACCATTAAAAAATTTAAGATCATTAATAAAATATATAACACATATTAATAGATGATACTTATATATATAAACATGTAAAAAGCAACCCTAAGATTATTTTTATTCAAAGTACAATTATCCACTTAAGCAAACAACTAAATTGAATTTTAAATAAAAGCAAAATAGATAAATTCACCTCAAGCTTTTTACTTGCTCCTGGCTCTCATCTTCCTGCGTTTTCTCTTCAAACGACGTACGCGCTTCTTCTTCCACTTTGCTCTCATTTTTACTTAAGTTGTCTGTTAAGATATATTTTGAATTAGTCTTTTCATAAAATTTAGATACCGTTGGGGTGGTAAATAGCATGAAAAATAAAACACCACCTTGTTTTTAGCAATATTTAGTTAATAACCTTCATTTAACAGCTTTCTGTTCATGTATAATATATTAAAAGCAAAATTATTAAGATAGACTCAAATTATTTTAGTGAGTAGCCTTAACTTAAGAAAAAAAAGATACATGAGTATTTCTATATGAATTGAGTATTTTAAAAACTTAAGAAAGTATATTTTTGAAAAAGCTTGAACAAAATATAAGGGGCACTTCATATTTATAAATTAGGAAGCAATAACTTTTAATAAACTTAAAAATAGTCAAAAACTATAATACACATATTAGAGTAATAAATAAAAGAGTGACTAAAAAGAGCATCTATTGAGCCTAGAAGATAAAAAACTAAAATATATGCTATCTACTATAATTAGCTATAGCTTGATAAAATTAAGAGGAATAATAAAAGTGTTGATTTAAGCACAAATTAACTAAATATGAATTAGGCAACTTGCATAAACTTGAATGTACTGCAAAACTAAATGATTTTTGAAATCGCAAGCAATTATGATAAATTACATTGAAAATAATTATTTCTTAGAATAAATTTCAGTTTGGGTTCTTATAAAATAAACTAAGTACTGTGAGATAAATCCATATCCTACAGTGCTTAGTTAACAAGCTTGTTGAAAGTGGACTGGCAAACTTTGTTCAAAGAACTTTTCATCAAAGGTATGACTGCACCCAGGTCATCAATCAAGCTACTTTCATCAGCTTTTCTCAATTTGACAGCAAACTTTTTCACAAAAGCCAGCACAAGCTTAGACAGGGAAAACAGCTTAGGATGATCAGTGACTGTCACCATGAAAAAGCTAATAATCTTTTGCAGGTGGTGTTGGTCAAGGGGTAAAGTTATGTAAAAGTTGAGTATTTGCACGACAGCTTCAATGTCTTTTTCATTCTTTTTGTTACTTAAAGTAGTCCTGTTGTCACATCTGTTTAAAAGACTGACCAAGAAGCTGCAACTTAGATCACTACTTGGTAGTAATTTAAGGCAGGAAACAATGAAAGATGCATGTGCCCTGTTAAGAACTGAAGCTTTTAATATTAAGGGTTCTAACAAATAGGCAATAGCATCATTAGGAAAATTTTTACAAATTGTTTTGCAAATGCTGAACAGACCTTGTTTGACTGACTTGGAAATAGCACTTAAGTATGGCACTACAAAAAGTTCAAGGGCTTTTAAACTACACTGATGACTTTTTAGTCCAGCTTTTTCTAAAACTTCAGTGATTAGCTCTTCTGAAAACTCAATAACTTTAAAATCAAAACTTAGCTTATCACCAAAATTTGAAAGATAATCTACTATATGATGTGAATTCTTTTTCTCAAGAAGAGTTTTAAATTCATCTTGATAGTCTTCTGTGATAGTGAGGTCAACAACATCTTCAACTATGACTGATTCTGCTAAAAGCTTTACCTTTTTGATATCTATTTCCTCATGATCGTCAGCTTTCATTGACCTTTTGACTGCTTTTTTATGACTACTTGGATTTTTATTGTTAGTTGAACTTACATTAATATTTGCTTGGTGCTCACTGATAATAGCTTTTTCTATTTCTGCTTCCTTAAACTGCATTTTACTTTTTGTACTACTATTTAACTTCTCATACATGGTATCTGAACTAAAAGTTTTGAGAAAATCAAACTTAGAAGACATCTTGTCTGTAAAGCTTAATGCTGTTATAGAATGGGGTAACAAAAGCTTGAAATAATGGTTAGTGGCTGAACAGGTGTGTTGGTCTAGTGCGCTTTGCAAGTGACTGACCAAATAGATTTGTTCCGCTGGAGGAATACTATTGTAAATTTCTTTCAAAAAACACAGCAAAGATATTCTGTTTTTCAGCCTCAAATGAAAAACAGTTGGCAGCATTTGAAGCTCATTTGTTTTTCTGTCAACCACGGGCTGCAGCAGTGACAAGTAGTCTGCAAGGTCGGTGTACATGAGTGGGGCTGAAAGGGAAGAGAACCTGTGCTGCTCATGCCAGTGAAATGCTGAGAGGACTGGCTTGTGGGCTATTTGCAAGATAATAAATAGTTCTTTCCACTGTGGTGGGGGGTCAATCATAATAAGTTAAATACTAGATACTTGCCTAAAATTAACTTTTCATGAAGTTTAACAATAATTAGTGGCTATGTTATACTGACAAATAATCTAAATGAATTCAAAACTTGTAACAATTGTAGTTGGAGTTAAATAATTTTTTGATTACAACGTGTGATCAATAGAGTAAAAAATTGATAAAACAATAAATTTGATTGCTACACATAAACTTTTAAAAGTTGATTAAGCTCTCTAACCTTTATATAGCATTGGTAGAGAACTTAAAACAAATCAAAATAACTTATCAAATTATTTTTTTGAACTATTATTCTCACAACTCATGGATTTCATTAATACCCTAATTACAGGGTTACCACTCAATCAAAATAACTATCTTAAGTGATTAATAAACTTCTAAGTCATCCAAGTTATAATTAGATTTTATTAAAGAGTTTAATTAGATTTCATTAAAACTTAATGGTAAAATCTTAATTACAGGGTTACCACTCGGTCAAAATAACTATCTTAAGACCAAAAATCTGTCCTTAAATGAATGAATCAATAAACTTGTTTTTGAATAAAATTGGTTACAAAACATTGAAAATCAAAAAAATTTCCTTAAACAAAACTTTAAAAAATTTTGACTGATTTTAAACAAAATCTTTAAAATAGTGTTAAATAAATAAAAAAACTTAATGGTCAGAGTCAACTTAAGTTTTTAAACCCTTTATCATATAACCCCAAGTTATTCTGAGATTTTCAAAAATTTTAAGCTTTTAAAAGTTATCTTGAGTATACTGAGTGAAAGGTGACCCTGAATTAAATTATTTGAATAAGTAAAAAAATTTCTAAACTACTTAGTCATTTTTAAATGACTAAAATATTCTATTTATATTGGATTATATAAAAACTTCTTCATATATGGTTTAAACCGTAATGACTCTTATTTTATCTGTGGAAACTTTTTTATTAAATTATAGACTTAATTAGTGACATTTTAACTTCTTAAAAACTATGACTATTATTATAAATCATTTTCATTTGCTCAACTGAATACTAAAATTTAGCAATTAGTTTTGATACTGTTAATACAGGGTTGCCATTAATTTATCAAAATTCTCCATGTTTTCCATATTTCTTCCAGGTTTTTAAATTACACATTTTAGGTTCTATTCTTTGTTTAAAGTTAAGTTTAAGGTAAGTAACTGTATTAAATAGTAGAAAAAAAACATTTTAAAAATAATGTTAAGCTACTTTAAATGTGTTTTTCGATGAAAAAAAATTTTGATGTTGACAAATTTTTTATTTTTTTGATAGATTTATTGAGTCTAACCAAAACTTTAATACTGAGCATGTCAAAATTGTTAATATTCTAGATTTTTTTGGTGATTTTTGTTTAAAATTCTAGGCTTTTCTAGGTTATTTTCAAAAATTTTTAAATTTCAGGTTTTTCCGGTTTTAATGCCTATTTTGTTAAATTCAAGGTTTTTTAAGGTTATTCCAGGTTTCCTGGTTAAGTGGCAACCCTGTAAATAGCAGTTTTAGGAAACACTCTTTAGTCTTAGCTGAACAAAATGTTATTTTTATTATAGGTTATAGTCATAAAAGGTTTTAAAGATTAAGAACTTGACTCAAAAACATATTTGTAATTTGAAAATAATAAAGAACAAAATTATGTACTAAAGTTAAGACATATAAATTGATTAGGGATGTGCTTTATTAATAACTAGTTCTAAATAAATATATTTGCACAAGCCGAAATTTTAATAATTTAATTATTTATAATATGACTGTTAAAGGAATAACAGAATTCATACAAAAATTATTATTCTCAATAACATGACATAAATGTGAATCATGTGCATCATACTTAAAATTTATAGACTTCTCAAATACATGAAACAAAACAACACAAAAATCCAATTTAAATTGTATGTGACTGAACAAATTTAATGATTTAAACAATGATAGCCACCAAAACTCTATTCTATCACAGTATAGTAAATAGTAATATAATAACATACCTTAAGTCCAATTCAAAGAGTATTTCATTGGTAATTTATTTACTAATGCAGTTGACTGACTAATTTGGCTTTTTTAGTTAAGGATGGAACTTTGCAAGTCCCAATTAAGCTTGCAAAGAAATTTAGTAGTTTAGATACTCGTACTAAACATGTTTTAAGCTAGCTTTTCTACAACAATAAAATGTTATTAAATTTAATAAATACAGTGCATACATTTTTTTTATTTTTTTAATCTTTTTAGTGTAATTATAATACTATTATAATACTCTATCTATTATAACAGGTATGCATGAATTCTGAAAGTACTGAATGTTGAACAAATAAGTGTTTGTTTTAACTTAGAATGTCATTTTCGAGTAATTTTGTGGTAATTTTCTCATTTAAGTTACAATTTGTGTTTATTACCTATTGCTTATATGTTAGATTTTTATGAGAAAGTCGCCACTCATTTACCTTAGCATGAAACTTTAAGTTAATACAAACAAGTATTTATTCATTGTTAAAGTTTCTTTATAGTTGAATTCTGGTACTCTGACTTTTGAGAACGGCTCAGAAAAGCACGGGCGTCACT
This sequence comes from Thalia democratica, assembly GCF_965202585.1. Lineage (NCBI taxonomy): Eukaryota > Metazoa > Chordata > Thaliacea > Salpida > Salpidae > Thalia > Thalia democratica. The sequence continues at coordinate 18,710,036 of NC_139169.1, forward strand.
TTAGAACAGAGTGAAACTTTAGCACGGAATGACACTAAAGCACAGAGTGACATTTTAGCAAGGCCTTACTTTAGCACGGTGACACTCTTTTTTAATGCTTACCTAATATTTTTACTGTTACGTTTAGAAATCTAAATTTGCAACATGTAGACTAAGAGTTAAGAAGTATTAAATATGTTACAAGCTAAAGCTTTTACTAAAACTTCGTGTTTAGTATGAAATACTACTAGTTATTTAAAATCAAACATTAACTTTCTAATAATAATATAAAAGTAGTTTTACAAGTTTTATTAACTTATTTTACCAAAACATTTTAACTAAAGGTATTTTAAAACATTTACTTTTATATTTTCAACATATAATTATATGTACAAGTCAAAAAATATTTAGAAATTACTTAAAGACAAAACTATAACAAAGAAACTTTAGACAAGTCTGATTGTGATAGAAAGAGCCTATTTAGGATTTTTTTAACTTATTGCTATCTACAAAGGATTTATTTAACTATAATTCGTAATTTAATTTTAAAGGCTGCCAAGCTTGTATAACAATTTACTACTTACTTAACAATAACTTTGAACAAAAATAACTTTAGTAGATATATTTGCCCTTTGAATTCACACTTTAAAGTGTCTGAAATGCGTAATCAACAGGATGCTGACTTTATAAAGTTAAATGTTAAACATTTTATTAAATACATTCTTAATTAGCATTAAATTTTAGTACTTAAAAAAATCGATCGTGCTAAAGTGTCACTCCGTGCTAATGTGTCACTCCGTGCTAAAGTGTCACCCCGTGCTAAAGTGTCACTCTGTGCTTTAGTGTCATTCTGTGTTCTACTGTCATTCTGTGCTTTAGTGTTACTTAAGTTTAGTGATTTAAAATTAGAAAATCGGCTTCTAAAACATTTTTTATATTTTTTTCTGATTAAAATGAAACTAAATCACAAAACGAATAATAAAAGAGATCTCTACTTATTTAAAACAAATAATATATTTTATACTTTTATTTGCAGAATTTAACTTAAAGTATTTTAGTATTTTATTTTAAGTATCAAATAATGTTAAACTTACCGTGTGTTGTATTTATTAAACAAACCCCATTCTATTTATAAATTCCACATATATATTGTTTATTCCACGATAAAAAAAGCGCTCAAAAAGTTTGGTCTAAGGACCTGGTGTATTTTTCTTTTAGGTTTTCTCAGATAAAAAGATCTTTTAACATAAGTTAGCTTAAAAACAGCTATCTTAGCGTACTTTTTAAATGATAAATTTTCTGTTAAAGTATTTACATTTATAACTAACTTTTTACGTTGGTATGCTATAAAAAAAAATGCTTGTGAGTATTCTGAACTTAATTCAAAATAGCAATCAAATAATCTAAAGAACAACCAAATAGAAAATGCTGCAGTCTAGACTAAACTACTGTTATTGTAACCAAACAATTAAATTTTCAAATTATAAAATAACAAGAAAAATATAAATAAAAGAAATTCTTACTAAATGACAAATACTATTAACTCCTTCAGCAAAAGTAAATAGACAAGTAACTTCCTTTACTAAGTTATGTATTAGTTGTAATTAAATGACGTAGGTTTTATCATTGTACTTAAAAAAACCTTTTAGATAGTCACTCTTGCTAGGAAAACAAAAATTATTAAATAAACTTTTTTAAACTGTATTTTATCCGTTAAACATTTTATAACTGTATCCAAGTAGTGTACGACTAGATAACCGAAAGTTTTTTTTTATTCACTAGGTCCTTGTACAAAGATTTTTTTAGTGTATTTTTGTCGTTTAATAAACTAAAATATTAAGTTACTTTAACTTAATGGTTCATTATTTTAAATTACACGCTAAACAAGTTCGAACTTAGTTCAAACTGAAAAGGTAATATAAGCACTAAAATAGAAATTTGTATAATAATAATGTTTTTCTGTTAAAATATATTCTGAGTATATATTAAGGTGTTTTAAGCATAAGTTAGTTATCAATGTTATTGTAATTATAATAGAAATTTATTTTTAAAGTATGAAAAACACTTCCAAAAATTGCGAAAGCAAAGCAATTTATCCTCACATAGTCAATATTTCTATAATTTAGTTATAAAAGTGATTTAAGGAATACTTATAAATTAAAACTACTAAATAAAGGATTAAATGTAAACTTTTGACTCTGTAAAAGTATTGAAAAACACACATAAACGTTAAAAACACATGTTACTTCAATAAAAAAAGTAATGACATATTTTTCAGGCAGTTAATTAATGCAAATTACTAAGTTGTAATTTTCTTTAATCTATTTTGTTAATTGGTAAATTCTTTTGTAAGTATGATATGCTTTTTCGTTACTCATCTATATAAGTAATTGAACTTAGTATACTCTCTGCTGAAATAAAATTATCGAGAATGTTAAATATTTTTTTTTGTTAGAGACTACTGGAAACTAAATGATGAAGTTAGGTAATATTTAGCACCTGTTGTATGTTGGTAGTTAAATATTATTTAATCGTTTATTTAAGTTTTGAAAATTTTACTGGTCCAAATAGTTTTAAGTTATAGAATTGTTTATTGAACGATTAAAAAAAGCGCTCAAAAAGTTTGGTTTAAGGACCTGGTGTACAAAGGAACCTTTTGGTTATCGAGTCGTACACTACATGCTTAAAAAGTTTCTTACGAGCTATTACACATAGTTCATATTAATATTTAAATATTTAAATCATAAGAAATAAAACAATCAGTTAAACTATAAGAAAAATAAAAGAAAATAAACGTAAAAAAATAAAAGAAAATAAATGTTACGTATAAATACTCTCAAATTTTCTACATTTTATATTTGACACTTAAGTGTTTCTGAAAAAATTGATTGTTAACAACTTGATTCGAAATTTTCGTAAAACTTAACTTAACTTACACTTAATAATTTTAAAAGTTCATAGTGACTTCATACTTTATCAAATCTTGACATTCTAAGAACTACTAGTGAAAACTTACCATTAAATCATAGCAATAAGCATTTATTGAATTCATTCTTACAAAAGTATTTTTCTACCCAGGAAAAGTTGTGACACTTATTTTAACTTCTTAATTGTTAATTTTCTTTAAAGTTTAAAAAGTTCTCATTATTTTAGTTAGCTAGATTTTTTTAAAACATATTTAAAAGTTAACACAACAAATCATAAGAAAGATATCGATTTTTTAGTTCGGAAATAAGTTTTGTTATTTGTTAAAAGGAAAATTTATTCCGAAAAACATTTTTCAAAGAAAAGCTAAAAGGAAAACATTAACAAAAAACAATAGACATTTTTTTCTTATGTTAAGTATAAGAGTTTTAACGACGACATTTTGTTCTACAAATGTATAAAAGATTAAATAATTATGGATTTTTTTATATAACTTAACTAGCTAGATTTCCTAGTTTATAAGAAATATATAAAATATAAGAATTTCAAGCCATAAGGAAAATATATAGTAAAGAAAAAGATCACTTAAGTGCATTATACTTTTTATCTATTTCATAGTTTCAAGTAAAACTTTAATAAAAAGAGATTGTTTGTTAAAAAGAGGTTTAGAAAACATATTAAAACATTAGTTAGCAACTTTATAATAAAAGGAAACTAAATAACTTGATGTAAATATTTTTCTATCTAATCGTAACTCTTGTTTTAAGTCTGAATTACCTTTATTGCATCATTGAAAAAAGTTATTGTCGTCTGTAAGCATAAGTATAAAAACTTTTATTAATAAATTCAGTTGGAACAAAAAAATACTGGTTTTTTTTTAGCTTTTTATTTTTTAGGTTAAAAGTATTTTAAAGATAGTAAGTTTTTCCTTTTCAATTAACTAGCTAAATGTTACATCTATAACTATTTAAAGTGATTTTATGTTTATAAGCATTACAATGTTTTGTATAATTGAAAGTCTGTTTATTTTAACTAGCCTTCTTTTTTGGTGTTTAAAAAAAATACACCTACTGAATATGAGACAAAATGTTTAACTTGATAATTTTTTTTTGCTTACTTCTTGAGTTGTATTATTGGTATTATTGACTGAAAACTAAAAAGCGCTCAAAATATTTTGGTCCTTAGACCTAGTGTACGAAAAAACCTTTTTTTATCGAGTCGCTAACCACGGATACCTTTTAACGGCTTGTCAAGGACAAATTAGTGTCACCTTACTGCTTAATTTATTTTGCTAGTTATACATACACTGTTGATTATAAGTAATTTTTTTCTGCTCTACTTATAAACTTTAATCTTAGCTCAATATTTAAATTGTTTTATTCAAGTTAATTTATGACCGAACGGAAATATACATACTCAAAAAGTTTATAGTTAGAAATACTCTTGTACTGAAAAATTTATTAATAATTTATTATACATTAATATTATATACTTGATAACTTTTAAGTATATCTGAATCATTTATAGTAAACATTTGACAACTTATTGCATATATCGAAAAACATATATAGCATAAATCTTATTTAAATTTAGCATATGTTTGCTACATATATAGTATACATCTGATGTACTTATTGTACATATTTACACATGTATAGAACAAATTTGCTACATTTATATCTAATTTTTAATGCGTTCATAGTAAATACTTGACAACGTTTATAGTAATTATCTGAGTAGAAGTCATGAAGCTGCTGAGGCGATTAATACTCCAACTACTAGAAAGGGTACTAAAAAAAAGTGAGTAATTATGAAAACAATAATGTTAGTAAATGTGAAGGAAAGGATAATAATAATAAACTTTCTATGATATTTTGAACACATAACCGAACAAAACAATTGGTGTCGTATGTTCGAAATAGACAACATTAGTTCCGTAGGGTAGTTGAGGTATAATAACCTGTTTGTCAATGTGCTTCATCGTTTATGTACATTATTACTCTCTTTTTTGCAGGTGGCTTGGCATGTTGCCTTTGTCAATCAAAAAATATAAAGTAGAATTTAAGATATAAATTAGAAAACTGTTGTTATTATTTATTTGAAAAGTTTATAAACACAATTCCAATGCATGCATCGATATATGGACGATTGTAGTGAAATGAATATAACTTCACATCAATGTCCAACACTAGGTATATTAAAAAACTAAGATCAATTTAGTAAGAGAGATTAAATAAAAAAGATTTTTATTGTATGTTCATAACATAATGAAGTTTTTATTGTTTTTAAATTTATTTTATTTCGTCTAGTTTTTTCTCAACAATGAGAAATACTTAGATTCTATATAAATTTGTTTAGCCAGCTTTCTTTTGCGTGTTGAGCAAATGAACGGTTACTACTTGCTGCATTTATAACTAAATTTTGTTTTCGTTTTAATTAAAACTTTACGTCTCTTACATTAAAAAGCTTTTAAACAAACGCAAAATATACTGAAAACTACACTTTTAAAAATATTTTAACCTAAGATTTGCCTACTTTTACTATATGTAAAAATTAATTATGATACTATAACTATTTCAACTATTTACGATACTTTACTGTGGTGATTCACTTTTTTAAATGAGCATTTTTTTTTAAATTATAATTTTTAATGTAGAAGAAATATATACAAGTAAAAATTTGTGTTTCTTATTTGAACTAAAGAAGTACTAAATTAGTTACGATCATTTTAAAAAGTATAATAAAGCCTTACGATTATAAAAACGCAATTACTTTAATTTTAAGTTTCTAAACTGATTCTTTTTAAAAATTACGACTTTATAAATTAAACTAGTACAAGCTGAACACAAAAAAACCTAATTCATCAAAAGTTTAAAAAATGACCTCTAAATCTACAAAAGTTAAAAATGTTAAAAACTGTAACCAACATAACTTAAACTAGTAATTACAAATTTATTGAGACAGCCGTAGAAGTTTTTAGTTTTCTAGTTTAATTATACAATATCTTTTTTTTCACTCAACATGCTAAATATAGTGAGAAAAATGTTACTTAGGTAGTTTCAAACTATCATGTTTCTATAAATACATCATAAATAGTACTACAAAAAGAAAACATAATAAAAACAGTTTTAAAGTAATAACTTTATTTTTAATATTTCAAAACTAATCAAACCTTAAGCGAACAAATGAATATAAATTTCAATATTCGTTACCAAAAAAAGTTCGAAAACAAAGTACATTTATTAGAAAACTAGTGTATTGTTTGTTCTATTAGAAGTGTTACGCTTTAAACTTGTACTTCTAAAGTATATAATAAAATACATTAAGTAAAGAAAACTTTTCTGAAAAAAAGTGTCGAGTACAAGTTATTTTGTAAAACAAAGTTTACTTATACAAAATTTAATTTTTGTAGTTTTTAAAACAGAGGCATTATTAGAGTCAAATACATTATTGTAAATAAATAAGAAAAAGTATACATAAGAACGATAAATTATAAAATATATGCTTCATAGACAACAGCAGCTACTTTAAAAGAAAAACATAACAACAATTTTTCATATTTTACAACAAGTATTACAAAAAAAAAAGTTTACAACTTAGTAAAACTTACACATATCTAAAACACCATAAGAATATACACTTAGATATGTTGTGTGGATAGTAAACAATGGTAGAAAGCAAATCACTTTGATTCAAACTATAAATGTAACATATATTTATTTTTCGCTGTCGTTTTGTTTACTTTCGTTTAGGGTAGATCAAAAATTACTTTGTGCTCAACGATAAAGAAATGTATTAGAACTAAGTTTAAAAATAGAATTTCTAAAAATTTTCAATTGAGGCTGTTCAACTTTATACTTTACATGTACAAGCTTAACTCACAATGTACTATAACAAACACATAATGTTAACTTTGAGAAAAAAGAACAAATAAAGTTTTCAATAAAACTTTAAAACAACTACTTAAAGTATTTTAATATAGAACGACCAGTTAATCATTTAGTGCTTTAGAAATGTATTTAAGTGACCAAAAATACTCTAATAAGCAAGAATACCTATTATGATAAAAAAAATACTTCATTACTTCTTAGAGCAGGTTTATGGCAAAAAAGATTCAACAAAATGTATGAGGTAATAACTTTTTCTATTTGCCTTCTATTTTACATTATTAAAAATCAAAATTTTAAAAGCAATACAAAAAACCAGCTTAGAAAAATCAGTGAACATTTAGTGCTTAACTAAGTAGCACAACTTCAACGTCTACACACCAATTTGTGACGTAATAGAAAAGTTACACAAAAAGAACAAACAAATGACTATTACGCTATTATTATAAGCAAACATTCTAACATTATGACATTAATATTAGTTATACAACTTCAACTTCTATGGCTTAATACCAATTATGATGTCATTTCATATAAGAACGCGATAACCCACAACCCAAAATCTCGGCGTTAACTCCCAAACTCTCGGGCTCAAATTGGTGCAAGCGTGCTTTTGATTTTTGAACCTCAATATGATGCAATCTCTTTCCCTGTTGATTTAACTACGTATTAGTTTTAATTTTTATTAAAACAACTACTTTTATATATTGTAATTTGTTTTTAAGCACTTGCAAGCGTGCTTATTCACCTGGAATTTTCAAACTATACAAAGCTGTTCTCTGTTAATTTAAAAACAGATTGTTATAATGCTGTTTTATATCTATGTTTATTTATGTTATTTATATTCAAGCGTGTTCATTCACTCGGAACCGCAAAACTATAGAGCATTTTTGTCTGTTAAAAAATATAACATAATAATAAAACAATACATTAATGTTAATAACATATCAATATTAAAGCAAAGCTGAGCGTGCTCATTCACCTGGAACCGCAAATTAATTTAATGTTGCTCCCGGTTAATTCATTAAATATAATGGTATATTTATACTTTATTTGTTTTTATTTATTCTAACTTATTATCAAGGTATAAACTGTCAGAATTTATCTGTTGATCGATTGGTTTTGTTACAGATCTATTAGAACCGTAACTCGAAACTGTGCTATATGGTCTCAGTCAATTAATAACTTTAGTTGTAAGTCTAGATCAGGGTTTCCCAAAGTGGGCGATATCGCGCCCCTGGGGGCGTTTTTAGTAAAATAAGGGCAATAACTTGTAAAGGGGCGAAAGGGGGGGGGGGGTGATAACTAGAAAGGGGAGCAATTTAAAAATTTTGGGCAGTCATAAAATTTTAAATTTTCATCTTGCTATTAAATATTTGACTCTGAGGTAAAACTTTAACAAAATAAGTCCATTTTATTTATGTAAAATAGAGAAAAAAAAAATTAAGTGCTTATGACACGGGCTTTAACTTGGCTTGAATGGTTTTTTTGTAATTTTGTTTTAAAACCAAACTTTAAAACCAATTATTTTCAAATTATTTATAGCTAACTTGAAACTTTTATTTTATTCTAAAAAACGTTCATTTGTTTTGCTTTTCACAATAATTTCCATCGAATTGGGGTTTGACTTTTGTAGTGGGCCCCATTAAAAACTTTGAGTTTTTTTCTATTTTTTTATTTTACAAGTTTTTCTCCGAAAAAGATAACTTAACTTTTTTTTTAACATACTTATTAGAATGAGTTTAAACTTGTAATTAATTTTTTTTTCTATTTTTTTAATACTGTAAGCCTAAATAAAATTTTCAGAAAAATTCCAACTCTGCACGATCTTCAATTTCTAAGTTTACAGACTTTTATGCAAAAATATTTTCTTTTTTGAATCAAAAAACTTAACTATACAAGTCTGTAAGAAACAAAAATTATTAAAATACTTCTTAATTTTGCATAAAAGTGTGTAAACCTAAAAATCGAAAATATTGAAAATTGGAATTTTTCTGAAAAATTTATTCAAGCTTATGTTAAAAAAAAAATATTGTTTTTGGAGAAAAACTTGTAAAATTAAAAAACAAAAATCAAAATATTTAAAGAGGCCCCACTACAAAAGTCAAACCCCAATTCGATGGAAATTATTGTGAAAGTCAAAACAAAAGAGCGTTCTTTAGAATTAAAAAAGTTCCAAGTTAGCATTTTAGAACTTAAAAATAATCAGTTTTTAAGTTTGATTTAAAGTTAAAAAACAAATTACAAAAAAAAACATTCAAGCCAAGTTCACGATCGTGCTTATGACTTCTACTTTTAAGTAAATTACATATTTTTTGTTCATACTTTTCTCATTTAATAACTACACAGGTCATAGACGACCAGAATCCCTCTCACCATTTCATAACCTGAAATATATGCTATTTAGGATCATAAATGGTTTGTAAAAATCTATGTTATCTATTATTAAGTATCACCTCCTCATAACATTTCCATTTTTTTTTTGAAAAGTCACTGAATTAGACTAAAAAATGAAACAATAAAGGGCTGCCTGTTTACCTGGAAACCTGAAAAGACATGGAAAACATGGTTTAAACCTGGTTCATGTTTTAAAGTTGTTAATAACTTTTTTTTTGACTTGGTTTAATTTTGTAGTTTATATTTGTCGTTTTACATTACACTAAAAGTTTTTATAGCATAGTGATTAAAATATTTATTTGAAAGATATTTTTTTGATAGATTTTAGTTATTACTTGTTTAATTTGTATGAATAAAAAAATCTTGATAACCATTAAAGTTTTTATTTAAAAAAATCTTTTTTTTAACTTTATTTTAGGTCTCTATTTGAAATTAGTGAAAGTTTTCACTTAAAAGATGCTTAAAGTCATTTTTATTTTATAACTTGATTTATTATTGTTAAAAAAATCTATACATTAAGAACTTTTAAACTATTAATACAACTGTTTTTGTTTTATCTCAATTCAAAATATTTTGACAATTAAAATGTGTTGTTTTTTTTAATATTTCAACCGTAGCTTTTAAATTTTCACTATTTTCTTTTGTTAAATTATTATAGGCTGACAGCTAGGAAAAAAAAATTGAACAGAATTAAGTAAGCCACCAAAAAAACTGCTACAGTTACAAAATGAAATTCTTACCTTATTTCAAGTTTTTTTAATTGATTACTCTCTGTTTACAGAATTAACTGTAAAACCTTTAATTTTTAATTTTTTGAATTAAAAAAAATTGTTCGAATTAAGGTTTAGTTTTTTAAACGTTATTCCAAGTCAAATACTATTTCATGGTATAGTACTACAAAACATATAGTTAAAAAAGTTTAAAATCAAATTTTAGACTTTACAACTAACTTGCTTATAATATCTCTTAGCATTGACATTAATATTTTTACTGTGTAGCGAAATTAACATTTCATTTTAACAGTTTAAAGCGTATGAACAAATATATAATTTTTTGTAACAATAAAAGCATTTGATAAGTTTTCTTAAAACAATTTGTCTAAATAAATAAACAACATTGTTTATTCAAAGGACTTAATTTCTTTTCAATGAATACGTAAAAAAAAAGAAGCTTTCTTTGCTTTTGATATGAAATAAACAACATTTTGAAAGTTATGAGTATTCGGCAGGGCATTCGACAGTAATTAGTGTGCTAAAATAATGTGCTTTAAACACGTTAGATTTAACAACTAATGTTTTCATGTGTGTTTAACTGTAGTTTTAGTAAAGCGTGATGTACTTATAATGTATCTTTGTGTTTTTAGTTCATATAAACAAATGATAAGCTTTGTTTCGATTGTTGTATTAATCTCTATACACTACCATTTCCTTTTACCCATAAAACCATCACTTAATGAGATAACTGCATTAAAAGAGGCTATTGATAAATCACTTTTCATTAGAGATAATCAACCAGTCGGTAAAACTTCCTCAAACTAGATCAGCAATGATTTTCAATACTTATTTCATTATGTGTAAAATAAACTGTTCATTTTTTTGTAGTTTTTTTAGTCTCTGGTATAGTAGTTTTAAAATATGTCTATTACATCGCTTAAAATAATTTAAGTATATTTTGCGGCTTAAATAATTTATTTACCATTAACTTCTAAATATCCTAAATTCTTTATATGAGAGGTTATTATAATGACAGGTTTTAGTAAAGATTTTAGATGGGTAATGTTTAGTCCAGATCAAGTAGAATTTCGGCCCGCTAAGTAACTTGAAAACTACTTATGCAAAACAAAAAAAAAGTTTTTCTTTACTTAATATTTTGAAATACGTTTTCAATTTGGTTTTCAGTTCACAATAGTACTTCCTAGATCACAATAATACTAAATAACGTTATTATAAATTTGCTCAAGTTTTTTTATTTTTTATATGGTAGGTTTTTAAATAACGCAGCCCGCAAGTACATTTTCTTAAAAATCGAGACGATAAAGGATTTTTAAGTAAACATGACTTGCTGACAAAAGTTGTCCACCACAAACCTAAAGGTTTTATTAGCTTCAAAACAATTAATATTTAAACAGAATTGATTACAGATTACACAAGGCTTTTTAATAATTAAGTATTTGAATACACTTTACTAGAATTTTAAGAAAACAACTGTAAATTATTTTCTCATGCCCTGTAAACTAATATGAACACAGCCCAAAAAATCATGCATAAGAAGTACCAGACTAAATTACATTTCGAACACAAACTTTTTGGCGTACTAAAGAGAAAAATTACTTTAAAAAATCATGGAGGCGATTATTTTTCAAATTTCTGAAAAGGGGGAGATTTAGTAAATAAGCTTGGGAAACCCTGGTTTTGACTAAGGTTGGACAACGTAAGGCCTGTCAGCCGGATCCGTCCCACAAAGTGAAAACATGCAGCCTGCCAAATGTATAGAAAATCAAGTGTATTCCTGATCGCAAAAATGAAACTACGGCCCGCGAGGATCTAAATCTGAGTTACAATACTGAATTTTTAAATTTACACTGGACAATTTATTATATTATTAAGGTATTTTATATCGAGAGTAAAGAAAACATCTTAAATAAAAGTAAAAAGAGATATAAAATCTACGCTAGACTAATAAAAAAGAGTTACTAATAATTAGTTTTTGTCAAAAAAGAAAAAATAATTAAGTAACTTTCATGACTTAACAAAAATAGTCCGTACCGCCAAGGGTGTAATTAGTTTTAATTATTTAATGTTTTTGTTACAATCCTTTAAAGTTTACTTAAAGCTATACAATTTTGCTCTCTGTCAATTAATAGTTGGAACTTATTTGAAGTCATACCTAACTTAATCTACTTTACGCTAACACATGTTTAAATACTTTTATCAACTTTTAAACCAAAAAATATTTTTTTTTACCTTTTGGAGTAAGCGTAATCGAGCGTAAATACAATATTTTGAGAAAAAAAAAACTACATATTAAAATAATCAATTAATGTCAAATATTAGTAAAAAAATTCAATCACCTTATCTGTCTTACAAACGGATGAATGCTGACTATAACGCTTCGGAGAAATCCAGGACCCAAATATTCGCGCAAAAACCTGTTAACTCCAGGAACCGTTTCCGATCGAGTTGACATCAGAACCACCTCGCTTTCATCATGCCTGATAATTCATATTACTACAATGTTTATAAGATTAGTTTATATGTTCCTTAAAAATTACAATGATGTAGTTTCCGCTGGAGTGAAAATCAGAACTATTTCGCTTGTGTTGTGCCTGGTAAAACTTTAATGCAAAACATAAGTCAATTCGCACAGAAACTTCTAGTTAAACATTTGTTTTTAACTGAGTATAAAAAAGGAACGGTTCAACGTTGCAAGAAGACAAAATTGCACAAGGTAACTAAATTGCACGAAGACAAATTTACACTAATTGTCAATTTTGCACGAAGAAAGTTTTGCACGGAGGGTCAATTTTGCTTGAATGACAGTTTTGCACGGGAGGTCAAAAACAGAAAAAAAATAGTTTGAAAACAATACAAAAAAAAAAAAAACGCGCGTTAACTTGGCTAGATTAGCATTTTTTTGCAATTTAAAAAAATGTCACAACTTTAGATCCAAATATTTCTTTAAAGCTAACTAAAACTTTCTTTTTATTCCAGAGAACACTCTTTTCTCTTTAATTAAAAAAAATCCATTGGATTTGGGTTTAAATTTTCGAGTGAGTTTTTTTTTTTTGAATTTACACTCTAACTGATGTTTTAGATTAAAAAAAAACATTTAGTATTCTTACTTTGCTGTGTTCTCAATGGTCGTTGGTTTGTTTTTCCTATTTATAATATTTTAATAATATATACAAATACGCCCTATTGTAAATTTCAACAACCTTTAATTTTCTAACGTTCACTGAAGCAAAAAAAAACTTATTTAATACACTTAAGACTATTTTAAATAGTCTACGCTTTATTAAAATCTAAACTGCTTTTATGCAAGACATGAACCATGCACGTTTTACTAAAATTATTAGTATTTGAACATTAAATCCCTTATAAAAGAAATAAACAATGAATTTTTTTATTAACTAAAAGGCAAAGAAGCGTTCTCTAGAATAAAAAAATCTTAGTTAGCTTTAAAGATAAGGTAAATAATTGGATTTAAAATTTTGAATTTATTTAAAAATTGCAAAAAATGCTAATCGAGAAATCTAAAAAGAGCTAATTTAACCCTCGTGAAAAAAACTAAAACATAAGTTAATAAAAAAACATAAAGAAAAAAAAAGTTATCGACCGAGGGTAAGGGTTAGGAGTAACAGTGAAAGTAAAAGTAAATATAAAATTAAAACTAATAAAACTTACTATTAAAAAGAACGAGAAAAAAAAGAAAAAAAAATGCTACCGACCTAGGGTAAGGGTTAGGGGTAACAGTGATAGTAAAAATAAAATAAAAAAACATATAATGACTTAAAAAAAAATTAACTAAAAACATTAATAATAAGCTACTGACCGAGGTCAAGGGTTAGTGGTAACAGTATAAGTAAATAAAAAATATTAAAATGTCTCGTCGTGCAATTTTGTATGTTCATGCAAGTTTGACACCTACCCACAAAAAGAGGACATTGTTATAGTTATACACTATAAAATATTTTGATAGATTGTATATATATATATATATATACATATATATATAGAGAAAATAAAGTAATGTTTTAAACTTAATCACTTTCTACAGTGCCCACTTGAAGGGCTTTTGAATAATTTATTAGGAAAGTGCGACTTTAAAAATTCCAGAACATACGTTTCATAAAGACAAAAAAAGATTGTCTTTAATCTTTAGCTTGTTTAATTTAAAACAAAAAGCACTTTGGTAAACAGAGATGCAAAAAATATACAAAAAAACAAAAAACAATATGATGTAAGATTGAATATTGTACATTACAAATGTTCGATGCAAAAACTGATCTTCCTCTGAACAAACAACTAAAATTCACAAAAACCACAGATCTATTTAATTTTAACAATATATTAGGACAGATAATTGAAAGAGCTAAAGAAAAAATTATAATGAAAAATTAAAATTAAATTATTATAAGATCTTATAATGATCTAAATTCTATTTTATCTTAATTTTACTTTATCTCTTTCAATTATCTGTCCTAATATATAGTTACTCACTAAAGTTTTATAAATTTTTCCCAGTTTATTGTCGATTGGTAAATTAATTTTTGCACAAGCAGTTTTGCATGATTTTTGATAGTTTTAAAATTACTTTTTAATCTATTTATGCTAAATTTTTTGACTTTCATTTGTGTGTTTTGTTTCGTGCTTTATTTTGAACTTGTCTTGAAGCTGATGAGTGCATAAGCACGAAATTTGAGTCCTTCAAGTTTTACATCTTGAAAAAAACCTTTTTATTTAAAATGTGGGCTCAGTGTGAAAGATTTGATTCATCAAGTTAAATAACTAAATTCTATATATATGTATATATATATAACTTATTGAAATGGTGATTTTAAAAGTTCTGGTACATATGTTTCATAAAGCTTTTATTTTTCATAAAGCTTTAATCATCAGCCAGTTAAATTCAAAATAAAAAGCACTGTACTAAACAAAGATACAAAAGTAATGCAATAAAACAAAAAACAGTATGACGTAATATTGTACATTACAAATATTCAGTACAAAAATCGATCTACCATCTAACTAATCAAACAACTAAAATTAACGAAAACAACAGTTAATCAAGTGGGCTCAGTAGAAGGTGTTTAAGTTTGAACATTAACCTTGTTTTATATTGTATATAAAATAACTATATATATATAGTAGTTGCTTAACAAGGTATAAACAATCAACTTTAGTAACTTATTTGGTTACTAGAGTTGAAACTATTTCACTATGGTGAGTTGAATAATTAGAACACTTTTGCTGTATTTTAGTACTACAAAAAGTATACAAGTTCTTTGAATAAGATATATATAGATTAAACAAACGTACATTTGAAATAATTTTGCTTTTACCAACTTATATTGATCAAATGTACAATTAATAAGTGTTTGAGCCATTTAGCAACTTTAGTAGCTTAAATTGTGTAAAAGATAAGTAACAATTATTCAAAGCACTCTATTTCATTAAAAACTTATACGAAAGAGGAATAAAAATAACTCAAACATACCTGACGCTATCGAGAAAGGTTTGTAAGCTCATCCCTACTAGATTGCTATTAGGTATACCAACATTCCAACCTGAATATTTTTGTTAATATTATGGTTGTGTAAAAAGTAAGTTATAGATACAGCATGTGTAAGGTTTTGTGTAGTTTTTATGATAAAAAACTACCAGTCTCAAACTCTACCTTTTGCAACGTTAGTTTTGAATGAAAATATGAAAATCATTAACTTAAACAATAACCACATTCTCTGTTTTGTCGTTTGTCAGCAATTTAATTATGTACCTTTTTTTCTTATATGTTAAAATTAAAGCTGTTTAAGTTTAATACTACTACTGTTTCACTTTAAGCTTCAGTAAAAAGTAAGTACACATGAACCTATATGTATAGCTAGGTATTACATCTGGGAATTTCTATTTCTTTCGAAACTGTTTTAAGATGAAACTTAAAAGTGGCATCTAAAGTATCAAATTAAAATACTATGACACAATCAAGCTATAATGACGTCATCAAATAAAACAAACTCAGGCCCACTTCATATTATTATCAAGGTATACCTGAGCCTCCAACGCCGTTTCTATCTTTGTAAATCAAGTTGTTTCGATCTTTGAGAATCTTCATCATCTGTTCAGTTAACTTAAAAGTTACCCACGCCATTCTGGTACCATCCGTACTCTTGTTACTGTTAGTTATTACTAATATTGTTATAATTTATTATGAATATTGTTACATTTTTTATTATCTATAAAAAACATGATCATTGTCATCTTAATTTGTTCTGACTCCTCTTGTTGTTAGCAAAACTTTTTAATACATAACTATGTTACTTTAAAATGGTTTATAATTTTGAAATTAGTGTTTCTAAAGTTTATTGTAAAAAATAATTATTGACAGATCATATTTTTCCAAATATATCTACTTTTTGCCATTCAGACTACATTGAGAGTCTGTCTGCTAAAATTGTTTATCAACTTTATTTGTTTTATTGTTACATGGTTATACTTTTTTAGTTATTTTAACTAAAGTGCTAATACAATAAATTTTTTAAAGTAGCTTTATTTTAATAAACCATGTCGAAACTTTGTTATTGTTTAAAATGCCAATTATTCATATTTTTAAGTTTAACTTGTGTAATAGTCCAAAATCTCTTGTTTATAAAAATAAAGAGAAACACAATTTGTGAAATCATCAAGTAAGTAATATTTGTAAACTAGTTGTTTGAAATAAAATTAAAACTTTATTTGAGACTATTTTCTTGTCTAAAATGCTAAAAAATATTTTAATACAGGGTTGCAACCTGAATTAGTTACGAAAATCAAAGTTTTCATTTATATGATTTTTTTTGTTAGAAAATGAGTTTTATAACAAAAATTAATGCGTAAAATATAAAATACTTGTAAGTAAATAAAAAAATATTACAACTCAAAAAAGTATTCAGGAGACCGACCTTTCATTAATATGAACTGTTACATGAGAGGCTGGGTAGTCGTAGTTGACTTCGAAGAACTGAACAATTGTTGATACATTTTCATTGGGAAGAATCCTCCCGATACTAACTTGCCTCCTTTTGAGAGCGTATCTAACTTTTTCCGCATCACTGAGCTTCAATATGTCAAACTTGGGTGGCATTTTCTATTTATACTTACTAATAAAAAAATGGAGTAACACTTTTACATTTATTATTGTTTTGACATTTCAGTTAAGAGTTTAAATTATTACATTTTAAGTTTACACGAAAATTTATTAAACCTATTAAAAAAGTTTAACTTAAAAACCAAACAATAATGAATGTTTTAGAATTTAATTATTATTAATCACTTTTGGTTTTGCTGTTTTTGGTATCATTAACAAAAAAAAATAGTTTATTAGTTAATTAGAAGGTTTTTTTGTTCTATTTTATACCCGTGTTACTTAACTTGAGTTACTTAAACATTAACTGTATTACATAACAAAGAAGAAGTATGGGTAAAAAGAAAGAGTAACACAGAAGAGAATGAACTTTTCGACATCACCATGGGAGGTAAGCATGGAGCGGAAATATGCGAACTAGTAGGTCTCTATATACTACATAAACTTAGGTATGCGCTCCCAAACCTAACAACAGGATTGTACCGCGACGATGGCTTAATGGTCATAGAAAAAAACAAAAGTAATGTTGATATAGAGAAAATTAAAAAATCCATGCACAACATATCAAAAGAAATGGGAATAAAGTTAGATATTGAAAATCCTTCACGTAAAATTAACTATCTAGACTTAAGCTTCAATCTATACAACCACACATTCCAACCATATAGAAAAGAAAACAGCAAAATTATATATATTAATTCAAAGTCCAACCACCCTCCAGCAATACTGAAACAAATCCCAAAAATGATAGAAGAAAGACTTTCCAAAAATTCTAGCAATGAAAATCTATTCAATGAAATAAGTAAAGATTACAATGACGCAATAAAGTTAAGTGGCTATAATTACAAAATAAAGTTCAAAGATGAAGATGATGAAAAGAAACAGCCTAGAAAAAGAAAAAGAAAAATAATATGGTTTAATCCACCATACTGCAAATCAATAAAAACAAACATTGGCAAGAAATTTCTCCAAATAATAAACAAATACTTCGGAGTAGACAGTAAATTCAAAAAATACTTGAATAAGAACAACATCAAATTAAGTTACAGCTGTTTGCCAAACATTGAGACAATCATAAAGAATCATAACAAGAAGCTCACAAACTGCAACAAGAATGATGAAGATGAAACATGTAACTGCAGAAACAAAGAGAAATGTCCTTTGAAAGGCGGTAACTGTAGAGCAAAAAATGTCATATACCAAGCCACAGTAAAAACTGACAATACAACCAAATCATATATTGGCCTAAGTGCCAACCAATTTAAAAAAAGAGTGGCAACCCACAGAACTACAATAAATAGCAAACCAGAAGATAAAAATTATATTCAATACAAACAAGCAACTGAGCTATCAAAATACATCCACACATTGAAGAACGAAAATAAGAATTATGAATTGACTTGGACAATACTGGAAAAAGAATATGAATCAAGACCGAGAATCGAGACGTGCAGGTTGTGCTTGAAAGAAGCATTAAAGATCCTACAAGCAGACAAGAACTGTATTAACAAAAGATCAGAAGTAATGAGCTCTTGCAGGCACAGAAACAAATTTTTATTATTCTATTGGAATGAGTCTAAAACCTAATAATTTAAATATTTTTAGCATTTTAATCATCCGTTAGTTTTTTCAGAATTTTGTTAAGAATTTGTTGTGTTTCCGTTTATATTAGTGCATTTAGTTTTTTAATTTCTTTTTTTTTATTTATTAATTAGTACCAATATTTAGTTCACCTAATTATGCATTTTTCATTAAAATTTGAATAGTTAATGTTTATTTATTTTTTACGCATCAATGAGTTCAGATTCACATTACTGCCGATGTCTAAATGTTATTTACTGTTTTGAAATTATTTGAAAAGGTCGGCCAAGGCCCACCGAAACCGGTAATAAACCAAAGCAGTACTTAAACATTTGTTTTTATTAGAGTTACTTAAACAAAATTAATATTAAATTTTTCTTCAACTGTAAACAAGGTCTTTCTACAGGCTTATATCTTAAACATAAGACATCTTACAATACTGTAATTATTATCAATATGGGTTAAAACACAAGTGTTTTTACAATTACTGTCCACTGATACAACTATTTTAGCTGCTGCTAATATGTTTTCTAAATTGTGATATTAAATGATAAATGAAATTTGTGTTTTGCTTGTCTAAAAGCTAAAACAACATTTACAGTAATTTAAAGTTTGGTTAATTACAAATTTAGTTTTTATGGTTAACTAAAAGATAAAGCTGTAAAAAATTAAATGTTTTCAAAATTTTTAAACTGACGACTGAAGTATTACAAACACTTGAAACAATGGCTAAACTAGGGTTTCCAAAACACAATTCATTAAAAAAAAATTTCCTTGCTTTCAACACAAACCCAGAATAACTTTTGTAAGTTTCGAATTTCTCGTGAAATGTATTATTTAAGTACCCCCTATGGTCTAGTCATAATGCCCTCCTTTAGTACCTTTGCAGCTAATCTAACTCTGACTTGCTAAAGTGCAAGGAAGCAATATAGCCCACTTTTGGAAACCAAGGACTAAACATTAAGCAGTCTTCTGAAATTAATACTTTTTAGTACAAAAGGCAAACACTTTCGTAATGTATTGAAAAATTTATCTAAGTTTAGTTAAGGTAATTTGAAAAAAGATATTAAGAGAGTATTTTTAAACAGCACAAATAATAAAATTTTATTACCTAGAAATATTGTATGATAATAATACTACTTTTAAAAACTTTTATAAATTAAAGGCTTTAAAATTTGACTGATGATAAAGTTAATCAACTAGTAATTCAAGTCGTTATACTTTAGTACTAATTTCTAATCTAACTGGAAACTTAATATAAAAAATACAGAGATGTTTGTTTTTTTCATTTATAAGTATACACGTTTTAACTAACTAGTCTAACTGAAAAAAAATATTATACCTAACATATGTTTATGATTTTGTATTTATAAAAACATCATACTTATTAAAAAAAAGTTTTCTTGTCAGAAAGTTTAATTCAATTTTGTTTCTGTATAACCTTTTATCAATATCTACTAAAAGTGAAAAAAAAAAGAATTAAAATTGATGTTAAAGTAAGCAGAGATAGTTGGAAATTTTATTTGATGGTTATTTAAAAAGCTGATGAAATGGTCAAGATACAACTAACTGTTCTATTAATAACTATTAATAACTCATCAAGTTACATCAATACAGTGATTGACAGCAGCTGTTGGCATATTTTATATACCATAAAAAATTATTCATGCGTAAATGAAAGTGAAACTTTATCAATTAGTATTCAATGACTATCAATATATTATTTACGCATGAATAATTTTTTCGTGATTTGTAAATATGCAATCATGTGCTGTAATCACTGTTTTATTGTAACTAGATAGAATTAATTTTAGTCTATAAAAATAATTGTTGTTAACAAAACATCTATTTGCTTCTTTTTTATTCTTTCTAGCGTTTTACTTGGAAAATTGAGCACTCTGTTATAATAAATTGTGAATATAATTAAATAAAGCTAATAAAATAAACATAGTTTTCTAGTAAGATTTTAAAATTTATGACCTTTTTTAATTTCCTAAACTTTAGAGTGGCCACCCAAACTTTATAAATTTAGCATGACTTTTCAAGATTGTGAACAATTTAGCCTGATTTTTACCTTCCTCTTAGGTACGTGTTTTTAGTACGCACTTCCAGTTAAATACGCATTATGAGTACTTATTTTGAGTACAAATATTTTGACAACTACTCATATTAGTACTCACATCTTATTTAGTACATATTATTGAACCAAAATAAAAAGTCAGGCATCTTTTTTATTTAAACTAGTAATTCTTTGCTACAAACTTTCTATTGAATAGCTGCTGGGTTCAGAATGTATACTTCAGCGAAAGGCAACTGTAAAAATAAGTTATTAAAGTGTATAAATACATAATTTGAACTTAATTATAAAAAAAATAATTTCAAAAGTTTCACTATGGAAGTTTCCTTGCCACAGATCATCAATACTAAAAAGATTACATACAACAACTAATTGTACAAATAGGGTAATAACTTAACATGTTTCTATTTAAAAAAAGTAAATTTCTAGGAAAGTTTTGCAATTTTAGTCTGTCCTTAAAGGATTTTTTGTTAATTTTCCACCATTTTAAGGCTTTGAAAATTAAGTAACTTTGTAAATTAGAATTGAAACTTTTTTTTACATTTTGCCATTTAGACCTAAAAAAACTGATTCTTTTGCTATTTTAACAAAAAAAAAACAACTGACTACTGGTCATTTTGACTCCAAAATACTGATTTAACTTTCCAAATTTTTCAAAAAATACTGACTTAGCCTAATTTAGCCTGACTTATTTTGACCTGTGGCAACCCTGAAAATGTAATGTCAGTTTAACAAATATGAATTAATACTATTCTAAGTAAAAGTTTTACAAATTAGACTGGAATTAAGTGATGCTAAAAATAAATTATAAAATCAAAATTTCATTTAAGTTATTAGGTAGCAATTAAATTTTAAAAACATCTTATGCTTGGAAAAAAACAATGATCAAAAAATAAGCTTCAAAAACCACTGAAGTTTTATGAAAATATTAAACACTTAATAAAAAAATAATAACATTAATATAATGAAAGTAGTAAAAAGAATATGTTAAAAACATTTTAAGTTTGTTAATTAATTGCTAAGAAAAGTTAAGGTTATACAAATTCTTTTTAATATTATTAAGTTTAATGATATTACTTTGTATAGAAATTAAAGCTATTTCCTGAAAAAATAAAGTTATTTCAATTTAAATGTTTTAATAAAAAAAATGAGTAATAAATTCAAAAATTAAGTAATTAATTGAATGATCAACATGGTTTGTAGGTTAATATTATTTTAGCTCTTTTTATTAAAAGAGTGTTTAACCTCTAGTTTTTAAATTGGACATCTTAGAATAAACCATGGTACATTAGTTTTATTGACTTCAAGTTTTAAAAGTACAGTAAAGAAAAGTTTGCCACTTTAAAAAACTAGTTCAACAAGTTGCTTGGCAACTAAAACAAAATTTATGTATACTAAGCTTTTATAAAAGTAAATAGCAAATACAAAAGTATAGATTTCAAACTTGTTTATTAATAGAATATTTACTATATTGCTTCTATATTATAAACTTCTATAAAAAACCTATATTTAGTAGTCAAATTGTATACTAAAACTTTATTTAGGTAACATTTACAGTAACCTCTCGCATCTTTACGCACTCATGACGTTACGCACTCTCGTTTAGTTACGCATTTTAGAATTCTAAACAATTCAAAATGTAAAAAAAGAAAAATTTTTTATATTGCACAAATTAGGTTTATTGTATATATATTAAATTTAAATTATGTTTTTAAATGCTAACTCACCTCTGTATATCTTTAGACCTTGTAAACTTATGTTCCTTGACTAATTTATAAACATTTGTACCTTAGTTTATCAGAAATTTTGTTAACAATAAGAGATTTAATTTAAAAAAATTTTAATAACATAAACAATTTTTAATAATTTTTTTTTTAGAATTTTTTTATATTTTTGTTTATAAGAAGAAATCCATTACAGCACCAAATGCATATTTTTGTAGAAGGCTATAGAAACAAATTTTAATTTAGACACCATAGCATTGCTTAATTGTAAACAAATGCTTAATTGTAAATTGAATTTGATAAGTAAAATAGAATATAAACGTAAAGTACCAAATAAGTCAGATATTAATAAAGATAAATATAAAATCTACTTATCATTAAAATTAGTAAAATTTTTCTACAAGTATTATTATTTTATATATATTTAAATCTTTTTTTTCTATATAGTTTTATATTTTGTTTTCATATTTATAAATAAAGTAAACAATTGTTAAAAGTGGAAAGTCCCCAGTCTGCTTTTATCTAGAAGCAATATCAAAAAACAGCCATTATAGTAATTATTTTTGATACCTCTCGTATCTTTACGATCTCTCATATCTTTACGCACTTTTTCTGTGAACACAATGTGCGTAAATAAGCGAGATGTTACTGTAAACAGAAATTTAGCATCTTGTTATTTTTAATTCAAAGATCTTAAGCTTATTTTTATATACCTAAAGTAAAGTTCTTAGGTTTTTTTTTGTAAAGTATAATTTTCCTCAATTTATACTATAAAAACAGTTTACAATAGGTTTTTTTTGAAAAAAAATTATTAAAATTTGCTTTTATAAATTCTGCTATACTTAAGTTAGTTTAAAAAAACATACCAACAAAAACTGTTATGAGAAAAATTATTAAGCTCCAACAAACCAACGTACCTAATGTTGTCAATAAAAAAAAAAAAAAACAAATTTAGATATTAAACAAGTATAGTCAAAATAAACTTTAGTTTCTAGCAAAAAATAAAATTTTATATTTCAAATGTAAGAAATCCAATTTGGATTAAATATAATCTTTTTGAATTTTGACATCGCATTAAAAAACTAGTTTTTGCTTTTCGCACTAAAAGAAACTCTTCTATCAAGGCCACAGTAGAGTTTTAGTTTTAGCCTGTGAACAATTGGGATAGCTAAATAGTTTGCTTTAAAACAGTAAACATAAGTTAACCAATCCAAAAAGTATAATGAACAAGTAAAAAACAATATTGTTTTAAATGTTTTAAACAAATACATACCGTAATAGAATGTTATTTTATCGTTATTTATATCAGTGTTTATTTATCTATTTTATAATTTTTCTCTGGTTTTACTTAAAACTTTATACGTGGTTTTGCTCAGTTCTTATTTGTATTAGTAAGATAACTAAAAATAGCTTTTACACTTTAATACGTAATACAGCTAGTGTTAATAAAAATGTTTATATAAGTGAAAAACAAGTCTCACTCGGTTTAAAATACTTCACATTCAACGATTCTGCTTTGCACAAAAAAGTTCATAAGGTCAAAGAATTGACCTAATTGGTAGCTATATTTTAGAGTAAGGGTGTCCAACGTACGGTCCGCAAAACGAAAACGGCACGCGTAATTAAAATGACCAGCTCTCCAATGCTTTCAAATTTGAGTGGAATCAAGCCCGCAATATGTGAATTTAACCCGCTTAGTTGAATTTTGAAATTTACACTATATTTTTTTAATTTGAAATGAAGATTAGAAAAAAAAAGAACGAGCGTTAACTTAGCTCGATTAGCATTTATTTTCAATTAAAAAAAATCTAAACTTTAGATCCAATTATTTTTTTTATCTTTTAAGTTTTTTTTATTCTAGAAAACACTCATTTGCCTTTCATAAAAAAGTCATTGGATTTGGGTTTGACTTTTTAAGTGGGGCCCCTTAGATTTTTGTTTGTTTCGATGTCTATCTACTCATAAAATAAACATGAGGGATTTCATGTTCAAATAATGATAGTTTTAGTAAAACTGGATTGTAAATTGAGATCTTTGAAAATTACAATCAAGCATGTTTGTATATATTATTAAAAACCTATGAACGTGGAAAAAAAATACTGACTCTTGAAAACACAGCAAAGTGGGTATAAATATTTTCTTGCTACAATATTGGCTGGAGTAAAAATATCCAACAAAAACATTTTTTTCTAAAGAGCCTCACTCAAAAAGTCAAATCCAATCCAATGGAGTTTATTTAAGTTTAAGGCAAAGGAGCGTTCTCTAAAAGTAAAAAAATAATTTAGTTAGCTTTAAAGATAAGAAAAGTAATTGGATATAACGTTTGGACATTTTTTTAAATTCCAAAAAATGCTAGTAGAGCTAAGTTAACGCTCTTGAAAAAAAAAGGTCTTCGGTTCAATTTAGAGAAGATTTAAAACTTTCTAGATGTAGTAAAAAAACCTCATAGAATTTTATATTGTCAGAATTAATCTGAAATTTTAGCTTTTTTTGAGAATTAGATGAAATAAAAACACTTAGGCCCTACAACGACTAAACTTTTTACATCTAGCTCGCCGATTAAAAACGTGCTAACTCCTATTGTAGAGTACACAGATATTTATATTATATTTTCGATATATTTTACAAATTGTCTGAGATTTTGATAGATAAGGTTATGTTTACAAAACTTTTTGAAATCTCATAATTTTTATGTAACGTTTATAAAGTTAATTTTAAAATATCAAAACTTATACATCATTGATAATAAAACATTTTACTCTTATAGGTAATCTACAAACGTGATAAATCGTTTAGTTTAAAATATATATTGTTAATAAAAATCTAGTTAAAATATTTATAATAAACTATAAAGAATTGATAAAAAAATAAAGGTTTTCTAATAAAAAGCTATGTTTTGAGTTAATAAATTTTGTTCTTATTTAATTTTTTAAGGTTTTCTTACCATCAAGATTGTTATTTTCTGAGACTTAAAGTACACTGTTATTGCATTAGAGTTCTTTTTTTTGTGGTAAAATTATTAAAAAAACTTAAAATAGTTTAAATTTGTGCAATTTAATTTGTCACGTATTCAGTTCGAATGCAATAATTCAAGCAAGTTAAAAATACAAAACAATAAGAATGTTCTACATATAGAAAAATATTTGTTTATATTATATTACTGCTAATGTACTAAAACTTTTTTCTATTGATATAAAATCATTTTTTTATAAAGATCTTTTTATAATAATTCTTATACAGTTTATGAACTTCGTTATTTTCTTAATAAATAGTGTTATTACTTTTTTTCTGACTATATTATAAATTGCGAACCTAACAACTATAAAAAAAGGCAAACATTGGTACAAACTGATAGTTTAAACATTCTAAATAATAGTTTTACAATCGTCTGTTTTATGTTAGAATTAGGTTACCTATTTATATTTTATTCTAATTAAAATTATAACAGACCAGAAATTATTTTCAACAAAATTGTTTTAAACTTTATACTATACGTATGGTTGCATTATTATTAAAAATGCAAATTTTGGCAGTTAACTTGTTTTAGTAACTATGAATACAATAGATCTTTTCTTTGCAGTAATTTAATGTAAATGAAAAAACTATGGCCTCTATTATTTTTGATGTTCGACATTCTTATACTTAAACATGTGTTTTCTATTTAGCATTTAAAGCTAATAATACTTATTTGCTTAAAGTGTTGTATTTGTATATTAAGATTCCTTTATCTAACTTCAACACTAAATACATATTTTGTTCTTTTAGACTTAAAATCGTTTTTTTCAGATAGCTTACCTTTGTTTTTAAAATAAAGTAACATCTATTGGAATTTAATTTTAGCCTTTTATAAAATGGTTGGTTTAAGACTTTAAAAATGACATGGCATAAATTACAGGATGAAATAAAATAGTACTTTTACTATCATAACTTTATTAAATTCTTTAATATTTTATATTGGGTAAAAACGTTACTAATTTCAGTTTTAGAATAAAAAAAGGAATTTTTTTAGTACATTTTTGATTGCATAATTTATTTATTTTTTTTAATTTCTATTTTTTTTTTACTCTCATGCAAAACTGACCCTTAGAGCATAATAGTCTTCGTGCAATTTTGTGCCCTCGTGCAAAAGTATCTTCGTGCAATTTTGTCATAGTGCAATTTTGACCCACTCCTCTTAACGGTCAGTGTGAGCTAAAAAAGAGCTGAGTAAGCAAAAAGCTTTTTTTCATATTATTTTTTAATTTAATTATCTTAACTTTTTTTTTTTGATTTAATGTTTATATGTTTTGATAAGGTGGTTTAGGGACAAGGTTATAAAAAAAAATGTTTAAAAATATTTTCTGATTCATATTTTTTCAGCATTTTTCAGCTCAGACTGACCATCTATTTACTTTCCGTTGTAAAACTATTGGAACGACCATTTAAAGCTAAATTGTAAAAAAAAATAATTTGAGATACTACCACGTACTATAAAATAAGTTATGACCACAATTTTTTTAGAGCTTAAATTTATTTGTTTTAAAATTTTTCTCAAAATAAGTTTAACCAAAGCAGCTGACGATATGTTTACTATCTTTATTTTTGACAATTTTCTAAATCTAAACTTATAATCAAAGTTATACTTATTTTCTCTTCTGTTTAACAGAACAGAGTTTAACACAAGTTATGACAGCCTTAGATATCACATTACTTTGATAGCGAGTAAGGCTACAATTAGTTTAAAAATTTGGTTTTAGCAAAACAATTTAGTTTCGTTGTTAGTTGACATGTTTGAAAATGTAAACGTACTTTTTTGAAGTAAACTAAGCGTAAAACTTACTAATGTAATTATAAAACTTACTAAAATTACATTCAAAGTAAAATCATTTGCTTCGCATCAAATGGTGAATAACCATTAACAAATTTAAAATTGTCAACTCAAAAAAAAAATTGGTAAAAGTGATGACAACTAGCTTAAAGTATTCTTTTACTTTGTATTTATGCTTGAAATTCTTCTTTTATTTCATTTGTAGTGTAACGATTGCAAATTAGCGTTAAGTTTTATTGAAACTTCAACACATCATCAAGAAGTTCTGTGCAGCTGTTTTGACATAGTGACGAAATACTTGTACTAAATTTAGTTTGAATTGATTTTTAAAAGTTTTTAAAGCAACATGTGTTCTCTCAGCACATCAACATAAAATATATTTTTAAAACCACTAAAAATTTTAATTTTTAATTTTGCGGTTGTTTAATAGATGTTTTAGAAATACTCATTGTGGGTGGTCCCTTGGAAATG
This sequence comes from Thalia democratica, assembly GCF_965202585.1. Classification (NCBI taxonomy): domain Eukaryota; kingdom Metazoa; phylum Chordata; class Thaliacea; order Salpida; family Salpidae; genus Thalia; species Thalia democratica. The sequence goes on from NC_139169.1 coordinate 18,737,723, forward strand.
TTTTTTTTTTCTTCAAATTCTTTTGTACCTTTTACAAATTAAAATACTAAATTTAAAGAAGTTGTTTCGTTTATGTACAAAATTTAATAGAATATTTGAAAAAATGCAGATTAAAAGTTTAAAGTTTAATTGATATTGTTATCTAATTCTCTTTCTATCATATAAAAATTTATCACATCTTGAATGGTGTTGGTAGCGGACCAAATCTTCTTGTAAAACAATTCTTATAAAGATTAAATTTGTGCAAAAATGTATGCCGTGATACCTATGTAAGGTCTTCACCTAAAAATTAATTTTTAATGAAATTACGTCATATGTAAGTATAAAAGTTAATACAACTGAATTGTACGAGACATCTTCAGAAATAAATGTTTTTCTTTACAGACTGGGTCACACAAACTTACACAACAAAAAAAAAAAAACACAAAATGTCAATTATAAACTATGCAATTTCTAATTTAGTTTGAATAGTACTAAAAATATTTACAGTTGTATAGTTTTAAATATTTTTAGGATTTACTGGACCCCATAAAACCTTTAAAATATTAAACACGGTACGAAACGTTAATTGTCAACATTTAAGTTCATCTACATTTGTACAATTTTAGTTTTTGGTTGTTTTTACTCAGTCCCATAATTATTTTAAATGAATATAAATGACATAATAACATAATAACTAACGTTCTTTGTTAACTATGAAGAAACTTCACAATCAATTCTGAATCCTATTTTAAACATTTACAATTGTGTAGTTATAAACTGTTAAAATTTTACTGGACACCATTGAAGTTGTTAAAATGTACCTAGTTGTTAATAAACCTTTGTGTGCATTTTCGTAAATAACAATAATGTCAGTTTAATGGAGTCAAGTTAACAATTTTTTCTTTTGGATTGAAGTAAAATAATTAAATGAAAAAAAAAATATTACTCATACCTACAAAATTATATGAGCAAAGTATTGTGAGGGAATAAACAGTAAGTTTCTACGGAAGAAAAAATTTATTGCTTAACAACATTAAGAGGCGATTTTGTTACTGATTTTTACTATGCAATATACTAATTACTAAACTATAAATTTAGTGAAATTAAAAGTATTTAAGTTTAGATATTATGCATACAGTCAAAACTTAAAAAAAAATATTGAAAAATTCGATACTTTACAAGACATAATTCAAATATTCGTATTGTAACGAATGACCGCTAGTCATCGTTAGAGAGTTACTTTTTTGAAAACAATTTTTGTTCGCTTGACATTCTTTCGCGTGTGATATTTCAAGTTTTGGACTATTTTTATTTTCTTTTAGCTTTTTTTTTTGCTTTTATGTTTAGATGTTTGGCGGAGTTACATTTGTCTTGATGAAGCAAACATGTAGCTTGCGTCTTTGTTGAAGGAATGCTTTTGGTTTTCAGTTTCTTTTTTTATCTGCTTTTAGTCTAAAAAAGGATTAAAATAAACCGCTTTGATGTATTTATTGATTTTTTATTATAATTTTGCGTTTTTGTTAAGTTGTAAATATTTATTTTTCCGAATTGACGAACCCTGATTATTAAGTTTATCAGTAGTATAAATTATAGGTATAAATGTTTAAAGTATAGTAGTATAAATATAAAGCCGAGTCTTCTAATACATAAATAAACTCTACTAAAATTCAAATTTAATATAGATTATGGTGAGTCTAGTAGCAACCAACTTGCTCAGTACTGAAGGTTTGTATAAATAAATATTTAAACTTTGTTTCTAACCCTAACTTTTACCGAAAGCCGGTATTATTAAGTGTTAGCTTTCATGGTGATCAGGATTTAAGGAAATCAGGCTAATTTTTTCACAAAAACTTCATTGAGTAGGTTAATTTTAGAGATAGAAAAGGTTTAAACTTATTTATGATTTGATTTACAAAAACATTGGTAAAAGTCTGCAGAGCAGAAGCCTAATGATCAAATTGGTATGATCAACCCTTTTGTTAAATTTATACTAGCATATGGGAAGAACTTGGCCAGCACATTATTAATGGATAGAGAAAGGCGACTCGAAGTAGTTAAGGCAGATGTCTGTAAAAATTAACAAACATTTCAAACCTTTTAAACTATTTCCTTTTGTTTTTGATTTTTTGCTAAAGTAATTATTTAAATAAATTTCTTCCTTTTAAATGTTTAGTATTTAAGTAAGTTTGATTATTTAGGCTAGTTATTTTAACAGTTAAAAATTGCATTATTGTAGTTGTTTATGTTTAAACATATCGGAAACGTTAAGTATTTATTAAATTGGTTGTAAAATGTGAAAAGTTTAACTTTTAGACAGAATAAAATTCTACTAGACCTAAATACATACATTTGTATCAGTAAATTAATCAGATATTTGAACAAAATAGAGGAGAAATTTATTTTATAACTTAAGGTATTGTTAATTTCTTTCATCTAAATCTTTAAGCAAATATTAAAATGTTTACATATAAAAGTAATAGTTGTTATCACAACTCTTTGGCTGTAATAAAAAATAAGTAAGATAATACAATATCGTTAAAAGTGCCAATTGTAAACTGTTGCTCATTTGTTGTAATTACATATTATTTTACCACTTGTGTGATATTTCAAGATTTAAAAGAAAATCATGATCATTAATTTTTATGTTAATTATATATTAATAATTTTTTTAAACTTAAATAAAAGAGTAATTTTGTTTAGTGTTCTAATTATTTAAACTAAATAAAAGTTAACACTAGAAAAATTTTCTTAAAATTAAGAATGACAGTTTTATACTAATTTTGATAACATTTTATCTGAAACTTATAACTTCTAAATTAATATTAATTTTTTACATACCTTTTATACAAAATAAATGATTCTATTAAAACTCCTTGCTATCATTAAACCTAAATGTATTTATTTTTAAACTCAATTTTGTTAGTGTTAGATAGCTACTTTATAACTCAAAATACCCGTTTATAATATCAATTAAAACCTTAAAAGTACAACTATCTAAGATATAAAAACAGAGTGTGAGGCAAACTAAGTTATACATTGTAGAATTCTATTATATTACAAAATTAAAACAAAGTCAATACGTTTTTTTTTTTCAAATTAACATTAACTATCGATATTTTAGCAAAACTTTGTCACTCGTCTCGAGGTATAAAACTTTTTTAAAGCAAAATAAAAAAATATAAATAAGAAGATTTGTCCACTAAATAAGCGTTTACTAATATTAAATTTAAGCTTCATGCTTAAATATTTCGCGGCGATTATTTAGTAAAAATGGGTCCGATTGTAGTCTAACGGACTTTTACCTAGTATTTGCTGAGGCAGCAAAACATTATTTTTTAGTTTATACCCTTATCTCTAACCCACCTCATCCAAACATATTAAAAATTTATTAAAAAATATTTTTTAAATGAGTGAAATTAAAAAATTATAAAATTTTATTTTGCTGGTACAGCAAGTGTTAGGGAGAACCCCTATTAGATTACAACAAGACTCGTAAAATTACAGGAATTACGTTTTTAAAATCTCAACTTTTGTTTTAGTTACTTTCTTAGGAAGATATAAAACTATGTTTTAGTTAAAGTGTTAAATGTTTAAAACTATTTATAACTTTTTAAAGTTAATAAAAATAATGTATTTACTCTTTTAAAAATTTATTTTGCAAACTAAGTTTCGGTTAAATAAAAATAATATCTACAATCCTATAATTTTTTGTACAATAATTGTTTTTTTAATCATTATTACATTTAGATTTGTTATTCAAATCTACAATAGTTACACACCAATTAATATAAAAACTATAAGTTATACAACCTGCAATCTTATTTTATTCTCATAAATACTCATCAGGTAGGTATAGTCATAATGAAATATTGTATCAGTCAAAACAAAACATGCACTTCAGTTTGTTGGTGTCAGTCAGATATATAGTTTATTTTTCATGGATTTATAGCTAAAGCTTCTTGGTTTATTTGAAAATTTTTATAAAACTGTTACCATTAATCAACAATTTAAGCTATTTAATAGTTACGTTTTAGATTTTTTTATTTTGAATCGTTTTTTGTTACTAAATTTTGTTTTTCAAAACATTTATTGATTTTTTAATTAGTCTTGTAAAAGATATTATACTGTATTCGTGGCGTGTGGTTTATTTTAGTTCTATTTTAAACACTTCTTTAAACAAAATAGGAAAATAATTCTTTAAGAGTTTAAAAAAAAGATTAAAACTTGAAAAATTTAAATACCATGCCATAGTATACATACTGCCTACTTATTGCACTTATCGTTGTAATTTGTTTTTGTTATTTAAGTATTAAAACGCTTTTTAAATAATTATTGGAGGATTAGGAAAAAAATTCAACATAAAAAAACTATAAGAGTTAAATTCGATTTTTGTCAGTTTCAATTAAGAAATTATAAAATTACGGTACCAGGACCTCACATATACTTAAATTTTAAAACTTGTTTTTAAAACTTTACACATAAATTAGATGGAAACAAGAATAAAACGTCAGCAGATAAAATATGGTAATTTCCTGAAGATTATCTACAAAAATAATAACTAAAATAAAGTTTTATTTTGTACTTATCTTATTGTAAAGTCAAGACTAAAAAGTTCTGATGTAATATATGTAAGGTTTTAAATTGCATGGTATTTTACATTCTCATTGTTAAATTACTATCTAAATAAGACTTTGCAATCAATCGATGATCACTTTTTCTTAATTAAAACATTATTTAAAATAAAATACTAAATTGTTTCTAAATGTATAAATAATCTTTTAAATTTAAAATAACCTTAAGTTTTGATTTTTTTAACATGTTACACAACAAAATGGTTTTAAAAAACTAGAATAATAGTTTTGTGTGTACATCAAAAAGTCTTTAGGGTTAAAACATAACAAATAACTTTTTAGAGTTACTCATTTTGAAAATAAAAGAGTAAATAAAGTTAAGAAACTTACTATGTACTAACAAACAATTCATTGTAACTAAATTACAAAGTAAATAACTATTGAGTTTTTAACCTTGTTAATTGATCTTAAACTTTTGATATGCAAGATATTTTAGTATAGGTAACTTTAATTATAAACTTATAAGTTTACACTACATACTCTTGAATTTGAAATTAAAAGTAAAAACTGATACAAAAACTGAGCCCAGCAAATGCCTAACTTTTGAATTTTTACCGACGACCATCATATGCTTGCCGAGCCGATTCCTGGCTTTAAATAGTTTTTGATATTTAGGTTTTTTTTTATAATCCTTTTTTAAGATCTAAAATAATAACCTAAAGTATTGAGTATAGTTTTTTTTCCAAAATAAAAACTTTAATGATATACTTTTGTTTTAAATTGGATTATTTAAATTTTAAGGTAGTTAGATGTTTAGAATTTAAACACTAAAACATTAGTTATTACCATAGCGAGTCACTATGTTAATAACTTGTTATTAACATGTTAGTGACTATTTTACAATTTATATAGTAGCGGAAATGCACTATTTGTTTTAGAATTCGACTATTTCATACTTAACACAAAAATTATGTTATTATATGTTGTCAAAACTTAATTTTGAAAGTCTGTACACCTGTAATTCAAAAATTGGTGGTTGTTTGTTAACTTTATCTTTTTAACTGAATTAAAAATTGTTTGTTTTAATTTATACTTTCATGCTAAGTTAAATGTGTGGCGACTTTCTCATAAAAACCTGGTGTCTAACTAAGCAATAGATAATAAACAAAGTTGGCACATTTACATGGAAAAATTACTTAAGAATTACATTTTAAGGTAAAAAAAACATTTATTTATCAAATATTTAGAAATATTTGTTTCTAATTTTCTGGCAACCCTGTTATTCTTGCAGCATTTTATTAGTAATATAACTACACTGTAAAGATAGGAAAAAAAAAACAAATAAATGTATAATTTTTTATATTTTTTTTAACAGTTTATTGCTGCAAGAAAAGCTAGCTTAAAGTATGACTTGTACTAGTACTTAAATTGATAGGTTTTTTTAATTTTGTTTACAAGCTTAATAGGGACTTGCAAACATCCACCTTTAAATAAAAAAGCCAAAATAGCCAGCCAAGTGCATTAGTAAATAAAATACTGTTAATGTTCTTTTTGCATTGGATCTATGGTATGTTGTTATAATACTTTATTTTAAAAAAATTAAATAAGATTTAGTGGTTATCATTTGTTTAAATCATTAGCTTTATTTTAATATGCACAATTTAAACTATTTTTATTATACTGTATTCAGTAAAAAATTTGAATTTAGTGTTGTTTAGTGTAATATATTTGGAAAGTCATAAAATTGTTTATGTTGTGTACATGATGCACACTTTTTTCAAGTTAGTGAGAAGTATAATGTTTGTATAATGTTCTATGATTATTTTAATAAGTAGAATATACATAACCAGACTCAAAAATTCTGCTTTACAAATATATTTTATTTACAACTTTATTTGAAATATGATTCCTAATTATTTTTCATCTCTAACTTTTTTATAAAGGTTTCATTTTTTCAATTTTTCTAAGGTTCAAGTTCTTATTCTTTAATGTTTACTAGATAATGTTAATGTCTTTAAATTTTTAATACTTTTATGACCACAATCTAATAAAATATAATTTTTTGTTGAGATAAGACTAAACAGTACTTTATTTCAAGTTGGCATATTTATATGGAAATTTGAAACAAAATACTCAAGAATGACATTTTAAGTTGAAAAAACATTTACTTATTAAATATTTAGAAATACTGTCTCAGGATAACTCGGGCTAATATTAAATAGGGTTTAAAAACTTTAGTTGACTCAGACCAATTAGTTTTTTAGTAAAAGGGTTGCCAAAATACCCGGAATCTAAAAAATCCTAAATTTGACAACTTAGGCTAAAAAAAAATGTGAACATGAAAAAAAACCTGGTAGATCTGGATTTATGAGCAAAAGTTGCTTATAACCTGAAGAATTTGGAATTCTAAACTACCTCTATTCGTTAGTAGTGAGATGTTTTTTTGAAACAAAAATCTATCATATTGGTAAAATTTTTGTTATCATCAACATTTTTTTATTAAAAAATATATTTAAAATAGCTTTACAGTATCTTTTTAATGTTATTGTACTACTCAATACAGTTTTAAGTCTTAAACTTAATTTTGAAGTAAAAAAAGATCCAAAAAAAATTACTTTCAATAACCTGTAAGACAATTAGAAAGCCTGAAAGTTACTTTTTTTAAAAATTAATTAGTATAAGACAAATTGTAATTATCCCAATATAACTCAAAACAGCTTGATATTTTTGAAAGTTTCAGGATAACTCGAGCTAATATTAAATAGGGTTTAAAACTCTAGTTGACTCAGACCAACTAGATTATTTAGTAAAAGGGTTGCCAAAAACCTGGAATCCTAAACAAATCTAAAACTTGACAGTTTTGAAAAAAAAATCCATGAACATGAGAAAAAAAAAACCTGGTAGATCTGGTTTCCTGAGCAAAAGTTGCTAAATAACCTGAAAAAAATTAGAATTTTAAATAAATTTTATAGGAAAATTTAATTAATAATTAATAATTTAATAGTTACTTTTATAGGAAGATTTTTGAACGTATTTATATATCATTTGCAACTTATTATCAATAAATTATTTACTTTTTTTGTATTTTATTACACAAAGCTTTTCAAAACTATACGAGTTTCATTCTCAAGTGTTAAATGTTAAATGAAATTAAAAAAAGTTTTGGTTAGTGAATAGCTTAAAAAATAACTTTAAGTTATGACGTATGAATAAATTCAAACATATACAAAATTTAGAGATTTAGCAAATAAAACTAAAGTAAAGGTATGTTTATTGATAGATTGTTAATAAATTTGCTTTTCCATTTAGTGCATTAAATTTATTTTCTTTAAATAAAGAAGCAAAGTTATTAACAATCTATCATCAACATACCTTAATTTTAGTTTTACATGCTAAATCTCTAAATTTTGTATTTATTTGAATTTATTCATATGTCATAATTTAAAGTTATTTTTTTAGCTGTTCATTAACCAAAATTTATTAGTTTAATTTTTCAATATTTCGAATTAACTCAAAAAATCTATCACATAAACGAAAAATTTTAGTCATCATCAATTTTTTTTTCTTTTGATAACATATTTAAACTAGCTTTACAGTATCTTTTCAACGTTTTTATACTATTTAAAACATTTTTATACCTTAAACTTAACTTTAAATAAAAAATGGAACCAAAACTATGTAATTTTAAAAACCTGGAAGAAATTTGGAAAACCTAGAAAAATTTTTGAAAAAACGAGTGTCAACCCTGTAGATTTGTTCACTTTTTTATTAACAATTTTAATATTAATTAGTTTCAGCTTTTCTGCTTTATTATTTTGCTAATTACAGGGTTGCCATTTTACCTGGAATCCTGGAAAGACCTGAAAAAACCTGGAATTTAACAATTTAGGTGAAAAAAACCTAGAATTTTAACAATTTTCATTTGTTCAGTAGTAAAATTTCGATTTGACTCAAAAACTATATCATATAAATAAAGAAATTTTGACATCATCAGTTTATTTTTTAAACGTATTTAAAGTAGCTTTACAGTATTTTTTTAATGTTTTTATACATTTTTCTCACAGTTTCTTACCTTAAACTTAACTTTAAACTAAAAATAGATCTAAAAATGTGTACTTTTAAAACCTTGATGAAATTTGAAAAACCTGGAAAAAAATTGGAAAAAACGAGTGTAAACCCTGTAATTATATATACACAGTTAATAGTAAATAATTACTATCTGCTCTATATATAAAGTCTAATCTTAGCTTAATACTTAAATTGTTTTAGTTAAGTTGATTTATGATCGAATGGCAATATACAAATTTAGAAGGTTTATAGCTAGATGTAATGTTGTGCTGAATAACTTACAAATAACTAACTATGCATTAATATTATATATTTGATTTTTTTACTTCTTTATTTACAATTTTGATATTAATTAGTGTCAGGTTTTCTTCTTTATTTGTTTTGCTAATTATACATACATAGTTAATAGTAAATAATTATTATCTGCTCAATATATAAACTTTAATCTTAGCTTCATACTTGAACTGTTTTAGTTCAAGTTAGTTTATGATCAAATGGCAATATATAAATTTAGAAGGTTTATAGCTAGATATAATCTAATGCTGAATAACTTATTAATAACTAATTATGCATTAATAGTATGTATTTGATAATTTTTAAAAGGTAACTGTCAAATTTGCACGAGTGCACAAACTTGCACGAATATACTTTCGCATGAGGGGGTATTGCACGAAAATAAAATTGCACGAAGACAATTTTGCACGAAGACACTTTTTCAGGAAAATTGTGCACAGAGAAAATCTGTGCACGGTTTTGATTTTTTATTAAGTTTTTACTTATTAATTTTTATTAATTTAGTTTTGTTCATTATTTTTTAATTTAGCTTTTTTATTATACTATCACTGTTACCAGTGGCGTCGCGTGGTATTTTTGTTAGGGGGTGCTGCAGATTGAGTAGTCAACTTAAAAAAAATCCCCTAATTTCAAACATTAAAATAAAACTCAAGGAGTTAAAGAGAAATAGGGAAATTTTTAAGCTAAAAGTTTTTAAGATATTAGTTTAATTAAATGCTTCTTGTTATGTATATAAAAAAAAATGATATACTTAAAAATATATATTATATACTTTTATACTTAATTTCAAATATACGAGAAAAATTTTATCATAATACAGTACATAAATCTACAATATATCATACATTATAAAAAGTTTGTATGTATTACCATAACTTAATTATAAGAGCAAAATAAGTTTTTTTTTACAGATTACAAAATTAATTATTTTTCATGTTTAAATAACTTCTTACAATACAACTTTAAAAAAGATTTAAAAACTACGTATTTAACTATTTAGGCATCAATGGTTTTATTAACAAAAAAAAAAGAAAATATGTATAGCAAAATAAAAATAAGGATCAAAAAATATCATTAAAAACTTTTTTGTAGAATATAAAGTTAACTCAAAAAGTAAAGAAACTTTTAAAGCAACTAAAAACAAATTGCTTTAAACAGTAACTTTTTTTCTTTTGAGTTACTTACTTATTTTTCACTAGTAAAAAATAGCATTATAATTGAAAAAAAAATCACACTAGAAGGAATTTTCTTAAAAAACTTTTACAATGCAACACAAAGGTCTTGAAAAAGTTATAAATATTACAGAAGTAAAAAAAATTGACTTTATTCTTAAAATAGTTTTACACACTAAGAAAATTAAATAAAATTCTACTTACGTTTTGAAAAAAATATAATTTAAAATCACTTAGAAAAAAATAAAAAGCAAAATTTAGTCAGAATTAGCTTTCAATATAGAAAATAAACAAATAAAGCAAAATTTGTTTAAAAGGTCATTGTTTGCAAACTAAATAACCACAAGTTGTAAAATAACCTTTAAAAATTTATATCTAGGATCAAAAATTAATTATCTAAAACAAATAACTTTTACTAAAAACATAATTGAAGTTAAGTCAGAATTAGTTTTAATATACAAAATTAACAAACAAAGCTAAATCTATGTGATAGTTCACAACTTGTTGACTAACAAAACTAAAATTTGTAAAATAACCTATAAGCCTTAGCATCTAATTAATGAAATACAAACTAAAAACATATAATGTATCTGAAAAAAAAAATATAAAGTTTGTTCAAAATTAGCATTCAGTACAGAGAATTAAAAATAAAGTAAAATATTTTTAGTAGTTCACTATAAACGTTGCAAACTATAAAAATTAAAAGTATAAAAGTAGCATATAAACTTTAATACTTAAGAACAATAAATATTAATCAAAAACACAAAACAAAATTCTATCTTTTTTTTTTTGAAAATTTAAATAAATTTTCACACTCTATTAATTAAAAAAACTCTTTATTCTCATTATTTGAGTGCTATAGTTGTTACAAAAACTGATATTGATATAACTATAAACACCTGAAAAGTAAATATATAAAAAAGCTCTAAAAACTTCTCCTTTTCTAAAATCTCAGCTAAAAAATATTATAGGATGAAACAATGTTTCAAATATATCTTAGCTTTAAAGACTTTAAGTTATAAAGCTAATATTTTAGTTAAAACTGCAATAAGCTTTGTAAACATAATAACTTTTTCCTCATAGTATATTTTCTTTTTAAAGTAACAAACACATTTATAAAATATAATTAAATTCTTTCATATAGTTCAGACTTATAGCTTAGTCATTTAATAAACTTTAAACCTCTTGATGTACATTCTTGGGTATTGAAATATCTGGTGTTGGTCTGCTGTTTTTTAACTTGAGCTTTTCAAATTCAGACAAAGCATTTATATAAAGGCGTTTAAGCTGATCCACAGTCCATTCACTATAATTTGTAGTTTGCATGTTGTTATTTCTTAAAACAACCTAAAAAATTCATTATGTTGAACTATTTGTGAAAATTTTTACACCATACTGATATTTCAAAACTAAAATTTTTTTTTTCAATGTGAAAAGTATCTTGTAACATATAAGTAACGCTTCATATAACTTCTAATGCTAATTTTTGTTATAAAAAAATAATAGACCTCCTATGTCTTTAACAAACTTCCTATATATTTTAAATAACTTTTTCAGTTAAAATAGTAAGATGAAACTTGTTAGTTTTAATACAGGTTGATATAAGTTTAACTATGAGAATTGTCTTTTGTTGTATAAGTAAGTTTATCTAAAACTTTAACGTATTTGCCTAAAAAATCAAATTGGAGATAAAAAATTAGTTTGATTTTGTTAAGTCAGTTTGTACTTCCCTCTCATTATAAAATTTTAGTGCTCTCCAACTTTAATTAACTATATGTCAAAATTGAATTCAAAGAGCAATTCAAAACAATTTATAGTTTTCTTAAAAGTCTAGAAAATAAGCTCAAGCTGTATAAACTTATTTTATAAATGCTCTAATATCAATTTAAATCTCATTTCAAAGCATACAGAAATCATGGAGTGGTATCAGAGTTCTTTTAACTTTTTTTTGATCAGAATCAAATAAGTGCTTAAAATAAAACTTAAAATTATTTATACAGGGTTGCCACTCTTTCAGCCAAAAAATCTTCCCTGAGTGACCAAAAATTTCCCTGAGTAACCTTAAATTTCCCTGCGTTCCCCTGAGTATAATTTAAAACTTAAAAAAACTACAATGTTAGTACTAAGAATATTGAAGAACTAGCCGCAAGGCTAAAAAATTCTAAATAACCACTTAAATAATAAAAATTACTACTTTTGAACAAAATATTGAAACTGGATTAACTAAACCTCATTTTAGATCTAGAAAAAAGTTTCCCTGAGATTTTCAAAAACTTCCCTGAAATTTAGAGAAAAAATCAAAACTTCCTTGAGTTTCCCTGAGTTAAAAGAAAAATGCCAAAATTCCCTGAGTTTCCCTGAGATTTTCTACAGTTTAAAAATTCCCTGAGATTCCCTGAGTTCCCTGAGTGTGTGGCAACCCTGTTTATATTTAAAAGAAATTCAATCATTTTGTGTAAATAAGTAAGGTAGCCTTTGTTTTCTTTTACTTTAAGTTAATCTGGAATAAAAAATTATGATATAGGAAAAAAAATAATGACCATTTTTTGAAGAATTGTCAATAATACACACAAAAAATTATTGAGTTTTGAAATTTTTTAATAATGTCCTTTAAAAACTTGTTAGAATTTTTGGCGTATATAGTTTTTTTGTATATGTGTTGACCACTGGGTTTTTTTGGTCTTGCCAGTATATTCATATTCACTATATTCTATATATTCAGTTTAATCAACACAGCGCTGCATTGAATGCAGCTCTAAAAATAAGCTTTTCAACAACTTTTTGTATAGAAAGTTTGTAAATGTTTAAAATGCAGCGGACACAGTTTCAGCTTGCAGCGCCAGCCATTTAACGAATATTTGAAAATTGAATGTAAAATTTGAAAAACTAACAAATTTATCGTTAAGTTCAATGAAAAAAAGCAGGAAAACTGAAATGAAGGGAAATTTTCTTTTTCTTCTTTTTTTTTTTGAATAGGTGGGACTGCAGCTCTAGTGTGCCACCCCACCCGACGCCCCTGACTGTTACCCCTAACTCTTACCCTCGGTCGGTAGTATTATTTTTTCTAAATTAAATTTTATTTATAGTTTTTTCTTGTCTATGTAATAAGAATTTTTATAAGTTATTTCTATTTTAATTTTTGCTAACACTGTTACCCCTAACCCTTACCTTCGGTCAGTAACTTCTTTTTTGTTAATTTAGCTTTTATTTTTATCCATTCTGATTTTTATAATACAATTTTTTTCTTTTTTTTTTACTGTTGTGCAAAAATAACCCTCCGTGCAAAATTGTATTTCGTGCAAAATTAACCCTTAGTACAAATTTTTTTCCGTGCAATTTTGTCACCTCGTGCAATTTTGTCCCTCGTGCTATTTTTTCTTCGTTCAAAAATATCTTCGTGCGATTTTGACCCGTTCTTCATTAAGTATATCTGAATCATTTATAGTAAGCATATGACAACTTATATATGTTGTCAGATATTCACTATAAATATATTCAGGTATTTACTATGAATGTATCAGATTTATAATATAAGTATTGCTAAACATATAGCACATATCAGAAACATTCATAGCATAAATCTCATTTTATTTTAGATATACATATTTATCTATATTATCTAGATATTATTTATTGTGAATTACATCTATATTAAGTATTTCAGTAATTATTTATTTTTAAAGGTAGTTAAGCTTTATATATATACATTTTTTGTAAGTTACTATCATTCGTAACTATTGATTTTCTTATAAACTCAAGCCAATTTCTTAGCTCAGCTATTGTTGGTCTTCATGATTTTGTTTCCTCATTTAATGGCAACCCTATGTATAAGAGTAGATGTTAATTAACTTAGTTTGTTTACTATAGAAGAATGACTTTGTTGAAGTTGTTACAGCATTTCACTTTTTAACTATGTTACTACTGTACTGTATACTTAAACTGAATGTTTTTAATTGGTTTAAATTGTACTTAATAATCAAGTTATACACATTTTTATCACTACAATACCTTAAAAGTATTTAATTAACTCGTTAGCTTTCAATATTTTTATACTTTTAGTTTTTTAAAACGCTTTAATTTTATTGATTTTGAAAAGTTTACTAAATTATTAATTGAATTAAAATTATTTTTTAAATTTCACCACAACTGAAGACAGTTAAAGGTCAATCAGAATAGTTTTTGTCAATCATAATAATTTTTTAATTCGAAGAGTGACAAACCTGAGCCTGAATTATTGAAAAGCTTACCTTTTTTCACATAAATACTTTTAAACTACATACTTATTGTAAACAGAAATTGAAAATGACTTCTGTTAGTCAAAAACAGCTCAAGGAACCGAACAACGATTCTCTACACATATATTTGCGTAATTTTCATTTAGAAGAACTTGAGAAAAAGAACCAACAGATCCAGAAGAGAAAAGAAAATTTTGTCGCAGAAAAAAACACTCTAGTAAAAAAGGCTGTAAATATTTTAAAAAGCAACAATGTAGACTTATCTCGCGCTGGTTACTCACTTAGAAACTCTAAGTTTACTTTTGAGCATTTAGAGGAAAATGAGAGAGATTATGAGCTTCTAAAAGAGGCTATAAAAGATGAACGGACAAAAAATTCACATAAAAAATCAATAGTCAGGGTTGTGTCAGCTAAAAAGCGAAAAATAGAAGACCGTAAGGCAAACTCCTCAAATTTGCTTTTGCTTCATGGAACCAGTGCCAAAAATGTGATGGGAATTTTGAAAGAAGATTTTATACCGTCTAAAAAGGGTAAGTATGGTTGTGGAGTGTACCATACGGACGATCATAAGTATGCTTCTATATACAGCAAGTCTTATAAACTCGAAAACTCGTGCATTAAAAAAGTCAGGTATATGTTTGTTAATAAAGTGAAACAAACTGCAGCGCCAAAAACACCAAGAAAGTTTCAAGGTGAAAATATCTATGATGAGTATCTTGCTAAAAAACCTGTGTTACAAGTTTTTAATGAACAAACAGGCAATGTAGTAGCAATTGATAATAAAGCACAATACGAAACAGACAAAGCTAACAACAAGTTAATTGGAGGCACGTTTAATGTAGCACCAAGTAAAACAAATATCTTTCTGGCTCATCACAAGCTGGTAGAACCAGCTTACCTTATTGAAATTAAAAGTGAAACAAACGTTCAAAAATTCGTCTCTGACGCTCTTTACAAAATTCTAGAGGTAAAACGATTCACTACTTCAAAAAGTACAAATGAAGTCAATAAATGCACCATAAAATATCTTAAAGAATATATCGAAAAAGAACTTGTTGCAAACCACGATGCGGAGTTGAAGTTTATACAAGATAAATTTGACTATAAGATGAAAAACATTTTACAGCAGCTTACTTTTAAACTCACTGACATAAATGATATGCAAAAAGACGAAAGCAGTAAATTCACAATTAATGAGCTCACCAAAAAAGAAGACAAAGACTACCAGTTCGTGTTGAGCTCAATAACAATAAAAAGCAACGGATATGGTCCTAAAGTCCTTCACATGTACAAAATTGATTCCAAGTCCAACAAAAATGAAATCAATGGCAGGAGGTTGTTTGCGCACGGGGTAAAGTCAGACAAAATTCAAAAAATTTTGAAATACGGATATGACAAAAAAACGTGGGGTTCAATGTGTTTGGAAGACTGTATTGGTTGCTACAGAGCTCTTTGCGCACAATTTTCCACTACATGCTTCCTTTTAGAGGCTGAAAAAAGCAACAGGAGAATTGTGAATAAGGGAAAAGTCACGAATAATTTGAGTGAAGTGCTTAAAAAGAATTATGATCCTATAAACAAAGATTTGGCTTTCATATTTTTAGTTGCCGGAAAGGATAAGGGCTGCAGTAGAGCGGAGAAAGTTCTTACTGACAGCAGAGGCTGTTATTTTAGAGATGGCACTCTAATGTCTGATTTTAATAGCTATGGGATTGAAGAAAGACATGTTGTTAAAACAATCCCGGCCTACCTGCTTGTTGTAGATTACTCCAAATTTGATTTAGGTTTTGTTTGGAATTGCTGAAAAAACGTTCAAAAGTCTCTAGTGACTCGTTTTGAAAAGTAGTATTCTGACATTGTTTTTAGATTAAGAACTGTTTTTGATTTATTTATAAAGTATAGAAATATTTTTTTTTTACAATTCTGACCTTATACTGATTGATAGAAATGTTATTAGTTATTATAACTGAAGTTAATGACAAAAATTAAAACTGTAAATTGAAAACAAACATGTTACTGACTGTTGCACGTTGTTCTATTAATAAACTTAAAAAAAAACTTTTATAGCTGTTTTGTATTATAGTTTACATACCAAGCCTAATTAACTCGATTTCGTAAGTAGAAAAAAAGAACTGACAACCTAGTTTTACTATTAGTTAAAACTACCAGTTGTTCATTATCATATTAGTATTAAGTTTTATACAAGGTAAGTTCGTGAAAATTGTTTAAAACGTTTAATTGTTACTAAAAAAATTTGACATGATTGCAAAATTTACATTTAAGGGTTTTAATTGTAATTAATTAACAAAATCTTCAGAACTCCTTAAATTTTGAATAAAAGGTATTAGAAAAATTGTTCGCAGAATTAAAATATTGAAACTTTAGTTAGTTTTTTAACTGAAAATTATAATACTCACTACATTTTTTAACCAAAGAGCATTCAGTCTTTATAATACTGAGTTTCTTTTATTTATCCATATTTAGAGTAATCAATATTCATATTTTTTATTTTAAATCTCGAGCAAACGCATTTAAACATTTAAAACGCAAAGAATCCTTTGAAATTTAAGTTGAAAAACTTAAATTTTTTAAAACAAGTTTTGAAACAGAAGAAAACTGAATTGGTTTCAATTTTATTTATTAACTTCTTGCACTTAAATTTAGAGTAGTTTTATTAATAGAATAGTCTGGAAAGCATACTTAAAGTCATTCTGAGCTGAAAGCTGAGTCAGCAATATTTTCAAGCTGTTTTATAATTTTTGATTTTTATCGTTATCCATAGCTCACTTCACTCAAACATGTTAAAAAATAATTAAAAAAAAAGTTTTAATACTTGAAGTAAAAAAGTTATGAAAAATCTCTTTTTTTTTGCTGACTTTATTTTTCAAGCTCAGACTGACCTGTATAGTAGCCGAAAAGTCTGAAGTTTGTGATGATTAAAGTGCCATTTAGTAATTCTGCTTAGCGCTAAGTGGTTACAAGACAATTTAAATTCGGACAATTCAAATTCTTAAAAAATATTTAAAGGGCCACGACTCAAACAGTAATATATATTTGAAATAATAATTATTAAAGAATAATAATGTAATTACCAAAAATTACTATATTTAAAAACTTAGTTTAGCTACACATCTACAAATATTTAAAAACCTTAAAGAAGAAAAAAAAGTATGTAAGTATAAATTAAACCTACTTATATCTTTAATTTTGATTTATGACTCTTCAAAAAAGATTTTTAGTTGTCCGAGTTCGAATAGTCGTGTGCCGTTGTTGAATTATTGTAAACGGTTACTCGTGTATTTTAATTTTTTTTCATTTCATGCACGGTTAACATTACACAACTTAAACATATGAAAATACTCAAAAATTATTTTGTTTTCTGCATAAAACTAAAAATTATGTAAAGCTTTTTTTTATAAGTATGTATGCAAATGCTTTAAAATCTGTTTTTTCGTTGTTAAAAAATTACTACCTTTTATAAGTAAAGCATATAACCAGAAGTCAGCGAATCGCGGCCTGCGAAGTACTTTTCAGCTACAAACGTTTTTTTTTTAACAATAAAGAAAGGTTTTGTAAAAAACATATAAACTTAAGTTTTTAACTTAAAAACTACTAGTCATTAGTTTTACTTTTAAAATTTTTGCTTAAACTATTGGTTTTTATCAATTTATACAGCTATTTATTTTTAAGTAACTGCGGCCCAAAGAAGTTTTTATTTAAAAAAAGTTAACTGTTACCTATAAATAGTTGGCGAGCCCTACATCGATGTCTGCAATTTTAGAAAATCACATCTCTCTGATCTCTTTAAATCTACCAGCGGATAATAATTTTCTTTAACTTTTAAAAATAAATATAAATTTATATCGATTTATATTAGGTGGTAAAATGCTAATTAAAACCTGTATACTTATAAATCATATTTAAAAAACAGTAAATACAAAAAATAGTTTTACTAAAGGGCAAAGAAAATTTTTTATGCTTATAACTATTAGTATAGTTATGAAACAGCAACAAAAATTGAAAATATATAATTCAAACATTTATTAGCTATATTTTTAAACGTTAAATTTTGTATTATAAATTTAATTTGAAAGGAGTTAAGTAAAAAAGTAACGTATTAAAAAGGTTTTTTTTTTGTAATTAAAAGGTATTTTGAAACTAATTGATTTTATGAGTTTTTGAAAATCTAAATTTAACTAGTAAAAGTTATAAAGCACTCAAAATTATTTGGTCCAATGACCTAGTATACGAAAAACCCTTTCGGTTATCGAGTCGTACACTTCTTGGTTACATTTTAAAGTCTTTTCAAGACATAGTTAAGGTCTTAGTTGTTTTATAGCATATTATTAATATATAGTTATTTGTTTTAACTATAAGTTTACTACTTTATTTTACTTGAAAAATATGCAATTTTTTGCTACCGAAACCTTGTAGTAAATAAAGTATTCAATTTGCACCTCTTTACTTAGCATATAATAAAAATATTTAAACATTAGATAAGATTCTGTTTTTATTGATTTGCAATATCATTGTTAAGCAAAGGTTGGCTATTTTATCAAACCAACTGTGTTTTAATATACTGTCAACTATGTACAATCTAACTAAAAGCTATTAATAAAAATAGTAAAATGAAGTTACTTCTAGAAAAGCGCTCTTGCTCTATGACGTATTAATAAAATTTATTTATTCAGAAAATTAGCGCCAGCTTCTTTTTATAACAAATTGTACTTTTAACTTTAAAAACTTTATCAGAGAGTGAAAATCTCCTTATTTATCATACAAAAATGAAAAGCCATCTCGCACCCTCTCGAATGCTGCCTCGCACCCCCAAGGGGTGCGAGCACCCCTGGTTGGGAACCCCTGTTTTAATTGTTTAAAGTTAGAAAGTTTATAATAAAAAATAGTAGCACTGTCCTTCTATAAAAATATTTTTTTCGTTAAAAAGCATATTTAAATTATTAACTTACACTAGGTCTTTATAATATCCCTCTACCAGACCAAAAGTTTTGAGCTTTTTTGTTTCATCGTTAAATAAACAACACTTTAAGCAAAGTTTTATGAGGCATAACAGTGAACAAACAAAAGCCCATATATTTGAGATCAAAGGTTATAAATTGTTTAACAAAGTTTTTGTAGTTACTTTAAGATATGTAGCACCTGATCTTTTGTTTTTTTAAGCTACTTAATACTTAAAGACTGACTTAATGGTTTTTAAATTTATTCATAAATTTATCTAATAATTTTGGCTCCTTTAAATATCAATTTATGTTTAAATGAAAACTACATTCAGGTATATAATTCAAATGATATAATCAAAGTAGAAGCGCAACATACTTAAGTTTGTTATTAATTTTTTATGACAAAAAAAGCTTAATTATAAAATGAACATTAATATCTTCGTAGTAAAGTAAAAATTATCCTGTGTCGTAATGTTATTGCGTTGAAAAAAAAAACTTTTTGAACATTTTCTAACTTTTTTGAAGGTATTCTATCTATTTCTATTTTTTTATTTTTTTGCATAGTTCGATCATTAAATAAATTTCTCGCATCGTCGTATGTTGGTGTATTAGCTTGGAAAAAATTTTCTTCTATATTAATTTTCTTAGATTCTCACCCTGTTTTTCAACTTTTCTTTCACTAACTCCGCTATTCGCTGTTTCATCGAAAGGTGGTACATCTGTGCTTGAAGGGAGGACGCAATTATAACGACCGACCGATGGCTCAGCCGTAGTTAGGTTAGGTAGTTGTTTTGTTTGGCTCTTTGTCTTTGATTGAGACCACGTCATGCGTTTTTGGTTGTCCATCGGTAAGCGTTTGCGCGACAAGAGCTATTAAGTAATTTAACTATAATAGTATAAAACGCTCAAATGTATTGGTTATACTATTTAGCTAAAGTTAAGAAAATATTTTAAAAAATGTTGACTTATATAGTATAATAAACAAATGACGATAATATGTGATAAAGTGAGTAAAGTGATGCGGTTTTATCACAACTGACTCGAGGTTTTCCAAGCTTAGTGACTATCTGCCGGCTGAGACTTAAATAACTCGAACAATTCTTCTATCTTGCTTTATTTATATAAATCCTCTGCAGTACTTCTCTTACCTTAGCCCGTTCCATCAACAACAACCCGAACACACCAAAAATAAATCTTTTTAACATGCTAAGAAAACTTATTTATTTTTTACTCTCTTCTCTAATTATTTACGTCACGCGCAAAAGCCTTTCTGGAATTTTCCACTTAAACTTATGTTAGCTCCTTTGTTGTAATTTTCCACTTAAATTTATGTTGACTTCTTTGTTGTAATTTTCCACTTAAACTTATTTTTGACTCCTTCGTTTTACTTCTAGAAGCAAGTAGTAAATTACTTGTTATAAAACAACATAAAATGTAAATGTCCACATGTTGGCAGCAGCAAGGTAGACTAGAATGAATCTGCTCTCCAGCTGATATATGACTGTATATGCTCTCCTGCTTATATATGACTGTAGTATGCAAATGCAAACTTGCACCAGTAAACTTTTGTGACTGCTCTTTATTTTCTCTTTATCTAAACTCTACCAAAATTTCATCAGTAAAACACGTGACCTCGCGAGCTTTCTCTTAAACGCTACGATGAACAAAAAATGTTACTCAAAACCTTCCATCTAATTGAAATAGTTATCAAAAGCAGTTTGAGTTTGTATCAAATTCAAGTTTATGATCTGTACTATTCTGACCCAATCCCAGGTTTTTGTGCTTTAAAATATTTTTTTTCTAAGCATGTCACCCACGGGCCGCAGTTTCCTGATCACTGTAATAAATAGTTATTTATAAAGCTTACAAGCTTTATAATCCACGAATTTAAAACCATTTGGTTAACTTGCTCAATATTTTTTGTGTACTTGACCTTTGAGTAAACTTTTAAGATAACTTATGCAAAGTCTCAGTCTAGTTAATTTTGATGTTTTATGCAACTTATCATGTCTTTGATTGATATTCTTTTTATTTTTATTTTAATCTAGCTTTATCTAATTGTTTTTCCAAGTCTACTACTTATTTTAAAAATTTTCAATTTTTTTATTATAGATTAAGTAAAGCATCATTTAAAAAGTCCAGCTAGTATTGATAGTTTTAATTTTGAGATAATTTTTTACACATTGTAAGTTTAAAATATTTTAGTAAAAAAAGTAAAAATGGAAAAAAATTATTTTTTCTGACCTACTTTGGACATATAACAATAAAACGATAAATCAATGTTTTGTCTGAGCTTTATTTATTAATTTATTGCTATAGCTAGTTGTAGCATAAAAATAACCTGAAAAAGCATTATCATTGATGTAGTTGAAATATTTTTACTGAAAAAATCAACTTTGTCAATTATAATGTTTATTTTATAGAAAAAAGATTTTTGACAAAGAGAGTGTGTTTCATAATGTGAAATTTTACCTAACCATTTTAATGTTTAACTTTTAATTACTCAGGAAATTAAAAGTAAAACATGTTTTAAATAAGCAAAAAATACTTAGGGACATGTAATTTAGAGAAAAGTACCAAATTATATCTCCTAGCAAATCTGTGATTTTTGAACTGAAATGAAAAATGAAAGTTCATTGATGGTCATAAATTAACCTAACTAAAATACTTATTTTTCTAGTGTTATTTATTGTTTAAACATCTAATCATGGGACATAGATCCACTGACATATTAAACATCTTACTTACACAACTTATGGAATGTTTATTTGTCCCCCTGCCTTTTTCATATAATTAAAAAAAACCTAGCCATTTTATTAAGTATGGTTAAAATGTTTTTTTAATACATTTTGGTATGTGTTTATCCATTGTACTAGGCCAATTTTGTATGAAACATAAAAATTTGACACAGTTGTCTAACACTCAGAGTAATAAGTGTGCTCAGGATAAATTAACATAATTTGAATATTTTTTAAAACTCCGTATGACTCAGGACATTTTGATTTTTTGTAATCAGATTGACTCAGTTTTCTTTAGTTTCTGTATAAAAAACTCAAAATAGTTTTAAGATTTTCAAAAGTGTCTGATCACTCTATGTTTTCTATGTTAGTGGTTTATTAAACAAAAAAAAAACAGCTCAAATAATTTTTTGTTCAAGGACCTGAATACACAAAAAGTTCCTTGGGCATCAAGTTCCTTACCAGGGGCGTGTCTAGAATTTTTTCAAAGAGGGTTCACAAATTTGTTTTTTTAATTTGCCGCTTAAGTACGCATTTCTTAGGTATGCATTGCTAGTTAAGTACGCAATATTTATCCGAAAAACTCTGTGTTTAAATGCTTTTTTTCTGCTTAGAAATAAAAAAACATATAAGTAGTAAAAGAAAACTGTTATATTTTTTTATCTATTATACTGTTTAAATTTTGATAAATTAAAACAAAAATAACCAGAAAAAAGTTATGAAAATAGAAGTTGTATCTCTAAATTCTAAATGCATGTATGTTGTTGTAAACAAAAAAATTACAGACGTAAATAACTTACTCTATAAAAAATTAAATTTTTATCAGGAAACAATGTTATAAACAAATTAAAGCTAAAATAAATTTTTTAAAAGAGAATTTCATTTTGAATTAAATTTTAGTATAGATGGGTTTCTTACAAGTTTTTCTTTCAAATTTTAAACTCTTTACAATTATGTATATATTTATAACAAAAACATTTTTTATTTAAGTAATTTAATCAATAAACATTGAAATTTTACTAAAAAAAATGTTTAGACTCAATCAAATAAATTAAAGTATCTTAATAAAAAATTATTCTAGTTTTAATTATTTTACAATATTGCTTTCTGATTAAAAAGTTAATTTTTTATAGAGTAAGTTAGTTATGTCTGTAATATTTTGTTCTAAATAACATATATGAATTTTGACATACAGTTTGTAAGTTCATAACATTTAAATAAAATATAAAAAGAATTTTAATTTTGAAATAATGTTTGTATAGAATGGTTTTTTACAAATTTTTCTATTATATTTTAAACTATTTACGTTTATATATCAATTTATAATAAAAATATTTTATTTCAAGTAATTTAATTTATAAAAATTGAAATTTCAATTAAAAATGTTTAGACTTATACATTTTAATAAAAATTTCTTTTAATTTTATTTAAATGTTTGTCTGATGGTGCAGAGACTCTAATGATGGTTTTGAAATCTCTTTGAATTTAAAATTTAAAAAAATTAAGAATCAACTTTGTGGCAACAGATATTCAAAAATAAAATATTAAAAAAAATATTAAAATACCATTATACGATAAAAGAATAAATTGCAAGTTTTTGTAGTTGTCTGAAGATGTTTTTGAAAACTCTCTGAATTGAACTTTTCAAGGTTTAATTAAACCCAGTTGGTTGACACATAAACAAATAATATAAATGTTGAAGTACAAACACAACATTATTATAAAACAACATAACACAAAAGTTTCACAAAACATTATTATATACAATAAACTAAGTTAAATATTTTTTTAGTAATTGTATACGACAGTTTTTAAATAAAATTGTACTTACTAGTTTAAAAAAATTACTAAATCAAAAGTTATTACACTAAGTAACAATTTATGATGTGAACTAAGAGAATCTTAGTAAAAAGTTTCCTAGAAAATAATGCTAATTTTAAATTTTCACCTATTATAACATCACAACGAGTTCCCAAGCAGAAACGAGCATTTGTTAAGGCAACTATTTAATCTTTCAGTGTTATTAATTCAACATTCGTTGTTCAAACTTTTTTAAATAACCAAAACAGAGTCAATAAAAAACGTTTTTAGTGATATTCTAAGGATCTTTTTTTTTTTTTTCAGGGGGTTCACAGAAGACAGAAAACCAGTCAAAAATTGCCCCTGTTCTTTATTCAGCTTTTCTAAAATCATAATGAGCACAAAATGAAAAAGAAAAGAAAAATAAGCTTTTCAGTCAAAATTTAAACTCTAAAACGAAAAATTCTAAGAAAAATGACACTATTAGCCTTTACAACTTTAATTACTTTAATGTAAAAACTTTTAGAAAAATAGACAGAATTTTTTTATAATAGTATCTAAAGTTATACACACATAAAATATTAATTGAACTATACATTAAAATTTTCAATCTTAAATGTTTTTATATTTTTAGTCTATCAATATTTTTAGCAAACAATTTAACCTTTTATATGATTTGATAAAAAAAGAAAAAAACTAATTAATCTAAACCTTATTTAAAAAGTATGTTTAAGAATTTAGATTCTACTGTCAACTAACTTTAAGTGTTAAAAAATAAGTTATCATAAAAAAAGCTATAAAAAAAATAAACTAATGAAATAAAGCTGCAATATTCTAAACTAAAAGTAAAATAAAGCTGTATCCAATAAAAAAAAAGAGAAAAAAAAACTTATACTAAATAATATAATAATAACTATAATAATAATATATCATTTAAATAAAAATTATCAGTTTTTACAAACTTGAGTAAATGTATAATTATAGAAGTTTGATTAAACCAAAATAACAATCTAAACAACCACTACAAACTGTAAAGATAGTAAAGAAGTTTTTTTTTTGAATTAAGAAAAAAAAAACTATTATATTCATAAAAAAAGTCAAACTATTACTAGTTTCAAAGTTTATAAGTGATTTCAGTTCATGATTTATGTATTTAACTTTCTTTGCTTTAAGATATTTTTTCAAGTCTTCCAAACCATGAACTAAGATAGCCCTACTTGTTTCCTCTCCCTCGTCAGTACATCTCCACCAGACGACAAAGAGAACATCCAGTCATTAGCCTTTTGGAACCTCCTTGTATGGTAAAGAAGGTCCCGGCTAAATGGTGTAAGATTCTCATTGATGTATTTCTCAATGTTTTTGTTTTTATCTATGGTCACAAGATAAGCATTTGCCATTTTTATCTCTTGCATGATCTTAACCTTCTGCTCAAAAGTTCTAAATTTAAATAAAATATGATTAAATACCTTATTCTTGTCTTCAGCCTTTCAAGATGGTTTCAGCTTTCTAAATGAAACAATATAATTTCTATGAATCAGAGGGTAAACTATTTTGAGTGTGTTCATCACCAAACTTTCTAGATTCTAATTTTTTTTTATTTCACTTTTATTTCAGCATTTGACACTCTTATAAAGTTGTCTATCTGGTTAACTCTATGGGACAATTCGCCAGCTTCCATAACTTTATCAGCAATCTTAGATAACTTTACCTATCTGCTTTTTGCACTTAATTTATTTTATCATACTTTTGTTTTACTTCTCAAGATTTTCAAAACCACCACTATTAAATTTAACTGATTTTTCAAGCTCAACAACTTTCTTCTTCTGGATCACTAGTTCCTCCTTCAGTTCCCTCACTTCCTCTGAAAGACCCATCAAACCTTTTCACTCCCATCAGCCTTCACTTCCATCATTAATTTCATAATTATACTTTTCAGGGTTGTTCTTTGCATAGATATATTAATTTAATAAAGTTACAGTTTCACAATATAATTTCGTTTTGACGCCTTAAAAGACATAATTATACTTTTCAGGGTTGTTCTTTGCATAGACATATTAACTTAATAAAGTTACAGTTTCACAATATAATTTCGTTTTGATGCCTTTAAAGACATATAGTTGGTTTAGTTTCACATTTCCGAAGTAATACAACTTTGTTGAAAAACTTTTTTTTAAAGTTGACAATAAAGGATTACAAAAAAAACTTCGGATGACCCAGTACAGTTGGTATTTACTCAGAAATTTTTATTTATTTAGACAGAGAGTAGCAACCCTACTTAAAGCAGTGACCCGTTTTTTTTTTAAACTCAGTGTTACCAAAAAACGTGTAATTCTGGAAAATCCTAGAATTTGACAGTTTAAGTTAAAAACACCTGGATAAATAAGGAATTTTCAGAAGTTTAAAAAAAAACCTGAAGTTTTTTTGAAACAAAGTTCTGGAGAAGCCTGGAATTTCAAACAAATTTTTCATATGCAGTAATGAAATAAAAATAATGTACAAAATATTTTTCGTGAACGAGTCTAATTTGCACGAGGGGACTTAATTAAACGAAAACTAAAATGCACGAGTGCACAAAAGTGCACGAAGACAAATTTGTACGAGGGGACAAAATTGCAAGAATACAATTTTGCACGAGAGTAAAAAAACAAAAAGAAAAAATTACAAGTATATAAATAATTTTCCAAAAAAAAAGACTAAAAGTTACTGACCGAAAGTAAAGGTTAGAAGTTAAATTAATAGTAAATTATAATAAACATACTACTTATAAAAACTATTAAATAAAAATAAAATAATTAAAAAAAAAAAAACTATCGACCGAGGGTAACGTTTAGGGATAACAGTTATACTAAAAAATAGTTTCAAGATTTAGAAAAATGCAAAAATGTCTCCGTGCAAAATTGTCTGCTCGTGCATAAGTGTCTTAGTACAAAAGTATCTTGATGCAATTTTGTGCTCTCGTGTAAATTTGTACGCTCGTGCGAATTTGACAGCTACCCATATTTATCATATAAAAAAAGGTTATTTTTAATTTTTTAAACACATTTTAAATAGCTTTGCAGTATTTCTCCGATGTTGTTATATTATTTATAACATTTTTTAACCTAAAATTAATTTTTAATTAAAAATGATCCAAAACACTTGGAGAAATCTAGAAATCCTGGGGATAAAAATTCAAAAAGCTTTGGCAACCCTGTAAACTTCTAAACAGTACGAATATTTAATAACAACTTATTCTTTATCAATTTAGTAATCAAATTTTTTTCGGAGTACGGTGATAACAACAGTTACCTATAGAAATGTAGAGTTTGTACATTCTTTAATTCTAAATATAACGTTTTCAACAACAAGAATCATAAATATTACCACGCAATACTTTTCCTATAAATTTTGCAATTTTTGTACCGAATTTACAAGATAATTATTACTTTTTATAATTGAAAACAATTAAAGGTTTTAGAAACCCACGTTTGTCATTAATTTTAATTGGAATTAAATTAAAACTATCAGATCAACAGTGAGATATTTTGAAATATCTGAACTAAAGTATCATATTATAATGTTACATTTAATATCAGCTATAATGCACATTCAGTTCACAAGTTTGATAAAAGTTCATTTTATTTTCCAATTTTATTACAAATTGAACAAATATATACAAATTTTGTCATAGAGAATGTTTAGGGTAATAAAAGACAGCTAGAACTTTTTTAAAATATAGAGATAACCTAGAAAAATTCAGAATAGGTTTTCTTTTTTTTTTTTTATTACACAGGCTACTTTTTTTAATAACTATGGAAGGTTTTAAGAATTCTAAAAACTTACTTGATTTTAAAAGAAGTTTAGTTGAATTAGTATTAGTATATTGATAAAAAAACCTTGATGAACTTTATAAAACTAGTTAAAAAAAAAAAAATCTCTAGGTAAGGATTTGATAAAATTTAGGGTGACATAAAACAGTTTAAATTCTTTCAGAACAACTTTTTTGACTCAAAAAGAGTAATATCCTTTATACAGTAATGAGGGCACAGGATGTAAGGGACTCAAACAAACCAAAAAAGAATGAAACAGCTGTACACCGTGTCTGGACTTGATCTTAAACTTAATAGCTTTTTTGAGATTATCTACATATACTGACTTTTTTAAGGAAGTCATGCTAGTTTGAGATTTGTTTTAGACTCAGTTTGACTCAAACCAGCTCAAGATAATTATAACGTTTAAAATTTCATGCGGAGTCAGATCTTTTTGTTTTGTTTTTGAAAACTTCGGCTATTTTGGATACTGTTTCAAAGCCTCAAGCTTTTTTAAGACTTTAAATCACTATTTTAAAAGAACTTTATCTGTATTAAGTATTGCAATTATTATTTGTATTTTTAAAGATAGTTAAGCTTTATTTAGATTTTTTTGTAAGCGACTGTCGTTCGTATTTATTAATTTATATATAAACTCAGGTAAACTTCCTAGCTTGATTTTGCTCAGCTTAGATCGTCTTTAGGATTTTGCTCAGGTTAGATCGTCTTTAGGTTAGATGGTCTTTAGGATGATTTTGTTGCCTCATGTATTGGCAACTATGTGTTTTAGAGTAGACGTTAGTTAAACAAGTTAGTTTACACTACAAAAGTAACTTTAATGAAGTTATTAACGCATTTCACTTTTAAACTATATTACTACTGTACTGTATACCTAAACTGAATAATTTTTGTATTAATTTAATCTCTGTTTAATAATCAAGTTGTAAACATTTTTAGTACTAAAATACCTTAAAATTATTTAATTAACTTGTTAGATATAAACGTTTAGTAAATTACTAAAGTTTTGACGTTGCCACTTACTTAAGACAATTAAAATAGTTTTTTTGTTTCTAAACTCAAGATAACTTCGGTCACTAAATTATTTTGTATTGAACTCGAGTTAGTTTTTCTAAATCTTGAAATTTTTAAGTTTTAAAACTTATATCGTATATAACTTTTACAAAAACTTCATTCTTTTTTGTGATCTTGATAAGTTTGCTGTATTTTTTAATAGATTTAATATTGTTTTCTAAATAAAATTTAAAAACTCAGCATAACTGCGGACAGTTTAAAATTAAGTAGAAAAGATTTTGGTTATTCATGTTCATTTTGATACAAAAAATGACGAGCCTGAACTTGACTATTAAAAAGCTTACCTTTTTTCACAGAAAAACTTTTAAATTAAATACTTATTGTATACAAAAACTAAAAATGAGCTCTGTTAGACAAAAAGAGCTCAAGGAAACAAACAACGATGATTTACACATATATTTGCGTGATTTTCATTCGGAAGAACTTGAAAAGAAAAACAAACAGATCCAGACGACAAAAGAAAATTTTCATACAAAAAGAAACACTCTGGTAAAGAAGGTTATAAATGTTTTGAAAAACAACAATGTAGACTTATCTCGCGCTGGTTACTCACTCAGAAACTCTAAGTTTACTTTTGAGCATTTAGAGGAAAATGAGAGAGATTATGAGTTTCTAAAAGAAGCTATAGAAGATGAACGCACAAAAAATAAACATGAAAAAACAATAGTCAGGGTTGTGCCAGCTAAAAAGCGAAAAATAGAAGACAGCAAGGCAAACTCCTCAAGTTTGCTTTTGCTTCATGGAACCAGTGCCAAAAATGTGATGGGAATCTTAAAAGAAGATTTTATACCGTCCAAAAAGGGTAAGTTTGGTTGTGGAGTGTACCATACGGACGATCATAAGTATGCTTCTATATATAGCAAGTCTTATAAACTCGAAAACTCGTGCATTAAAAAAGTCGTGTACATGTTTGTTAATAAAGTGAAACAAACTGCAGCGCCAAAAACACCAAGGAAGTTTCATGGTGAAAATATATATGATGAGTATCTTGCTAAAAAACCTGTTTTGCAAGTTTTTAATGCACAAACAGGCAAGGTAGTATCAGTTGATAAGAAAGCACAATACAAAGCAGACAAAGCTAACATTAAGTTGATTGGAGGCACGTTCAATGTAGCATTAAATAAAACAAATGTTTTTCTGGCTCATCACAAGCTGGTAGAACCAGCTTACCTTATTGAAACTAAAATAGAAACAGACGTTCAACAGTTTGTCTTCGACGTTCTTTACAAAATTCTAGAGGTAAAACGATTCACTACTACAAAAACTACAAATGCAGTCAATAAATGCACCATAAAATATCTAAAAGAATATATAGAAAAAGAACTTCTTGCAAACCACGATGCGGAGTTGAAGTTTATACAAGATAAGTTTGACTATAAGATGAAAAGCACTTTAAATCAACTTACTTTTAAACTTACTGACATAAATGATATGCAAAAAGACAAAAGCAATAAATTTACAATCAATGAGCTCACCAAAAAGGACAAAGACTACCAGTTCGTCTTGAGTTCAATAACAATAAAAAAAAGCGGAAATGTAGCTAAAGTCCTTCACATGTACAAAATTGATTCCAAGACCAACCAAAATGAAATCAGTGGTAGGAGATTGTTTGCGCACGGGGTAAAGTCTGACAAAATTCAAAGTATTTTAAAATACGGATACGACAAAAAAACGTGGGGTTCAATTTGTATGGAAGACTGTATTGCCTGCAACAAAGCTACTTGTGCACAATTCTCCAGCCCTTGCTTCTTTTTAGAGGCTGAAAAAAGCAACAAGAGGTATTTGAAAAAGGGAAAAGCTACCAATCAGAGTAAAGTGATTGAAACTAGTGGAAATCTCATAAACAAAAATCTAACTTACCTATTTTTAGTTGCCGGAGAGGATGAGGGTAGCAGTGAAGCAAAGAAAGTTTTAATTGACAGCAGAAGTTGCTATGTTAAGGATGGCACTCTGGCATCTGACCTTAAAAGCTCTCTAACTATCGGAAAAGCTGTGGTTAAAACAATTCCGGCCTACCTGCTAGTTTTAGATTGCTCTAATATTCACTATAGTTTGGTTTTAAACTGGTGAAATTTTGTACATAACTTATAACAGACACATTTTGAAAAGTAGTGAATGACTTTTTTCGTAAAGTTAAGAGCTATTTTGGTTTAGTTTTTAAATATAAAAATAAACTTTGTAATTGGATTTTTACTTTAATACTTTTTGAAGTTATTGTCAAATGGTAAAATCGTTAATGATGTAAATTGAAAACTATGACTGTTGCACGTTCTTCTATTAATAAATAATAAAAAAACATGTATTTGTTTTGCATTAAAGTTTACATATCAAACTTAACTAACTTAATTTATAAGTATATGTAATAACTGACAGCCAGACATGTGAAGGACTTTTTGTAAATGTCCGTCACTTTTTATTTCACAATTAAACTAATATAAAGCTTCTTACATAGTAATGAAGTTTTTGTTAAATATATATTTTTCAAAATATTAATTTGTCAATCAAATAGTATAGAGGGCGTTAAATAATGGTGATTGGTTTATAATTTATGTGAAAGGGGATACTCTAAGACATTAAAAACCTATATTTTACGGTACATGCAGAAAAGGGGAATACAGTGATTTTTTAAATATAATGTCACACAGTTTAAATTACACTAAGTTTTACAAAATGAATATAGTATGTTTTTTTTAGTTGAAGTATTAGTTTAAAATAAGACTGTAGGAACACAAAAACAATTAATTGACTACTTCAAGAATTAACTTTTAGGTTATATACTAAAAAGTATACTTTCCAATAACTAAAACAACACATGCTATTTGTATGAAATACAGAGATTTTTTTCAACTAACTATAAATATCCAAAAAAAATCTTAATGAAATAAAATGATTAAATAACACAAAAGTTGTTAGTGTTTGTATTTATATTTATTAAATCATCAAAATCTGCTTAAAAATACTATTTACATAGTAGCTAGTAAAAAACTGTTAAGTAATTGTTAATTAAAATAGGTGTTTATTTTAATAATTATATTACAGTAAAAATAAATGACTTACTTAAATTATAATCGAAAGTTTACTGATTTTTTAAGTTACTCTAAAAAAGTTAATGTTAAGTAATTAGGGAAAATTTATTAATAGTTATTTGATGATAACATAAAAATCTAATAGTTAAATTTTTTTTTTTCAAAAAAAACTTTGTTAAATCATAACCAAAAACTTATTTTGAAATTTAATTTGTATGTTTTTTGCTTAAGAACAAGTTTTATTGCTATTCTAATAAATTCCTAAGGCATTATTTAAGTAGTTTAATTTGATTTGAAATGACAATTTGTTCTACTCTTAGTTTTTAAAGAAAAAGTAGACAAACATTATTAAACTGTCACAAAATGTTTACAGTGTTTCTTACTACTTAAGTACCAAACATTTTATTTGCAACTAGTAATGGTGTAATGTGTGGTATCATGTTGTGTTATAATTTCGCAAGATAAAAAGATAATATGGTTCCTTGTACTAAGTTCTAAGATGTGTTTTGATATTCTTATTGTTTGGTTTTGTTCAATTGTAGTTTATTATAGTTTGCTATAGTGTTATTTTTTTTTGTGTTATTAAGTTTTGTAACTAAAATATAAATTTAATTTGTTTTATATGAGATAGTTTATAAAGGCACACTTAATAATTCGTTTGTTATCAAGCCATATCAATCCCCATCTGTCTAACTCGTAAGTAAATAAGTTATTTTTCAAAACGACTTCATCTTATATTTTATATAAAACATTTTACAACTTGCATTATAGTAGATGGTCATCAAGTTAGTGGTTTGTTCTAATGTTTGTAATTACAACAACATATTAGTAGTTTATAATAGAAAAATAATAGTTTATTGTCAAAAGTAACAAGTCGTTAGATTTTGATACTCTTAAAAATTACGAATAGGATTTGTATTTTTTCTAGTTAGCTAAAAATTCTAAAAGTAATATATGAAACATATTTAAATTGATTATTTAACTCAAGTTGTTAAGACTTTTAAAGCAATGCATACAAAATGTTAAACAATAGATTAAAGTTGTATTTTAAAGTTTGATCAAAAGCTAAATATATGCACTCCAAATATGAAAACTAGTAAGCAAGAACGTTAGATAGGGAACTTCAGAAAAAGCAAATACTTCTCAAAAATAAATAAAGTAAGTTTTGTTGATCAGCTGTTGAAATCAAGGTTTAAACTTATAACAATGTATTTTATTTATTTAATATTAGAAAATCAAAAACTTGAACTTAGTAAATGATTCCAGTAAACATGGTCACTTCAGCATTTTAAACATTAGAATTTTATCTTTGATGTCCTGAGTTTTGATCCTGAACACTTTGAGCTGATGATTGATCTTGCTGAACATTTCGACCTGAAGTTGCTTGGTCGTTTTGTAATCGATTGTTACTGGAGTTTTCAACAAACCGTTGGTAATTTTGCATGTTTCGTGAATGTTGGTTATAAAAATGCGAAGTAGTCTGAGACATCAAACTGTCAACACTTGCTGTTGGCTGCTGTTGACTCAAAATACTAAAGTATCTCATAAAATTTGGGAAGTCATAGATATAGTTAGCAGCAAAGCTACTAGGAGCAGGATTCGTGTTTAAATTATTAGAAGCTATCAAAGCGTAGCTGGGTGCAGTAACAACAAAGGGTTGGTTTTGAAACATTTGATAAGGCGTACTAATTGCTGATGTAGAAGGTTCACTACCAGCTGTTAACAAGTTTTGAACATTGGTGTTAGAAGTATTTGAAGAACTTTGATAGTTCTTTACTGGCTGAGGTAATTTTCTATTTTTTGCTCTTATTCTACAATAACGCTGTTCTTTATCAAACCAGTTATCCACTTTTATTTGGTCAATTTTCGTTTCCTTTGCTATTTCTACCAGTTTTTCAACTGACAATCCTTCGTTTTTAAAATACTTTTCAAAAGACTCTTTTAATTTTTTTTCTTCACCGTCGCTATATTTAAAAGAATAATTAAATGAGCTTTTTATCTTTAACATATATCTTCTAATTTTAAAATACCGAAAAACAGCCAATTTCTCCGCCTTTAGTATGTGGCTTAAATTTTCGAATTCTGCTAACTTGGGTTTTGGGTTCCGTTTGAAGAACACCTTCGCTAACGGAACTTGATTTTTACTCAAAGTCCGTCCCCAAAAATTTGAGTTTCGCTTTTCTACGAACCACATCTTAACGTACTCTTCACATTTCTGAGTCATTTCGGACATATATTTCATGTCAGCGTTCGAAGGATACATGTTTTCGAGGAAGAAATAAGCCAACAGTTCCTCAACACGGTCTTCAGCGCTAACTGATCTAGATATGTCATCTCTTTTTATACTTTGTGTACTGGGTAAGCTGTAATCGTCACTAGAATCAGTATCTTGAGTTGAATCAGTGAAATTAGGATCTGCTATATAACGAGGACGTTCGTCTATAACTTTACTAGTAAAAGGTTCATCTGTAGATTTGAAACTATTATCGTCTTGTGAAATAGAAGGAACGTTGTATTTTGAATTAAGTAAAAGGTTTTTGATTTGTGTTTTCGCAGCCTTCTGCGGTTTTGTAATAGATTTTCCTAAAAGTGTTTAGTTTAAGTATAAGTTTTAATCTTTTTAGTTGTTAGACATTTCTGTTCAAGTTTTAAATTTTAAAGCTGAATTTTGTAATATAATTTTTAAATAGTTTTATATAGTCTAAATTTTTTTTTAAGTTAAGATTTAGATCCTAGTTAGATGTGTAAATATAGTGTAGTTGTGCAATCTTTTATCATTTAACTGGAAAAATTGACGAGTAGTATTTGAAAGAACTTATAAAATCAGTAAATTTGTAAATATTATACTACAAAAATATTTCTTTCTCTATATGGTTGGTTTGGTACTAAGAGAAAAAATAGTTTATAGTTAATTTAAAGTTAATTTAATTATCGACTCTTTACAACATAGGTTAGATTACTTACTCTTAATTTTATAAATGTTGTTACTGTTTTTTAAAAACAAAATATAAACCAAGTACTTGAAATTTTTTGATATTTTTTGTTTGTTGTTGTGTTGTTACCAGTACTTTCGTCGAATGCTAAAAAAAAATATACATCATTGCCTTTTTTGAATAAATTTTGCTTTTAAGTTAAATATGAAAATGTAATTTATAATTGTTACTACGTAATATATTAAAGTAATACCAAATTTTAAATATAGCAACTTACTTAGCTTTTTTGTTACGATATTATGAGAGTTAGTTTGAGACAAATTAATTTCAGCCAACTTTTGTGCAATTCTTTTAATATTTTCTTGCTGTTTTGAAAGTTGTTGATGTATTTCTGATAGTCTAACATCAATTGTTGTCGAAATTCCATTATCTTCAGACATTTCGTTTGTCATTTCAACTGATATTAATCAGATTAAACTTACTCTTAAGTTTTTTGACTTCTTTTTCACGTTTAATAAAAAAATTAAAAACAAATTGTAGACGCTTATTTTTATTTTAGGAAAAAAGCTTAAAAAATAAAATTCACAAAAGTTTTGTATTCTGTAAAAGTCCTTTTTGAGATAGCTATAAGATTATTATTACTTCTGAATGCAAACAATTTCTAATTTAGTTTATATACCACGAAAATGCTTTACAAATAACGTGTAAGTACAAAATAATAGAGAAAATCTTATGCATTAATAATTAACAACTTTGTTTTACAAATTATGTTTGCATTATAAAAAATAATAAACAATTTTATTACGCTATTTTATTAAATCGCTTTTTTTTTTAATTTGTGATAAAAACTGGAAACAAGGTGAACACTTTTGTGAAATCACATAAAACTAGAAAAAATACACAAATTAGCAAATTAAATAGTTTTGTACAAAAATCTTAAGTCAATTAACTAGAAGAGCATTATACCTAAAACTAATTACTAAATTTAGTAATATAACTGTTTAAAAAGTTTAATAAAAAACATAATCTAAAATGAAACAACGTTTTTGAGTTTTAATTGGAAATTAACAGTGTTAAACTATTTTTAAGCATTAGAGTTGATTTTTTACTAAAGTTTATAAACAGTCATTCTTTTTTAACTGCTTCAAGATAAGTTACATATGTAATTAAGTTTACTTTTAGTTGCTTTATTGTTCTTGAAAACTAATTATTAAAGTTGTTTGTCATTATTAAACCTAAAACATTTTAAAGTCTTACATTGTTTCTTTTTTAGAAATGCTATTAAAATAGATTTACTCGGTTCCGGATATTTTTTTGAACTAAAATCCGGCGGACCACGAATATTTTTCTAAATTTAGATTCAGATACTGGATACGGTATATCACATAAAAAAATGTTTAAACTTTAATTATGTTTGCCTGGTTAAACTATTTTTCACTTATTTAAAACCTTACTATTCCCTGTTTTTTTTTTGTAACAAAAGTAGCTATGACGACACATTGGAGTTTTAATCATGTATAGTTTTGACAATTCGTTATCGGTATATGTATATTTATATATATATATATATTAATATGTATATTAATGTACTAGGTTACTTATACAACATGTATTAACACCTTAATTGACTTTCTTACTCACAAAACTATTAAGTGCTATCTACTTTGTTTACTCAAGCATTTTTTAATAATAAGTTTTAATAATAATACTTTGTAAAAAGTAGATTATATATTAGTAACAAGTATATTAAAAATAAAAAACTGCGCCGGATTTTAACTTTAATCAGGGTTTCTGAAACTTTTTATAAGGATTCTTTCAAAGAAATTAAAAGTTATTGCCCCTTCTCTCAAAAAACTTATTTAAAACACATTTTTATTTTTTGCTCTTCAATCAACTCAAAAATATCCAGTGTAAGTTTCAAATTATGGCTTATTTACCCCCTTATTGGAGCTTATTACCCTAGTACGTCCTGGTCTAGTAAAAACTTCGAAAATACACTTACTTACGCCTTAGTCTTTTTTTCTTCTTAACCTACAAACTTAAAATACCTAGATTTAGTTTTAATACTAACCTACAAAAAACACACTTTTTTTACCGTCAGTTACAGAATATTTGTTGTAAAGTCAAAATTATTGCTTCGTGACGCTCCTGTAGCCCCTTCACTGTTCACGCCCCTCCCCCTTTTGCAGCAAAATTTCACAAATTACTATCTCTTTTTTTACATTTTTGTTCTACATGCTTAATTTTATACAACAAACTTTAATAATTATAAATCTTATGAAGTTTTTATTAAGAGTTCAATTAAAAGAATATGAATTTCAAAAACTGTTAGAATACTTTCCCTTAGCAGCTTATGAAGCCCTAAATTTATGTAATTGCTTACTTTAGGAAACCCTGGTCTAATTATTATATATGCTTATTAGAAATAACTAATAAAAAATAGAATAAATTAAATACAATACAAAGAGAGACTACATTCGGTAAAACTTTTATAATGTCGTTGTAATAAAATAAAGATATTTTAATGTACTAAAATCAAATGCTTTGTTTTAAAACTTTTACTTTGAATATCTAGTTACTAGATTCTAGTATAACATTTTATGATTATAAAAACTATAGCTAACTATATCTTTCGTGAGAACAAAAATAAATTTATAACTTTTCTAAATTGTTTTTATAATAATATAAAGTCCTACAAAACCTGCAAAAATAAAATTTTATAGAAAAAAAGGTACTACTAAATCAGTAATAACTCGACACATTACGATTTTATTTACACATAAAAACATTCACAAAAATTCAACAATGTAAACCAACGAAAATTTAACAACTACTGTTGCATTAGAAGCTATTCATACAGAAAAGAACTTAAGGAATGTAGGAATATAAAGATTTGGAGCATAAAGTAAAGGTTTTACATTGAATATCCAGTAAAAATGCAGTTTCAAATTGAAAAGTTGATTTTTTACTAAAGTTTATAAACAGTCATTCTTTTTTAACTGCTTAATGATAAGTTACATATGTTATTAAATTTACTTCTAGTTGCTTCATTGTTCTTGGAAACTAATCATTGAAGTTGTTTGTCATTATTAAACCTAAAATATTTTTAAAGTCTAACATTGTTTCTTTTATAGAAATGCTATTAAAATTGATTTACTCGGTTCCGGATATTTTTTCGAACTAAAATCCGGCGGGACACGGATATTTTTCTAAATTTAGATTCAAATACTGCATACGGATTATCACGTATAAAAATGGTTAAACTTTAATTATGTTTGCCTAGTAAAACTGTTTGTTACTTATTTAAAACCTTCGTATTCCCTGTTTTTTGTAACAAAAGTAGTCATGACGACACATAAAAGTTTTACTATGTATCATTTTGACAATTCGTTTTCGGTTTAAATGTATATAAATATGCATGTTTATGTACTAGATTACTTATACAACATGTATTAACAACTTAATGGACTTTCTAAACACACAAAACTATTAAGTGCTATCTACTTTTTTTACTTAGCATTTTTAATAATAAGTTTTAATAATAATACTTTGTAAAAATTAGATTATATAATAATAACAAGTTTATTAAAAATAAAAAAAAACTGCGCCAGATTTTAATCTAAATCAAGGTTTGTTAAACATTTTTAGTAAGGACTCTTTCGAAGAAATTAAAAGCTATGACCCCTTCTCTCAAAAAACTAATCTAAAATACGCCTAACACCTGTTTATTTTTTGCTCTTCAATCCAGAAAAGTTTTAAATTATGGCTTATTTCCCCCTTATTGCAGCTTAATTCCCTAGTACGCCCTAGTCTCTTAAAATTTTCAAAACTACACTTAATTACACCTTAGTCTTTTTTTCATCTTAACCAGTTTCAAATTACAGTCTTATGATCCCTTTACTACACATGCCCCTTTCCCTTTGCAGCTTATGAAGCCCTAAATTTCAGTAATTGCTCACTTTAGGAAACCATGGTCTAAATTTCATAAATGCTTATTAGAAATAACTATTAAAAAATAAAATAAACTAAATACAATACAAAGAGAGACTACATTCGGTAAAACATTTATAATGCCGTTGTAGTAAAATAAAGATATTTTAATCTACAAAAATCTAATGCTTTGTTTTAAAATGTTTACTTTGAATATCTAGTATAAAGTTTTATGATTATAAAAAATATAGCTAACTATACCTTTCGTGAGAACAAAAAATAAATTTTAAATTTTTAAATTGTTTTTGTAATAATATTAAGTCCTAAAAAAACTGCAAAAATAAAATTTTATAGAAGAAAAAGGTACTACTAAATCAGTAATAATTCGACACATCACGATTTTGTTTACACATAAAATCATTTACAAAAATTCAACAATGTAATCTAACGAAAATTTAACAAATACTGTTGCAATTGAAGCTATTCATACAGAAAAGAACTAAACGAATGTAGGAATAAAGAGTTTTTGAGCTTAAAGTACAGTTTTTACATGAAATGTCCAGCAAAAGCGCAGTTTTAAATTATAATTTTGATGCTTTTAATGGAGGAGCTTAATTAGTTGAAAATAGAACTAAACGAAAACCTTTATAAATTTTGTGAACAGAAATTGTGCAAAAAAATGATGAGTTGCAGGACTCAACTGAAAAATAAAAATAAGGAATAATTCTTGCGAAATTCAGCAAGTAAAAAAAAAATTAAGCTAATGAGTCATTTGTTGGTGATTAGTGTTTGATATTAACTGGTGACAATCTAATCGTTAAAAACATATTCATTTAGTAAAATATATTTACAAAATTCTAAACAGTCTGTAATTTTAAAACCTTTTTCAAAACCTAACTTAACTTCATTTTTTTAACGAAAAAAACTATAACTGGTTGATAATCTCAACTTTTAAATTAAGACAAAAAATGTTAGCTAGTCTACAATTTTTATGTATTAACGGAATAAAAATAAATTTAGGTTATTTTGAATTAATAAGAAAATTAAAGTTAGAACTTAAAATTTTCACATCTTATTATTTGCTTGTTATCTTATTTTTGAGGTACAGTACATTAAAAAACATAAAAACACTGAAATTGCTTAATTTTTTCCGTACATTAAGTGTTATTTATACTTTTATCTTAATTTTTAGAAGTAGGCTTAACATTATAAAAGACATATAACCTTATGGACTCAATTATAACTTATAAAAATTTATCAAAAAATTGTGTGTTTGATTTATTTAATTATTATTGAAAATTTAAGATGTTAATTTTTTTGTAAACTTTAAGCTTTAATGGTCTGAAGTTATGTCTTAGATTTCAAAATATTTTTATATAAAAATAATAGTTTTGTAGTAATAAATTTCCTGTCAACACTATATGAAAACAAGGTTAAATAGCAGTTGTTTTATCAAACTGTCGACTCAACTCCATAACCTAATCTTAAATATGTTTTATTTACAATCAAAGTATTACTATTATGACTGATATTTATTAAAATCTAAATATTTTATTGCTTTACCAAGTTAGTTGAAATGTTAAGTGAAATTTTTATAGCACAGTATTAAAAGAGAGATTGATTTTTTTTAAAGTTTCTTAAATTGTGCAAGTGTGTCGTTCAGAGTGAAAAAATTTGCTTCTAAATATTTATCCGATAAAGCAATAAAACGATTAGAAAAATACAAACTTTAAAAGCTTCTAATAATAAAAAAAACTTTTAACGATTATATAAATAAACAATGAGCAAGTCTGTAAATCGGCAGGACAAATGTACTAGAGAAAGTATTTTAGAATTTTAGACCTTGTTTATAAAAAACCGTAGCGTAGTATTTAACAGCTAAGCTATAAAAACTAAAAACATTACTCATGTGAAAAATTTTAGTATATTGAAATTTTTTTATCTTTGCTATCCACTAAAAACTATATTAAAAGCTAGTTTAATAAAAAATTGTTGTAATAAAAGTCAAACTTGCTGGTCTTTCAAAAATAGTTTAGTCTGAGCCAAATATAACTCTTCTGAGTAGGCTGCAAAGAGGTTAATGAAATAATTTTTTTAAGAAGACTAGTTTGCCTGTCTACATTGGAAAATTATGTGTAAAGTTGTTTGCGAGATTGGTAGAATCTATTAATAAATTAAGTTATACGAGAATAAAAGCTTTATAAAATACTATAACTTTTGTGCAAATATAGTATTTTATTTTATGTTAGAATAACTTGTAAAATTTCAAAACCTTATCATTTACAGGATTTTTGGTTATATAATTTTGTTCATGCAATTTGAAGTTTTGAGATTAAGTAAATATCATATATATTGTTTATTGAACGACAAAAAACGCTCAAAAATTTTTGTCAAAGGACCTAGTGCACGAAAAAACCTTTCGGTTATCGAGACATACACCAGAACAGTATAAAGTCATATCCAAGACAAAGGATATAAAGAGAAACCAAATGAACTTCCTAAAAAGTCTACGTTAGAAAACTTACTTTTTATAAGTTTAGTTAGAAAAAAATTGTTTATATTAGCAAAACTATTGTTTTTAAAGTAAAGCTTAAAATAAAAAAGTTTATTTGAATAATAAATTAAAAACTGTAGTAGTTGACATTGATTTAAGATGTTCCCATATTTCAATAAAATATTTTTAAATTTTGAGTTTATAAGATAGTTATAAAAGTAGTAATGAGAAAGTTTAATTTCTTTATATTCTATTTTCAAACTTTTTTCGGTTTATTAAAAAGTTACGTGTAATATCGTTATTAATTAATGTTTATGGTATGTATGTTTTTAAAATATTATAAATATTACCTTAAAAGCTTATAAATGGAAAATAAATAATAGCTCAGCTATTGAAATGTAAAATTTATTAAAAATTATAGGTACACTTTCTTTAATGAAAAATAATATAAACGTACATGTTGGTTCTAATTTAAATATGTATTTTTTAATTCTAATTATGCTAACGTTTTTTAAAATACGCAGGTACGAATTATTAAAATTTTAGAACTTAAAATATCATGACTTTTAATAAATTTTATATTTAGTAACAATAATTTCATTATAATGACACATTGACTTTTTCCTGCCCTCATAAATTTAACCAGCTGCTTTCTTTTTGTAATTTTTTAGTTAGGTGCTATAGCCCTAGGGCAAGATAGCTTAAAAATTTGCCGCTAGGCGGACATTCGCTAATGATAAACTAAACGCGAGCTAAAATTCTTATCAGTTCAAAAGATCTTACGAGAGTCTTAACATTTTCACGCGAAAAAAATTATTTGACTCGAGCTCTTAAATTTTTTATAACAAGCTACAGTTACAAAAAGTTGCTGGCTAAGTAGGAATAAGCTTTAAGATGTTAATTATATTGTATAGTTATATTTATGTTGTAATTTAAGCTATCTATTCAAATATTGACCTTTTTTATCTTTGAGCAGTTTTAATCTGTTTAACTAGTTTAAATTTTTTTTTTTGCTTAGAATATTGTCTTTAAAATCTTTTTCTTACTTTGTCAGAATGCATGTACTAAAACGTTTGATAGTTTATTGTAAGGGTAAGCAAAGTACAGCCTAAACACAAGTTCTGAAGCTTAAATAACGTTTTTTTACAATAAAAGACATTGTAAAAAAATAACAAAGCTGTGATTTTAAATTTAAAATAAATTTAATTTGGTTTATTAGTTTGATTTGTCACTTTACAAAATTGCTCATATAATAATAATTTTTTAGATAAAGTTTTTTTATTTTTTTAATGTTCAGGACAACTCAAATTCATAAAGATAAAATTTTAACGTTCTAAGTTATTGTGAATTATTTTTTTAGTAAGTGTGTAATCTTAGTAATCAAACCTAGATGTACTTTTTTATATGAAATAAAATAATTCCTAATTATAT
Source organism: Thalia democratica (assembly GCF_965202585.1). Lineage (NCBI taxonomy): Eukaryota > Metazoa > Chordata > Thaliacea > Salpida > Salpidae > Thalia > Thalia democratica. The sequence goes on from NC_139169.1 coordinate 18,780,235, forward strand.
TAGATTATAATAGATATCATTAAATCAGTAATATCAGTTTTTTATCTGTTTACTAATACTTATTTTCAAGTTCTTTTTTACAATCATGATCTTGTAAATTAGAACTAAATGAGTTTGTTTAAAATTTTTAGCTATAAGCTTCTTTTAAAAAACTTGCGCTAAATATTTTAACAATAATTTGAATTGTGGTAATTTTAATTATGGTGTATAAAGTTAATATTGTTTTTTTTTTTATTACACTGCGAGTTTAAATTTAATTTTAGCTATTTGGCCTGAGAAAGACTTTTCTGGTTAATATGGTCCAACGACTGTGTAACATTACGTAGACCGCTTATAATGATTTTTAATGTTAATTACTAAAAAGTTTTCACTTAAATTTTTAAAATATATTCTAGAAACCTTATTTTTTTGTAAATTTTTTTAAAACTTCCTACTTGTCTGTGTCAAAAAATACACAACTTAGTTCTTCTAGGTTTTACGATCAAACTTATGAGTTAGGAATTATAAATAAATTTATATTAAGTTTTATACTCTATAATAACTATGTCTAAAATAATTTTATTTGAGTATATTTTAAGCATTGAGTACTTATAAAACAGTCAAAAACTTTAAGTGTTTAAAGTATGGATAGCATGAATTGTAAGAAAGGGACAATGAAAAAGATTCAGCTTAAAACTGAAATTACTAACAATCTTTATCATACAGCAGACCCTTGCTTGTCTCAATTAGCTACAGATGTAGTTAGTTTTGTTTTAATTAATAATAGTTATTATAAAATAACTTAATGTTTTCTTTTTAACAAAGTACGTTTGAATCGTACATTTACGTTTATTATTTTATTATTTAAGTTCTAAAATTGACTAAACTGTGTTAATTTTAAAACATACAGTTTGCTGTAATACCAAATCAGTCTTTATTAAACTTTAACAAAGAGCACTTAGAGAAACCAATTTAGTAATTAGATTAAAACTAGCTTGAAAACTTGAAAATAAAACTGGATTAAAGGTAACAGAGGCGATTAAATATTTTTTTCTTTTAAAACAGTTTATATGAAATTTATATTCATTCGATAATTTTTTGCTATCAAATAAAGTTTAGTCTAAATTCCTTTATGAATAAAATACGTAGTTTATTAATTTTTTTGTAGAAAAAAGTATAAAGAACATAGTAAATCACAATCACAAAAGCGAGCACACTGAAAAAATGAAATTTTTAATTTAAAATCAGTCAATGTAAATAATTTTAATTAAACAATCCTTTTGAACGAATGTACACCTCCAAAGGTTTTTTTGATAGGAAAATATTGTCAAATTTATTTTTGCACCATTAGAAAAACCGTAGTTTAACTTTTTTTTAATATGTTGTAAAATAAATTTTCGATTGTCACTAATTTGTTTTTATAAATATAAGTTATTGTAGATTTAAATGTGTCTAATCTAATTTTAAGTTGAAGAGTTTTCGAAAGTAATTTTTTTATATAAAATTAAATATTATTTTCATTAATAGGATTAATAAGAATTTTATTAGTTTTTTGCTTTTAGTTTTTAAATAGTAAGCTTAGTTTATGTAAAAAGGTTTTCTGTATACATGATAGCGTCACAATGTAAAGCAAAACTTTTGAATTCCCAATAGTAATAGGACTTAGGTTTATATTTTAATTGTTTTACTAAAGTAAAAAATCTGGATTACTTGTTTAGATTTTGTATTATGTTTTACTAGTATAAATTTTTTTTGTTTAAGTTTAAATATTTTTGTGTACCTGACTAGTTTTTATACAGTTATGTAATTTTATAAAATAAAATATTTAAAACTTTTACAAAAAATATTAAATTAAAAATGTGCAACCCTACTGAAAAACATACAAGACGCGCTTCTGTTATCTACATACAAATGTAAACAAAATTTCTTTACAAGTAACATTGAAACAGAAGATTAGAATTGAAAGAGTTTAAGTAGTTCGCTCTAACAGATTTTAAGAACATAATTAAATAAGTAAAAAATAAGTTAATGCTGATTTATTTTATAAAAATAAAGTTTGATCAGCTTTTTAGTTATGAAAAAATTCTAACGAAAATGGAAAAAAAAATATCATTTGAAAAAAAATGTGATATTATTAATTGTTTATAAATGTAGTAAAAGTTTGGTTTCGAGCTTTAGTTTTAATCTATTTCTAACACTAATGCAAAAACTAGAATAAAATACAAAATGTTTATTCAATCCTTTAAAATTCATATTATTATAGCTTTTAAACAAAATTAATATTTCGAAAGTTTGTTAAATAAACATTTATAACAAAACTTACTATTTTTTTTGAAAATGTAAAAATCATAATTAAAAATTCTTAATTAACAATCATTTTCATATAAAGTTGTTAAATGTTATATTTTGTATTTGAAATAATAAAATTAAATACAGAGACTTATGCGTGTTTTATTACAGACTAAAAACGAAGCAACAGACCAAGTATCGTCTACTAGTCTGACTCTTCTAGAACCAGTACAAAATTCTAATTACAATGAGTACTCAACTACAGATACAACGAGGTATCTCATAAATTTATTAGAAACTATTTATTTTACAATAAAAAAAACGTTCATTAGTATTTTTTATTTCGATTTGAGCATTCTTAATTTAAATCTAAATACAAAAGTGTATTTTTATTATTCTAATAAATTTCTTTACACTCTAGTTTCAGTAGATATAAACAATGTAAGTATACAATTTAGAAATCGATTTTTAGTTCAAATATTGTAAGGTTATACTCAGCATTAGACTAAATTTGAAAAATTGTTTTTTTTTAAATTAAACAATTTTGTACGTCAAACATATTTTTCTACCTTCATAAAGTTGTAAAGCAATTATTGTTTTCACTTATATTTCTGTCTAAATGTATGACACAATAAATCCTTTTTTAATTAGTATTATAAAGAAAAAAAGAAAAAATATTTAAGTTGTGTTTTTTATTATAGTTCGGTAAACAAATTAAATAATTTATAAACTTAAACTCTAATTAAAAATAGATTTTTTAAATGTTTTTATATGCCTGTTTATTTAAGTCTACTTTTAAGGATTAATTGTAATATTGATAAAAAGGTATAATAACAAATTATTTAAAACTTTCACCAAATTTTAATCTTTATCAATATTATTAAGATTGATAAATTTGTCATGCATAATTGTTTTAGTAATTAAAGGTTGTATAGTATAAATTAAGTTATTATAGGTAGAATTAAAACAAAAATTTACAAAATGGTGTAATTAATACGATTTTGTTTGATATTTTTGTTGATATTACGGATGTTTATAAGTATAACAATTTATGTAAAGTAGAAAAATATGTACGTTATAACTACTGATTGTAATACTTTAAATCAGCTATGAACTTAGTCAGTCGATTGAGCAACTTCCAATTGACTTGCAAAACCAGCATCAGTACCAGTCGCAGCACAACTATTTAGATTTTAGTGGACCACAAGACTATTTGCAAGTTTATATGAGTACTTTTTTGTACATTTTTATATTCTAAAAAACGTTATTGTTAAAGATTTAATTCAAAAACAACCTAATTGAAAATAGGTTATTATTTTGTTAATAAAGTTTGGACCTTGTTTTAGTTAATGAAAAAACGTACTTTAGGCAAGCCACAGCTCTTCTCGGAGTGATATAAGTGCAAACCACGAGATAAATGGGTATCTGCAAGAACAGACCATCCCGCTCAACTTACAATTGTTCGTAAAAATAACAGTAGTAATTTTTATCGATTTATTATTTGATCAAAAGTTTGTTTTATAATAAAAGTTTAACTGTTGTGAAAAATTTATGACTATCATAACAACAAATAGTTATTTTGCTGATAATGTTAATTAGAATAGAAAGAAATCAATTTTTTAGTTCATTATTAAGACAATCTAATGTTAAATGTGTTTTTTTTGTCAATATAATTAAAATTGAATGCTATATAACTTAAAAAAAGGAATACAAATGAAAATGGTTTTGCTAACTCAAATGTCGATCTGACACCAGATAGTAACAACAATGGTCAGCAAGTTAGCGATGAATCAACATACATTACTTCAGATAACAATGAGCCTATTCTTGAGACTGCAGTTAATAATATCCAAATGGTAAACTTTTAATTATTAAACATGAACGAAAGAATATTTTAGAACAATTGTTGTGATGAGAGTATTTAGATTTACTATTTCCTTTTTTTAAATTTTTTAGATACTTAGTAAAACTTTAAATCCTAGTTTTCTTTTTAATTTTAAGTTAGATTGTACAAACTGTAATTTGTATTTTATTAATCGTACGCGAAGTAAAATAGTTTAATACTTTATGCTTTTACAAGTTATTTAAATTAAGAAAAAAATTTCAGCTTAAAAATTTGGCTCAAAATCCCGCTGACTATCAGTTATTACATAGTATCGACGTTTTCTTAAAAGGTAAGTCACTAATCATATTTTAATGTTTATTATAGAAGAAAAGTTATGTACTGTCAAACTTTAACGTTATAGCAGCTTTTTTTAATAATTTATGGTACCTTTTAAGTTATACTTTATCAAAATATTAATTGCTAAGAGTAAAATTTTAAACTATCAGCTTTAAATAAATTGTTATATTAAGTTTGTAGTTTAAAGTTACTTTTTTAAATCTTACTGTTAAGTTTATATTACGTTTCTCAAACAGTTTTTTTATTCAAATATATCTAAATAAAAACTGGTAGTTATATGATAAAACAAAATAATAAAAGTAAAAAAAATGTTTTAATTACAACTGCTCAAGGAAAACTTGAGTTGTGTTTGCTTGGTTTTTCAAACTAAGAAAGCTTCTAGTTCATCAAGTCATAAAGTTTAGAGCTCTCAAAAATTTTTATTATAGCTTGTACTTTTAACTTAAAACAAGCTTTTATTTAAAGGCAAAGAAAACTCGTCAAATCAAACTACGCTTCAAGTAAAACAACAAAACAACTTTTTACCAGGTTAAACATGTCATAAGAAATACAAAGCTTAACGCTTCTTAAAGAATTTAATAATAGTTATCAAACATTTTATTTGTTTCATAACCTAAGTTTTTAAAAGTCTAAAGACAGCTCTAAACAGTTCTTGATCACTATTTTGTTTCTTTTAATGATGCCTTTGCTAATAAAATAAAATAAGAATCTATTTTGCAACTATATTTTTAAGTTTATTCAGTAACTAGTTTAAAACTAACTAAAGTATTAAAATTGATACAAGCTTACTATCTATGGTTGAGTAAGAAATTGTTTATTATTAAATCAATTTAAAACAAGTTCTCGTTTTTTTTTTCTAGTTTAATGATTGTGGATAGTTATATATTGTCCTTTCTCACTAAGGTTGTAATAGATATTTTTTAAAATTCAGAAACGGCTAGTCACAGACAGTCTCTCTAAACTTTTCAAAATGACTTATGCTAATTTGCATATAACTGTGCTTTTATTTTTGTAATTAAGTTTTGTTCTTAATATCAGTTAGATGAATTAAGTAAACAGTTTATTGTTTGTTATTTTTTAACGGATTATATTTTGTTACTTATCATAGAATAAAGTATGTAAGGGAATATTGGTCTAATAAAAATAGTAGTCCTGTTAAGTCATAAAAAGAAGAAAATGTGGATGACTTTTGATCATTAAAATTTTTTGTTTTTAGATTTAACTTATGAAAATATATGCTACAAAGTCACAAATTAATATTTTAGTTTATTAAGTAGATTATTTATTGAAGACGTTGTATTTTTTATAGCATATATGTTTTTTAATTTTAAATAAGTCTTAATCTTTACAACAAAGGCTAAACAGTATCTTAATTATTAATTTCAAAACAAATAAAAAAGACACAGTAATCTATCCACAAGGGATATGGATGATAAGTGATTTATTATTTTTGAAAAAATCAATTATAAAGTTTCACCGGAGAGCGGATTTTCAAATTGTAGATCTGTAGTAAAATAATAATGGTAAAAATGACAAACAATTTAAAATTGGATTGAACTAAGTTTTCTATTGATAAAATTAAAAAAAAAGTCAATTTATAATTAAATTAATATTTAAAATTTAATTTCAAAACTAATAAATTAAAACCCATAAACAAATACAATTGAACTAGGTATATAGTGGAGTATTGAAATCTAATGGGTTTAAAAATACAAAACTTTACAGAGTTAGAAATTATAGAGTTGTAAATCAATATTGATCTGATTGTTTCTATGATTAATTTATAATGAAACAATGTTTAAAATAAAACAAAGGGGTAAACCCAAGAAATTTTATTTTTATAGTATTATTGTTACAGTTGTTAACTCATTTATACTATGAGATAGAACAAATTGGCTTTTTGTGATAAATGTTTTTTAAGCGGAAGGTAGAATGAGAGTTAGATTAAATTATTTAAGTTATAAAAAAAAATTAAGAAATAATCATAGAGAATATAATCTAGGAATAATCTAACTCAATTATTAACATAATAATAACTTAAAACAGAGTATGAATATGTTATAAAGCATGCACAAATTATTTAATATCTTAATAAAATATTGTCTACTAATAGTCTATGTTAACAAAAAACTTTTACAATTTAAAACTGAGAATAAGAATACTATTACGATGCATGCATAAATAATTTAATATCTTAATAAAGTTTATACCTATTAAAGTTATAATCTGTAAATATTCATTCAAGTAATGCTGGCATTGGGTTATCAGTTCGTTTCTTTTGTTTAAGGTTTTTCTTTTGTCTGCTAGGGCTATATGGAACCTTTCTAGGTTACATAAGGTGCACATGTTAGTGTGATTAGTGTTAGATTTTACTGATTCTATTATTTTCCATTCAATTGAGTATTTTATGGTAACAGTTTTAATCCCATAGGTGATTTGCAAGTTGGGTAAAATTTTTAGGTTTACTTTTAAATAGTTTAAGGATATAGGCTTTGTGTTCATTATATTTAGAATTGAATGTTCTTTCGGTTGAACCTATGTCAATTTTGTGGTTATTTTCGGACATGGAAATCTTAGCTTGATTTATGACGTGATTTAGGCAACACTTGTTATCCATGGGGCAGTTTGTTTTTGGTCTACAATTATAAAGTTTTGTATTTTTATCTGATTTCTTCATAAGGTTTTTGTAGTATGAATTTATAACGGCCATAACATTTGGTGTGAAGCAATATGATATTTTTGTGCAATTTATGATAATCATTTTATGATAGATGCTGTCAATGTGAAAATTCGTATCTAATAATTCCAGGAAATGTTTGCCAACTTTGGTCTGTACAGATTTACAAAAAAAATTAATAACAACCAATTTTTTATTATTTGTCATATTTAACATCATTATTTTACTACAGATCTACAATTTGAAAATCCGCCTTGCGGTTAAACTTAGTAATTGTTTTTCTCAAAAGTAAAAAATTATAAGATAGTATCCACAAAGGTAACCAATACTGTATATCTTTGGTATTTCATGACAGGCTTAGAGCTTTTGTGTAATCAGTGTAATTTTGTATTATATTTAGTATCGCTATTTAAAAAGCTTATTTAAGGTTTTAACAAAAAAATACTGTGTTCATTTCAATTATTTAAATCCGGATTTGTTGGTCCATAAATAATAGTCTTTTAGTAATATCAATTAAGGTATTATATAAAAACACGTTTCTATTTTAAGTTTATAACTTGTTTATTGAAAAGAGTCTAGTTCCTTTATTATTAAAATTTGGAAATTATTATATTTATTTTTAAAAAACTTAGATTTCTAACATTAAAACAAATAGTATGCATCAAATGCATCCAAAAACTTTATAAAATATTTCAACTTATTAACTTTAACCTTTATTAAAATTTATTAGTATCAGAACCCCAAGAAGACTCGTCAGAACAAAATAAACAACAACAAAACAACATTATAACAGGTTATAAAATTAGTTATAAAACATCGCACCTAGCTAAATGTTTTTTGCTATGATAAGTTTATGAAATACTTTTTAATCAAACTCGAGCTTTACTTTACAAAAAATTAAATTTTCCACTTTTAGTAGCTTTACGTGAGCTTTTGTTTTTTTAACTTAACTAAAATTTTAAAATTACGTCCAATGGTACTTATTTATCAGAGTTGAATTTCTCTTATTTTTCAAAAGAAACAAATAGTTTTAGTTAAAAAAAATGTATACTTTTATAGTATTACGTATCGTTATTTTATGACAGATAACTTAAGTAAATAATTAATAATATTTATAGACCAAGAAGTATCGTCACAACAAAATATGACTTCACCACAACAAAAAAGCAACCTTATACCAGGTTAAATCTGTCAAAAATTGTACAAAACTAAAAGATTATTTATTTATATTTAAACATTTCTGCTTTAATTTTTGTCTATAACTTGGTTAAGAATTGAACCGTGATAGGCTGAATTTAAAATTTAAATAAATTTTATGATGTGCTTGTTTTAATAATTTTTTCTTGATAAAAAAACTATTTCAAACAGTGACCGTGGATCAAAACAAAATTTTCAGCGCTGTCTCTGGACGTTTGAGCTTACTAAGTTCTTCAGGTAAGTACAACGTCACAGTAGGTGAAATATTAAGGAGAATCGACTTCCCAGAGTATCTCAACACTTCTGCCCTTGGTGGTCTATTGAGAAGGTAAAATTTTTCAAAAGAAAAACTTGATTTTTAAGTATCCTTTATTTGGCATAGCAAAAGTAAATTTATTTAATCTATAAGAGGGAAATCGAAAAATGGGGGAAGGTCTCTTCAAGAAAAGTTGGATGAAATTGGTATAAAAGTGCCTCCTGGAAAGCGAAAGTTTTCAAATGTTACCCTATTTACATCATTAGTCGAAGGTATGCATACACTTCGTTTCTTTTTTTTTTTGAAATAATACTTTGAAATAATCAAACTACAATATTAATAAAATAAATATTCTATAAACTTAATTTATTTATTATAAACATCATACTTTAAATGAAGAAGACTTACTTTATATTAATCCGGTTTTAGAATCAAATGAAAAAATAAAGAATAAAATACGATCGTGAAAATTATATATTTTTAATAGAAGAAGCTGTTCACCTTGCAAGAGACTTTGGATTTGTTTGTGCGACTCATTTTCCTGCAAGACCTTTGGCAGCGTTGGCTCACAGTCGGTATTCCGATTCTGAAGTTTTGAACACGAGAAAAAATATGATACTCGCTACTAAGTACGTTCATTAAACACTGGTTTACATTGATAAAGTAAACAAATAAAAATCATTTTTCGACTAGCATTATAACAAATTGCTTTTTTATGCAATTTTTAAATTCTCCTGAACAAAAAAGAGTTTTTTGAAAAAATGAACCTGCAAACAGCTCTGATGAATAAAATACCTTGTTTCTCATCAACAACAGGCCATTAAATGAAATTTAAAGATACAAAATGTTCTTTTAGGCAGGTAATAAGAGAAGTACAGGACTTATTGGCGCTGGACAGATCACCTGTAGGCAGCAAAACACCAACACCGATACTAGAAGAATCAGTGCAAAAACCCTTGACGACTTTCAGCACAATCACTCATGGATTCGGAACACCAGCAGTTTGCTCAGCTTTCAGTGCCGTACAGGTTTTAATTTAATTTCTTAAAATTGTTAAGACTGGAATGCTTTTAATCGTTTCTTACAAGTTACATACGTTTCAAACCGTAGATTAAAAAAAAAATGCAGATGTACTTGACTGAAATGCTAAAGTTTAATACAAACTCATCAACGGATATGCGTTGGCAGTACAAACAAACAAATGAAAATTTTGTACCTTCTAACGTTCAACAAACTCATCAACAACAACTACTACAACAACAACTACAACAACAGCAACAACAACAACAATCTGAAAACCGTTTAAGTTCGATTAACGAAGTACTAAAGAATATTTAAATTTTTAGACAAATGCCTATCGTATTATCAAAACATTGTACTTAAGAGTTTTATAAGTTAAAAGTCGTTACTTATACATAATAAAAATATTTTATGACTTTTTTTTTAAATTATAGATATCAATTGTATTTTTTTTTTAAAGATAAGTTAAAACATTAAAATTACTAGTAGTTGGTTTAATAACACTACATACGTTTATGTAAAACTCTTTTTGTACTTCCCTTGAATAACTAGTTATTAAACACTAAACTCAACTAGTTTAGTTTAAGCTATTACTGTATGTATAATTTTTAACAATTAAAATTTAAAATTGTAAAGCTTAATATCAAATTCTGAAAAAAAGCTTGCATTACAAACAGTACTGTAAAAAATATTAGGTTATTTAAAAATTAAATACGAAAATATCTTAAGAAAATATAAAATAAGTTAAGTTTATTTGAAACTTGTTATAAAAAAGCTAATTTTTTGATACTAAACTAATTTACTGCGTTAAAAACATGTTAATAGAAGCAAAATGTTTGTTTAAAACGTTGAACATCATGAATAACTCAACATGTGCAAACAGTTATAATCTAAATAGATTTAAATTTCTTAAAACTTGTAGTTAAGTTTCGATTTGATTAAACTAGAAATTATTTGTATTTTGTTTAGGAAACCTGTTTTATGTAAGCAATAAAATTTTGACTAAAATGTTTCTTTATTTTCGTAATAATATATAAGTATTATATCATTGTACATATTTTAAGTTTAACGGTAGATCAACTATCACGAAGTAAACTTAAATGTCTTTCATTGTTACTAATTGCTTTTGAATTATATTAATCTCTTGACTACTTTACGATAACTTAGTTACTATATAAGTTTGTAAAATATTAAATCTTATTTGCTTTGTATTCTACGGATGAGAATTGCTCGAAACATATATATAGTTTTATCGAAATTATGTGTCTTGTACATCTTGTTGTATAAGAAATTTTTACTTCACAAGTTACAAAGTAAATCTTTATTATGAACACGACTAACTTAATTTAAATTACTCATAAATTGGTTTGTTTTAACAAGTAAATGAACTTTTTTATCTTTACCAAAACTTATAAATTAGGCAACAGTGTAAATATGGCTTTAGTTTTTACTAACATACATTTTTGTAAGCGACATAATTGATGATATTTTAGTAAATACATAATTAATTTATTAAGCTAATCCATTAATTAAGGTGTTTTTAATATGCTCCTTTCAAGTTTATGTAAAAACATAACAACTTAGTTTCGATTATGCCTTTCATATTGTTTTCCTGCCACTAAATTTTAACAAACTTTTATTTAGCAGAATAATAGGTCATTAATAGGTTAGTTAAGATTAGAATAGAACAATTTTAGTTAAAAAAATATTTGTTTTAAAAAGTTAATAGTTTTAGACTAGTTAGTTAAATTCTTATTCATGGGAAAAATAAGGTTGATACTGCCCAATTTGTGAAACCATTTTTTGCATTAAAAACTCGTTTTGTCTCAATTATTTTTTTAAAATATATTACCACTTTATAGAGATCAATTTTATTTAATTGGTACAGTTTGAACAATTTAAAGTAGATATTTTTTAATTCTAAGGTACTTTGAAAAATATCTTGCTGTTACTTTTATCTTTACATCAACATTTTTATCTATAATATTATTCTTTTTATCAAATTTACTGTTTCAATGACTACATATTTGTTAAATATTTACTTTACCAGTCTTAAAGTATTACAGCCAGCTATAATTAAAAGTTTCTTTTAAAGACTTTAGGTTTAAATTAAGTTTATACTTCAACTAAGTCTTTAATTTCTAGCATGAAAACATGCTAGTTAAAACTTATAAAATAAAATTTTTAAAATTTTCACTTATAAAAAATGTCTAATAGAATGAAGATGGTACATGATTAACAAAGTTAAGAAAACTATTAGTGTAGAACAGGGTCAACGAACTGTGGTCTGTAAAGCATGTTTTTATTAAAATTGTGTTGCGTCTCACATAGGTAACATGGGGATTGCATTTTCAAAGTTTTTAAAAGTCACATTAGATATTTTGAGATTTGAAATAAAAAGTAAAAAACATATTTAAACTATTTACTAAAACTCAAAACTTACACAACATATGAAAGTCTAGAAGTTTTGAAGCCTATTAGATAGTTTGGCATCTGCGACAAAGAGTTGAATAAGACCTTATGTACGATTTACGGTCCATTTTAAACTTTAACTAGATATTTTGGGTCTGTTATGAAGAGTAAAACTAAAAACACAAGTGTCACCTGCAAATTAATTAAACTAATCCTGGTCTAGACTACAACTGTTTTTATCCCAAGAAATAAGATTTTATTTTCTGTTTAAAACTATGGTCATGTAGTTCGTGATATATCAAAAATGTTCTACTCTTTTTGTGTTTAAGGATTTGTATCAACTCTATTAATAACACTTGTTTGTTCAAAGCAGGTTTATTTAGCACTTACTATAGTTTTAAACTAACAGTAGAAGCGATGCGAAGTTTAGTTTTTAATTGTGTTATTTTTGTTGCGTTTTACGTGTTTTAAATGATAATTAAAAGTATTTATTTTACTTCAAATATAGGACTTATATTGCCGTATTATTGACTATTTGAGTTTTTTACGTTAGAACTTTTTCGACTAAAACTTTGTTGGATTAACTTTTAATTATCAAATCATCAATAATTTTGTTAAGTTTTAAACAAAATGAAGAAAACTAGTAAATATTAAAAAGTTAGAATAAGTATATATGTTTATTAATTAGATGTTTAAAATGGCATTGCAGCTAATCTGCTCATAAAATTAAAAACTGTTTTTTTAGATCCTAAAACTTTTAATAACCAAGGGTTAGTATTAGGTTTCCAATTTTGAGTATTTAAATTTGTGATATTAATTAACAACAAATAAAATAGGTCGGTACATTACTGAGATATGATAGTTTGGCAAGTCTAACATTTTTTATTTAAAAGCGTTTTTGGTTCTACAATGTGCACGTAAAAGAAATATGTAAAGTATTGAGGACTATGTTTAAAAGATTTTATATAAGACTACTTATTGACATGCAAAAGTGATACTAGTTGTAAAACAGATAACTAACTGTTTTTCATAACACATTAATACTTTTATACTAAAAGAAGTCTATATCATAAAACTGAACTTCAAAATAAATTTAGCGAGAATTGTTTATTAGTTTTTAAAACTGTATTAGTTCTAACAAGTTTTAATAACAAAAACTATAGCTTTGTTTGACTGAAAATGTTTTACTAAAGTTTTTTTTTTCTAATGTAAATTTTGTTTTCGAAGTAAAACTTTATAAACAATTAAAATGGTATAAAACATGTAAAAACTTATAAGATTAGAGTTCAAGAAATTTAAAAAAATTTAGTTCAAGGTATTGCTCTACTATAAAAAGTACTAATAATTAAAATTTTAGCAAACAATTACATATATTTTTTAATTGGCAGAAGAATGGCGCAAGTTAAACAACAACCTAACTATTCAGAAAACCTGCTAATTTTGTTTATTCTCATTTAAGTTCATCCACCTACTGTCAATATTTCTTCGAGTATGTTCATAGCTTTTCTTAGTGCAGGAAAAAGAGAATCTAAAAGAACCAGCGTTCCAGCTTCATTTACCCATTCTTGCCCCATTTCAGCACATAAAGGGTTAATAGCTTCAAATAAAACGCCAATAATGGTGCTTGTGTTTGCCTGTTGATAAGCTTTGACAATAAATTCATTTACATCCGTGTTAAATACCTGGACTATTTCGCTCATTTGTTTGGTGGTTTGAGACCACTGCTCTTCAAAATACGACATTTCCGTTTGTTTATCTTAAAAATAGTAGTTTTTATTCTCAGTTTGAGTTTTAGTGTAAACACATATTTAAAAACCATAACAAGATAATACTTGTTATGCTACTTTACTTTTTTTACTACTATTATAATAACAAAAAATTGTTGCAAAACTTAACAAAAACAAATCTGAAGTAAAGCCGAAACTAAGCAAAGTTGTTAAATTATTTAAGTGTAAACTAAAGTTTAGATTTAAAAAAAAGTTCAAATGCTACTTTAGTTAATACAAAGTTTATAAAAGCATTGATTGCTTAAGTTTATATCAGACACACAATACGGATAACTAACATCAGTTTAAAGTTATGTATTGTATTCACACGTGTTCTTCAAAAAAAAATTGAGAGCTAGAAACAATAAATATCTTAGAGATATTGAAGTATGTCACATCTGGAACAGGATCGTCTAAAGCCATTTTTTAATGCTGTATTTGTTTAAAGTTTTAATAAAATAATTAGGTTTTTTGTTATTATTTACTTTTTAAGTATTTTTCTAACTAGACTTTGTCAGAGTTAATTTATCTACGAGAACAAACTTGAACAAACTTAAACAAACTTTTATTTTGATATTGTTTTCTATCGATAATACTAGTGTGTTGCTTTTGTGTAGTTAACTTTATCGTTAACATTTTTTTCTTCTCCTGCAAATTGGTAAAAGAAACTATTATTAAAATTTCAGTACATGTTCTTATTCTTAAGTCTACAAATATAAACATCCTTAAAAATTGTTTCTAATATACATTTGTCCTAAGTTGGAATAGAACACACTAATCTGGTCTCGATACTTTAAAAATGTATTAACGATATAGAGTCTGTTCAAAGTAAATACACCAGATTAATCTTCAACCGTTGCAATATTTCTAATACATTTTACCTTGATAGACTAACAAAATTTAGTTTTAAATCCTTAGAATACAGGAGACTTGTATTTGACCTCATTACTTTTTTAAACTACTTAACAATAAATTACAATTATATAACGTAAATTCATTTTGATAATTAGTCTAAAAATTTGAAAATTTTTGTTAAGTGTTTAGGTGTTTTAGGTGTTAAGGCGCTTTGAATTAGAAATTATTTTTATTTAGTTTGTCTTCATATCTTATAAGCTCTTTTTATTTAAATTGAAAGTAAAATATTTTTAAATTTTTACAATTTTTTTGCATAAATTGTTATTAATTGATGATTTCTTGTTTTGAGAAAAACACTTTTTTGAAAATAAAGTTACAAATTATTTGAAGTCATATTATTTCAATAAGTTTTAATACTCAACTATTTACTTTGTAGGAAATTTTTTACATATTTTTTTATAACTAAACTGTCTCACAGTTTTTAAAAATATTTTAAAGCTTTTAAAAACAGAGGTGTCACACAAAGTGACACACAAATTTTGAGTGAGGGGTACTAACTAGTATATATACTAAATAAACTTGACAAATAGTGTGTTATAGTTTTAGTCAAGATATTGATACATTGTCTACTAAACGTGATATACAGATATGTCGCAGGTTCAAACCATTTAGATATTTTCTATTAATTTTCTTATCAGATATAAACTAATTGAACTTAATCTAAGACTTGCCGTTAACATGAATTGATATCGTTTTTTATCTATTTTAGATGTTATAATTTCAAAAAACTAATAGTTAACTAACTTAAATGTATCATAGAAATCAAGAAAGCTAATTAGTATAGACACTAGATAAACTCCACATTTTTTGGCAGCCTTTTACTAATAAACTAAATGGTCTGAGTCAACTTGAGTTTTTAAACCCTGTTTAATATAAGCCCGAGTTATCTTAGTATACTCAATGTGTGGCAACCCTGCATTTATCTATTTGGATAAGTAAAACATAACTTGACTTATACTAATAAAAATGTTATTTGAAATTTGTTTATAATTAAAATATTAGGTTTGTATTGGGTTATATATAACTACTTCCTAAATATGTTTTAGCTAAATTTGTGAACTAATTTTTTTTATTTCATTTCAATTACCATCAGACTATAAACTTAACTATGGTGACATTTTAACTTTTTTTTAAAAAGGTTGTTTAAGAATGAATTTTACTTTCTTTTGTCCCACTGAATACTTAAACTGTTAACTTTTAGATAATTTAGCAATTGGCTTTGATACTACTCGAAAGCACTTAAAGTGAAGGCACTTTTTAGTCTTACCAAGACATATAAGTATCTAGTAAACATTAAAATAACTACTTGAACCTTTGAAAAAAAAAAACCTTATGGACATGAAAAAAATTAAGAATCTTATTTAAAATAAAAATTTAAAATATTTTTATAGCAGGACTTTTAAGAGTCTAGTTATATATTTTATACTTATAAAGAAAATCATAGAGTGTATACAGACAATATTGTTATAAATAACTTGAAAAAAGTGTGCATCATTTTTAACATTTTCAGACTCCTCAAATACATTAGACTAAACAACGAAAAGTTCCCATTTAAGTTGTATAATACAAATTAAAACGATTTGAATTATATGTACAAATATAATGCTAATAATTAAAATAAAAAAACTTTAAAATATATTTTAATAAATATAAAAAAAGAAAAATATAAATTAATTTAATATGTAATATACTTTTTATATAAGTCTAATACAAAAAGAACTTCAATAGTGACTCATTTACAAATGCACTTGTCCTGCTATTTTAGATGTTTTAGTTAATGACGAAAACTTTGCAAGTCCGAATTAAGCTTGTAAAAGAAAAATAAAACAGAGAAACTTATTAAATTAAATACTAGAACAAAATATATTTTAAGCTAGCTTTCTTACAACAATAACATACTAATAAAATATATCAAATAGTACAGCTATTTGTATATATATTTTTTATTATTCTATCTTTACAGTATAATACTAATTTAGTGCTCTAGTATAATAGGGTTGCCAAAAACATAGACACAAACATTTTTGATATTAAAAAAATAAATGTTTGTTTATAAATGTTCTTAAAATGTAATTTTCGAGTAATTTTTCAAATTTGTAATTTGTGTCAATTTTCTCATATAAATGTGCCATCTTTGTTTATTATTTGTTTCTTAGATGTTAGGTTCTTATAAGAAAGTCGTCAGACATTTACCTTAACATGGAAATTAAAATTAAAACAACTAAATTTTTATGCAGTGTTAAGTATTCTTTATCGTAAAAAAATGGCATTTTGTTTGTCTTTTTCTAGTGATAGTTTCGCTCTATCGTAGTATTAATATTATATCAAATTTTTGCCTATTTTGTTTAAATAAAAACAAGTAAGCATCATTTTTAAGTTATAGGCGTACAAACATTTAAAATTTAATTTTATTATTCATGTTAAATTCATAATTATTCATGTTATGTAAAGAAAAGTCCAATTCTGAAAAAAATATTGCATTTCTGCTATTATTACAAGTTGTAAAATAGTTACTATATTATAAATTAATATTTTAGCTACTAAGTTATATATTTCTGATGACCTTTAAAACTAAATACACCAGTTAAAAATAATACTAAAAATAAAAACTATGTCATCAAAGTTATTACTTGGAAAAAAATATAGTCATTACTTTGGGTTATTATATTTTTTTAAACTTTTTATTTTAGCTGTTATCTTACTAATAAAGTTTTTAAATAAATTTTTATACACATTATTTAGTTAATTTTCGTTGAGTTTAATTTTATTCATTTATTTAACTGATTGTTTTGTTAGTAAATATTTAAATACTTAAATGTTAAAAAATTAAATCTAATATCTCGTAAGTAATTTTATAAGTATGTGGTGTACGACTCGATAAGCGAAAGGTTTTTTTGTACACCAGGTCCTTAGACCAAACGTTTTGAGCGCTTTTTTATCGTTCAATAAGCAATATATATATGTTAGACCAGTGCTTCTGAAATGGGGTTCCGCGAAGCCTTTCGAAATTTATAAAAGAAACATTTTTTTAATTGAACATTTGATGTAAAATTAAAATTAGGGGTTCGCGGAGAAGTTGAACTTTGGAAAAGGGTTCCGCCACTAGAAAAAGGTTCAGATGCACTGTATTAGACCATTAAATTTAAAAAAAAAAAACTTGAATATTGAAAAAAAGTTTGAACCAGGAGTCAGCTCGGCAGGCATATGATGTCGTGGATAAAAATTCGAAAGTATAAAATCTAATTAATAATAATTTTGCTCGCCGTAGTTTTTGTATCAGTTTTTACTCTTTAATTCAAATCCAATTTGTAAAATCAACCTAAGATATTTTTTGCTGTACATTTCTTATTTCAGAGTATCTAGTGCAAGTTTCAAACTTTTGAATTAGCGGGCCTCATCCCGTTTGCGTTCTTGCAGGCCGCACTTTTACACTTCGCGCGTCAACTGCAATCAAAGGCGCTTCTAATCGGCTAAAATTTTACTTTTGATTTTAGTACAAAAATATTTTCTTTCAGTTTATTCTTTATATATTTAAGTAAGCTGGGTTAGTGATAATGGTATTGTTTATATTTTTTGCGTCAGGTCGTTTAGGAATAAGAGTAAAGGTGATTTTATTATAATGTTAATAATCACTTTATCTCATTGTATACTGTAAGAATAAAAAAGTTCAAAAGCCGACTTCGCGGGCTGCAATTGACAAATATCTGTTTTAGCCAAAATTATAACAAAAAAAAAATTTAAAACTACACTTTTGTACAAAACAATGTTTCATTTAAAAACTATTTAAAAAAATAAGTTTAATTCTGCTGCCGGGAATTTTTAACACTTAATACAGTTCTTTTTCCAAGTTTGTGAACATTTAATTTCTACTTTAGCACCACATCTGTTAAAAGACAAACTTGTACATATACTTTAAAACTCCATTGAGCTGGCTTTTTATAGTAAAGAGAAAATTTTTATTTTTTGTGAATTCTGTACTTTTTTAAATTGTTGTTTTAAAAAAAAAAATGGATTTATTTCAAACAATAAAATAAACAGCTAGTAATGTAACTATTTAACATAAAATATACTGAACAGAAACTTTGCAAAAAGCTGATTAAACTAAAATTTTTGGTTTTTATGTGAATCGATTTATAATTACTAGATAGTTAAAAAACATGTTTACTATTACTATTTTAACTAAGTATAATTAAAAAAAAACGACCATTAAACAAAAAATTTCAAAGTTGTAAATACTGTTAATTTATAAACACTAAATCACTAAAATAGTTTTCAGCATGATTTACTTCTACTTAAAATCTTGTTTTAAATGTAAACCTAAGAAGATTACTAAAGTTTAGACTGGAGCTTTTATAAACATAATTGAAATATTATTACCAGAAAACGCCACGCAAATACTCAAACATTAAACCTGGAATTGAAATAAACAAACTTTTATATAGCGCTATATTCTCATTATTTATGCTTTCAACTTTATAAACGTTTTTGCAATTCGAGATGAGTAACAAAGTATTGGTAAATTATCAATTTCTAATGTTAACTAAAAATATGTTTTTTATTCTAGTTTTTGTATGACTAAAAATTTATGGAAGAAATTTTTTAAGCCAACCGATGTTAAGCCAACAATGTAGAACTTAGTTTGTCTCAAATTTCATTTTCAAATTTTAGCTAGATGAAGTCAATCTTTCTATTAAGTTTAAATTAAGATTATCAACGGGTATTTTAGAGTTATAGTGCAGTGCAGTTATTTGTTCATTAGCATAGTTAAATTAAAAATAAATAAAAAAATGTATTTTTTTAATGATAGTAAGGAGTTAAAATAGAAAAGTTTATTTATATATAAAAAAGTATGTTAATTAATAAGCCAAAACTTTTAGAAAAGTTATAATCAAAGTTAATGTAAAATTGTTATTCTAAGTTTAAGGATATTTTTTAGTGATGTACTTCAAATAACTAAAACATTGAACAAAATCATTCTTTAATTTAAGTTAAAAAAACATCAAATAAATGATTTACATAAAATAAATTTGATTTGGTTTTAGATCTTGAAATAGCACTTCATTGGTAAAATAGTTTAAAGTAACTACAACAAATGAACATTAGTTTACAAATGTCACTCTTCATTATTTAGCATTTATATGTTAACTTGTTTTTGTTATAGTCTATAGGTTGTAATTACAATTATTAGATGTTTGTAAACACTAATGTTTAATCAAAACTAAGTATATTTTAATAACTTTAATGGTGTCCAGTAAACTTTAAAAAGTTTATATTTATACACTTGTAATTGTATTCAGTACAATTCAGGATTGATTGTGAAGTTTCTTCAGACTTGACAATGTCTTATACCATAATATGTATTTAAATGATTACGGGGCTCAGTAAATCGTCAACAAAATCAAAATATATAATTATACATCAATTTAAATGTTGACAATTATCGTTTTCGTAATTTAATTATCGTTTTATTGTAAAAGTTTTATGGGGTCCCTAAATAATAACATAAAACTATTTAATTGTAGTTTAATATAAAACTACAAATATATTTTAAACTATATAACTGTAAAGATGTTTAGTACAACCAAGGGACGTAGCTAGCTATAAAAAGTTACGATCAGCAAAAATTTAAAACATCAGAAAAGACGCGAAATAAAATCTAGCGGGAACAGAGTAATTTAAACTATCTTAAATGTTATTGAACTCTTTATCAAAAAATGCAGTTATGCTAATACTTCAATAATAAATGAAATTTTGATGTATGAGTGTTGCTCCACACACCTTAAGATTCTTATATAATGCCACTTGTGTAAACTTATACAACTTTAATTGAAATAAGTACCTGAAAATCACAATATATCTAGAAAACAGTAATATTGTTAACTGTACAACTTTCAAAATTTTTTTTTTGAATTAGATTTTTTAGAAAAAATCGAACATTCAAGTAGAAACACCATTAAATTATGAAATATTTTGTGACAAAAAGTTGCATGATCTTGATTTTTGAAGAAAAAACTAAATGTTTTATTAGAATCAATTTCGCAATGCATATCTTTTTAATAAATGATATCTAATATGAGCTAAATTCATCAAACTTAAGTATATTTATTTCCTTTAACTTTTACGACATTAAAAGTGCCAAAGAGTACAAATATGTCTAAATTCAGGAGTGCAAAACCAAGTTTAAATGGAAGCAAAGAACTAAGAAAGCAGGGCCTTTTTAAGCTAAAAAATCGAATCAAAAACTTGTTTTTTTTTTGGAAAAAGTATTCGTTTCTGCAGATTATCAGAAACGTATCAATCTACGTGCTTGGTACTATCCAAACTGTGTGAAAAACTGCATAATTGATATTTTATAATTTTTCTATTGTAAAAATTCGTGTGGCCCCGACGGTCAAAAAAACATTTATTTCTAAGTATGTCTCGTACGATTCAGTTGTTTTTAAATACTTACATATGACGTATTTTCGTTAAAATTTAATTTAAGGTCTTTCATAGGTATACCGTAGAAGTTCTACAACAATTTAATATTTACCCTTATTTGGTAGTTTCAAGTATAAACAAAAAAAAATCCGATTAAATTTTGAGAAAATGTGAACTTTGTAAAAGCTTTTAGATACTATTGCATGGACCAATTTACTTAGTTGTTAACATCCAAGGAATTGACAAGTTGTGAAATTAGCCGAAATTTTATCAAGTCGTCGATTTGAGCTAGCAACATTTAATTTTTAGTTAAAGTTATTTTCAAAATTTTCATTAAAAGTGAAAAATAGCTTTAAAACTGCCAGCATGTTATAGTGTTTCCATTAAAGTGAAAAAAATATGTACTATGTCACCAGATTTAGAAGTAACTTTTATAAAACTTATAAACTTTAAGCTGTCATTATCTGTTAATTATTTCGTCATCTTAAATTTTTGACAGCTGTGCTACTGTAAAATTGATCTTAAATAAATCTGTGGGTTTTACTACATAGTAGATACTAAGACCTTGAATAGTTATAGGTATTAGCTATAAAATACTAAACTTTATTTAGTTTCTATCAGCAACTTAAGTTTTAAAACATTTTTGTTAGCATTGTTATTTAGTATGCTACAAATTTTTACAATCTCTGATATAGTTTGCAAATTTAAGCCTAGTGAAAAACTGGCTAAAACTAAAACCTAACTTTTGGTTTTCTAAATTAAATTGATTTTGTTACTATTTTGCTGTTAACAAATTTTGTTTTTTTTAAGAAAGTTTTCGAATACAATATGAATACAAAAATAAAGTTTGATCTTTAAAAGACTTTTGTCGAGAAAACTTGTTTCGCTATCCACGCGACTTAAAGTAGAGTTTAATGTGATAGAAAGAGAATGAGAATACAATTCCAGTTAAACTTAAAACTTTAAACCTGCATTATTTCAAATATTTTATCACATTTTGTTTTGTATATTTAAATGCAACAACTTATTTAAGTTTAGTCTTTTAATTTGTAAAAGGTACATAATATGTATAAGAAAACCTTAACATTTTCTAGGGATCACTATGAGTATTTCTAAAACATCCATTACACAGCTGTAAAATTAAAAATTAATACTTTTAGCGGTTGTAAAAATTTAAATTATATTAGTGTGCTAAGAGAACACCTATTGCTTTAAAAATTCTTAAAAATCAATTGAAGCTAAGTTTAATACAAGTATTTTATCACGATGTCAAAACAGCTGCATAGAATTTCTAGATGATGTGTTGAAATTTCAATAAAACTTGACGCTAATTTGCAATCGTTACACTACAATTGAAATGAATTAAGAATTTCACACATAAATACAAAGTAACACATTATTTTAAACTAGTTGTCATCACTTTTATCAAATGTTCAATTGGGTTGAGAGTTTTAAACTTAAAAATAGTTGTTAACCATGTGTTGTGAAGCAAACGTTTAACGTTGCATTAGTAGGTTTTTACGCTTTGTTTACTTCGAAAAAATTACGTTTAGTTTTCAAACCTTTGAAATAACAATGAATCGAAGTTGTTTTGCTAAAACCACATTTTAAAACTAATTTCAACCTTACTCGTTACCAATGTGATATGATATCTAAATTTGTCATAACTTGTTTTAAACAGTTTTGGTGAAGCTAATTTTACTTTTCACCAGTAACGTCTTTAACCTTAAGCATTCGAAAATAATGAATAAAAAAAACTTTTTATTTAAGGTACTCTGTATTTTAACATTTGTTAAAGTGTTTTATGGACCGAAGTTGTTAATTAACAAAGATATCAAGAATTTAATTTCAAAAATAATTGTTATTTTTTTTTACCTTTTTAAATCATAGTGGTAAAAAATATAAGTTTCACGTATTAAACAACATTTTTTTTTGCTTAAAACATAAAATAAAAAACATCTTAAATATAATTGTAGACCTCTATTATTCTGCTTTTAACTTCTAGCCTTTGTAAACCGATTTCCAATCGTAAAAAAACTGTTTCAGCATTTATTAATAAAAGTATTTTAAATTTACTCTAAGCGAAAATATACAACAAATAAAATGCTACTTTACGTAGCTTAATAGATAAAACACTACAAAATTAATTGATTTAAAGCTATATGTTTGTTTAAAAACTACTTTTAAGTATTTTGACTTTTTAATGATTGTAACTTAAAGTAATCAATTCTCCAAAACGTACAATTACTAATTTGCTACTTTAAGTTACTTAATGAAAAAAGTATTTAAAAGCAGTCGCCCTACTTGTATTGAACTGTTGCAACATGCTTTCGATTTTATTAAAGCTCATCGGTTAGCCATAACTGAAAAGCCTGCTGTCTTTTATCAACAAAAAAGATTTAAAGTGTTTTATTTTGTTTATATCAAACTTCAGACTTCTCAGTAGACTAAGACCATGTGGTTGTTTCATCTAATAGCTTCTTCATCTGACAATCTGTCTCGTTTATCTGATCTTCTTAAATTTACAAACTTACAAACAGAATGGATTAATTCAATTTATTATACTGTTTTACTAATTTGTTTAAAATAATGTATATATGGTGGACTGCATTTTAGAAAGTTATCTACTTTAAAGATCTAAAAAATGATATCACTAATAATCTTAAGTTCAAATAGCCAATATTTATTTCGGCCATCATCAACAATGTTGAGATGTTTTATGCCATCGATAATAAACAATGAACTTTACCGCAAGATCAACAACAAATGTTGTTGATCTTGCGGTAAAGTTCATTGTTTATTATCGATGGCATAAAACATCTCAACATTGTTGATGATGGCCGAAATAAATATTGGCTAAAATTGATCAAATGAGCGCAGACTACAATCTCACAACAAGCTGACAATGTCTTAGACGTTGAGCTGTGAATGATATAGCTGTGTCATTTTTTCAACTTTACCCACAAACGTTCGCTTCAGTACTTAGTACTTAAGCCCGTTTGTTTAAGATCACAATAGCGGTTTCTCGCGACTATTCCTGCCTGATGAGTCCTAATAAGGACGAAACCGGTCGTAGGATTGTCTCGGATGCTGTTGTTGTTGATCTTGCGGTAAAGTTCATTGTTTATTATTTAAGTTCAAATAGCTATTTTAAGAATTATACGGTCTTAAGGAAGCAATCATACTTACAAAATAGATTTAAAATTCTTTGACTTACAACAAATATATTCACATATTAACACCTTAAAAATAACAAAAAGTACTATAATGTAGACACACTAAATTAACTATCACATATACATAACAAATGTCATATCAAGTCTATCTTGCTCCCTCATGCGTACCAACATTATGACGACCCGTCCAAACACACTCCATTACAGGTGACCTCTGCCACAGTCTTCAGCAGAAATGTCATATCCCTCTCTCCCAATTCTCTGCAGTTGATCCGCATCATTTGGTAGTGCTTGTCAATCCACGACTTCTTGATCCAACCTGCAGGAGCGACACATTCCAAGTCATGGTCGACGACCAAGATTTTATCCTTGGTCGTCACCACGCCAGCAACGTTTTGGAGCCAAGGAACGATTCCATCTACGAACTTCCCATCCGCAAAGATGACGACCAGCGAATCCCCGCGGAAGCTTGGTGTCTTCATGCCACCTTTCACGAACTGGAAGGTTCGCTCAACACCTATCAGGATGTTTTATTAATCAACAAACGACCAATTAAAAATACAAGAATATTTTTTTATTATACACAATCAATAGTTTTTTGGATTTGTTTTAAAATAAAAATAACGTAAAGTATGCTCTGTCTAAATAAAACACACTTAAAAAAGCTACCTAATGGCGTGAAAATGCTTGTGAAGACGGTTTCTGGGTAGCTGATGGCACCTGGTAGCTGTTCCAACTTGCTTTTAAAAACCCTGCTAATGCTACTTTCAGTAAAATCGACGTAGTGAACCATAACATTTGCAACTTCCATTTTTAAATATACTACTACTCTAAAATGTTGTAGGATTTTGGTTGTTAATAAGTAAAAGTTTCATTATTTATTTTTTTGGATTTTAGAACATTTAGAGTTTAATGGTCATTGTGCTTATTTACACCTTACCTTTTTAAATAAAAAAACGACTAATTTTTATGATTTAAATAAAATAGAAAATGCAATTAAGTCTTAATCAAGTTTATTTGCTTTAGCTTGTAAATGTTATAATCGGTTATAAGTCAAGTATGACATTAAACTATTTGTTTCTTATAAAACAGTTAGAAATGTTACTTTGATTTATAAAATTTGTTATGGTTTAAAATAAAATAATGAGAACACAACTTTTATAAGAAAAATAGTTAAAACTGTAATTCAAAAATGCAATAGAAAAGGTTGATCAGGCGCAATTAAGCTTATTAGTTTTGCATAAGCTTTAAATCAAATACTTTCTTTTATTAATCATTTAACAGCAAACTAGTGATGCTAAACTGTTTGTTTGTTATAAACACTTGTACACATTGCTTATAATAATGAACACTTTATTTAATTTTCATAATAAAACTAACTTAAAAATCTCATTCAAACTTAATAAACTATAGAAAAAAGGCTACACTAACTACTAAAAAAACTGTGAATGTGTTAGTAGTACATAAGCCAAAGAAAGTATTTTAAGGAAATACACTTTGATAGTCTGACAAACTGAAACTAAATGAATCAGAGCGCTCATCTATAAAACTCAACTTTTCATTTAAGCAGTCAACCGTATAAGAATTTGTTTTTTAAACATGAGAAACAACAAACAAACAAGTTAAAGCGTGATGACAGTGTTGACATGACGAAATGTGTTGACTTCACAGTAGTGTGTAATTAAAACCACTTTGAAAGTTTTTATTTAATGATGCAATTTATGCTAAATTAGTTGTATGTATAAGACTGAACTGAGACAATCACCGCCGCTGTTATTCAACTAATAAATGGTCAAATTCTTTAGTTATATAATAAGCATTTGAGTTCAAAAAATGGTAAATTAGTTCATTGTCAGTTAAATAATAAAAAAAAAAAAACATTTTTGAGTTTTAAATCAACTCTTTGTAGCAACGAATAATATCAAAAGCAAAAATATAATCAATTTAAGTTAAAAAAAAGTGAATATAAAGCTACAACTATTAAACAAAAACATTTTGTATAAATTATTAACAAATCGAACATAGAAAATATTTATGATGAACTTTTCTATAAGCTACTTGACTTAGGAAATAATTTCACAAGTAATCATACAAGTTACTAAATTTTCAAGTAGTTTTTCTCGTTTTTAGTTTTAAAGCTTGACTATTCAAATAATTTTTTACTTTCGATGTAGCTTTTTTTAAAAATGCTTTGATCTTTTTCAACCTTTGAAGTTTCGGTAGCAAGAACATCACGCGACAATGAAAAGTTTGTTGATCGTTTCGTGAATTTTTGCTTTGAAATTTTTCTGCTAGTGAAATTTTAAGTACATAAAACTGAAATGAGATACTAGCCGCACAAAACATTTGACCCTTACCTGACACGTCATGAAGATTTTCACACAAACGCGCGCGAAGAGTGATTTTAAATATTTTCGAAAACAGCTTGTAAAAAGTTGCTTGCACAGCTGCAAAAATAAAATCAAAACATTTTTTTTTAACTTTTCTAAAACACAAACGAGCCAGAAGCTATTTTTATCTAACACAGCTGCATTTTAAATGTGATAGTAAAAATATTTCATAACTTTTTTTAAGCATATGTAGTTGAATTTTTAATGGCCTTCATTGAGTTTTACACATACAGGAAAGACAATGTTAATGTCGCCAAGTGGATAAATGTTAAACCAACATTATATAAGCAGGTGTCAAATTTGCAATCGTACGAAATAGCACGAGCGGACTAAATTGCACAAAGACACTCTTACACGAAGGGTCACTTTTGTATGAGGACACTTTTGCACGGAAACATTTTTGAATGGATTGAATAAATTGTTTTATTTTTTTTAATATTTTTTTTACTATCACTGTTAACCTAACCCTTACCCTCAGTTGGTAAATTATTTTTAATCTGTTAAATAGTAATTCTAATTTGTTCATTTTTTTGTTTTTTAATTATAAAAATTATTAATTTTTTTTATCGTTGTTATCCCTAAATTTTACCCTCGTTCAGTTTTTTTTTTGGTTTTATAATAATTTAATTTTCAGTTATTTTTTCTGTTTTTTTGTATACATTTTTTTTTATTACTCTCAGGCAAAAGTTAACCCTCCGTGCAAAATTGTAAGTCGTGCAAAATCGACCCTTAATGCAACATTTTCATCGTGAAATTTTACTACTTGTGTTGTTAAAAAAACAAGCTCTTAATATCTATTTTCAATTTTCTTTGAGTAATTTGAGCTATCTTTTTTGAAATGTATTATGAAAGTATTTCCTTATTGTACTAATACGTATTAATTTTAGATAATTGCTTAATGCTTAGTCTTGGGTTTTCCGAAAACTGGCCATATTGCTCCCGTAGAGACATCAGCCAGGGGGCGGTTAGCTGCAAAGGTGTTAAATGGGGCGATCATGACTAGATCATAGGGGTTACATAAATAAATTTCACGAGAAATTTGAAACTTACAGATGTTATTCGGGGTTTGTGCTAAAGAGCAAAAAAAAACTTGTTTTATGGGGTTTGGAAACCCTAGTTTAGTCATTTTTTCAAATATTTTTTTGACTAGAATAAAATTTAAATTGCAATATTTCAATAGTCAGTTTAAAACAACTTAATTTTTTTAAACTTTTATCATTTATCTTTATCGTTTAGCTTACCATGAAAACTAAATTTGTATTTAGCCAAACTTAGAATTACTGTGAATTTTATTTTATAGCTTTCAGGCTAGCTTAACACAAATTTAACTTTTGATTAAATTTAACATTTTCAAGACAAAATCCACCAGCAGCTAAAATAGTTGTATAAGTGGGCGATAATTGTAAAAACAATTATGATCTAACCTATATTAATGATAATTAAGAATATTGTAAGGTTTACTACGTTCAGAGTCATTAGAATTAGGAAACTTCATTTTAACAGACAAACTATGAAAAGTTCTTTTAAATTTTACTTTTAAAGAAGTTTACTTAAGAGATATTACAGTAACCAAAGACTTCATAAACGTTTTTGTAGCAGCAAAGAAGCGTAGAAAATGCAACAGCAAGGTCTTTCTCAAGGCCTAAAAATTTAACTAACTTAAGTAAATACTATTTTCCTAAAAAACTCACAAAGTTGCTTTTATATTTTTATTACTGTTGTTAGATATAGAATAGCTTGAATTTTTAGGCACATGATAAACAGTGTTTAAATTTATCACTGTACTTCTTCCTTTTAATTCGAACGTAATACTTTCACCTTTTTCGTCACAAAGCACACAAAAGCTAGTTTATAACTACATAGAGCATTATATAATAAAACAGAACATTGATAAACGGTTTAATTTGAAAATATACACTTGAGTAATCACCAGTTAGACATAAGAACATTGTTTAAAAACCAGCATGTGTTTCAATGTTATTACAAACTAATTAAAAATTTGTACACAGTAATCAACAGTGTATATAAAGAATGAAAAAAAAACACTATGTTTAGTTTTACCTGTAGTAATTGGGATTTTTTTGAAAGTTTTAAAGAAATAATAGATTTAAAGGTATGCTAGTTCAAAAACTAAAACTAATAAAGCTATGAAAATTTAAAACATTATTTGTCTTTAAGAGAGACAAAAGTTTAACAAACTAAAGTATTATTAATAGTTACAGGTTTGCCAAAGGCTTTTCGAATATTTTCCAAATTTAAAAAAATACAATTTTTTTGTCCATTTTTAGAATAAAATTAAGATTAAGGTAAAAACTGTCCTAAAAGTATAAACACATTAAAAGACACTGTAAACCTACTTTAAATGTTTTTTATAATAAAAAATACAAAAAAAAAACGTTTTTCATTGTTGTATACTTTTTGTATCTTATCGATATTCATGTAACAATAGTATAAAATTCCACAGTTCTTAGTGTTTTTTGTTCAAATTTCGAGTTTTTTTTTGCAAAACTATCCAAATTTCAAGTTTTTCCAGGAATCCTGTTTTTTAGGCAACCTTGAATTAATTTTTAATTTGTTATAAAAAAGAAGCTTTTAAGTGAAAATGATGTTTTTTTTGTTTTAACTATGATAGTTCATACTTTATAAGTAAAACTATTTCTAATTCTATTTTACTAAAAGGTTTAGTATCTTATATCTTCGAATGTAGATAAGCTTAACAAGTTATTTATGTATAAAATGTTTTAAAGGGTTTTTCAAAATGCGACAAACACGTATTTACTTTTTTACAAAATTATTTTAAAATATTGGAAGATTATACTTAATTATCAATTACATAAGTAACACGTTCTTATTTTGAGAAAACAACTAATGAAAATTAAAATACGTATAAAAAACAATTTACTAAAACCCATTAACCAACGAAAACTTTTTGTTTAGTACAGTACGGTTATATAATAAAGTTTCAACATTTTGCATTATCAACATTTAACGTGTACATTATGTCAAACCTGTTGAGTTGATTAAAATAGGATCTGACATGTTAAAAATCATATGTTGACGCATTAAAATAGATAATAATTTTAACATAACAGTACGTAATATATATTCTTAATGAACTCGGTGAAAGTTTTTTTTTTCAAGTTTTTATTTAAATTATTCGTTAACTGAATTACAATGTTTTTTTATAACTTTTTTTTTCGATAAAAAAAATTTGCTTGTTCAATGTCAATATCGTAATTATACTTTTAAACTTTAATATAGTAAATAAATACTTACTGATACGTAATCTAAATATAAGTTTAAATTAATATACTATACATAAGAAATTTATTGTTTTAAAGCAAATAATGGCAGCATTAACGAAATAATCTCTACACTTTTTTTTATACGAACTCAACTTCTTTATATTACATGGGATCGGGTCAAAATTGCAGGAGATTACTTAATTGCATGAGAGCACAACATTGCACAAGGGGACAAAACTGCACGAGGTAAAAAAATGCACGGAAGATAAATTTTGCCCGAGTTACATTTTTTTGGACATGTTCAAAATCCACCCGCGATCAAAATCAACCCTGTCAAATTCGAGAAACGATCAAGGGTAGGGGGTTACAGTGAAAATAAAAAAAAAACAAATAAAAAAAAAATCAGGTGGATTTTGAACACGGTTGGATTTTGATATTATACCCAACTTTACACAGAGGGTTATTTTTGCAAGATAGTAGAATATTTTTTGTAACACAATTTAACTTAACAATGTGTTTGGATTTAATCCATTTAAAGTAAAAATGAAGTCTATGAGTTTTTGTTGTTTGATGTAAATAAGATATTTAAAATCGGTATAAATGGTGCTTCGCTTGTTTAGGATAAAGGGTAAAGCTATATCATTAGCGTATATTTTTAACTCAATATAATATTTTCTAGTCAATAGCAACCGAACAAATTAAATAAAAAAAGTTATTTAAGAATCTTTTTTTTTTTTTTAGGGGATATATAGTTGTTATGTTTTAATATAGAAAAACGGAGATAAAAAAATCAATCAAAACAACAACAAATTAAAATAAAAATCAATAAAATGACTACTTTCTCAAATTTACTCTACTTAACAATTAACTAAACTTTACAAAAATATTTCAAAGTGATTCCTAGAATGACTGTATTTTGTAGGTCAAAATAAATACTAAGCACACATTTTTTTAAGTTATATATCAAAAAATTGTTTTTAGATATGTTTCACATATGCTATTGCATTTGACCCTCAAAAACTTAAACTGTAGATGTTCACCAAAACTACCCATATTTTGCCATAATTGCCTTGTATTTTTCAATATTACCATTATTTACTATTATTGCAATAGATGTACACTATATTCACTTTCAGCTTAATAATTCGCAAAAATTGTTCTACAACTTGCATCCATTTACCAGTTTTAATCATTTTTATGTCTTAAAGTCTAAAATATTTTGTTTATACAGTTTGTTATTATTCTATTAGTAAGTAATTGTTACTTTTTATTAGTTTATACTTAAAGAAACAACTAATAAATTTTTTTTTGTTAAATTATCCTTTTGTGTAAATAGATTTGTTTTTAACTTGTAATATTTTAATTAATGCTTTTATTCAATATAATTTAAAGTAGTGTAAATTTATCTTACATTAAATTTACAAAAGTTATAAAAATTTCCTGTATAAGAGTTTTTAATTATTTTTTTTTATTTAGTTTTATTAAACAAATTCATTTTATCTCAATATTTTATTTACATATAAAATAATTTTTGTATAGATAAAGTTGATGTTTACATTTAATTTTAAATAAAATAATATTTGTTTACATTTTTCCACCTAAAAAAACTACATAAACTTATATATTATATAGGAAAATAAGATATATAGTTTGTATAAATAGTAAAAGTTAGATAAAGTATATGTAAAAATACAGTAAAAAATACTTTAAAGTATGGCCGTTTAAAACATATATTTGAATTTAGTTAATCCAACTCGCATTAGATTTCATAGCTATTTAACAATTTATGATAATGAACTTTGGTACAAACTAGGGGTGGGCAACGTAAATAGTTGACGGGCCGGATCCAAAAAGAAATGTCCTCAGCGGGCCGGAGCATTTCGAGTTAGTGATCTACCGGACTCAGCTGGATCCTTTTTTAGGTCCGAATCCTAATTTGAAAATATTATCCTGATCCGGCTAAATACAAATTTTAAACAATGATCCGGTTCCGAATGGAAGCTAATTTGAAAAAGATTTCGATCCGGTTTGATGCTAATTGATCGGGTATTTCAGAATTTTGAATCAATATTTTGATTACCAAGGTTCTCAAGTACAAAATTTTGTGTTAATTTTTATTAAGTATTCATAACTCAATATTTATTATAAATTTGAACCGAATTAATACTAGTTAGTTTTATGAAAACAATAACTTACTAACTAAAAAATACTTGAGTCTAATATTTCAAGCTAAAACATAAAAAAATTGTTATCTATCCGAAAATATCTAATTTCGGCAATCCTTTACTGGAGTTTTCATTAATAATAATTTTCAGAAGTTAACTAACATTACAAAATTAAACTACTAACTTTTAATTTGAA
Source organism: Thalia democratica (assembly GCF_965202585.1). NCBI lineage: Eukaryota > Metazoa > Chordata > Thaliacea > Salpida > Salpidae > Thalia > Thalia democratica. The sequence continues at coordinate 18,812,520 of NC_139169.1, forward strand.
CAAACTAATAAAGATTCATTACATATTTTTGCATGATTAAGTAAAACCAAACAACAGATAATTCTGATATAATAAACAGTCTTACCATAAAAAGCGAAAAAATAAAATTAAAAGATCTTATGAAACACTTAAGATTGATCACATATTACAGTTGTTTAAATCTAGTTGCATGACGGTTTGGGAAAATCTGCAAGTGCACTGAAATACCGATTAGGTTTAAAATTAGCTTATCCTTGTTAATGTTTATGGTCGGAAATGTTTGTTTTCAAATTTATGAAGTCTCGAAGGAAACAACTAGTTTCATGGTCATATTATGAAGTTGACAAACTTTTGCATGTTCAATAATACATAAAAATCTATCATAAATTCTACTAAAAGCAACGAAAATTATATGTTTGATTTGAATTTTCATATCAACATATTTAAAAAACAGTTAAGCCTAGATAAAAAACTACTTTGGCTTAAAATTCTAGTAATTTTACTTTCAAAATATCAAACAGTAATGATCACCTTACGAAAATTAACTAAGTTGTGTACTCTAAAAATAATATTGTCAAACAATTCATATAAGATACTTATATAAAAGTATAACATAAAATAACGAAATACTAAAATGAAAATAGAGATTAATTAATAATTAAGCATGATAGCCATATTAATTTAATAGACTTTTAGATTAAGATCATTTTCACTAATGAAAATAGTACTAAACGAAAAACTAACATTTAAAACTGTTATATTATATTTTAAATGTAAGGTTAAAAAGTTTAGCAAAATTAGTTACACTATAAAGATATCAATGAGACATTTGTGGATCATTAAAGTTTTTAACAAGTTGTTTAAAATCTGGAAGTATATATTCTCAGTAATGACTGCAGGTTGGTTAAGTAATATTTGAACGAAGCTAACTTTTGTTTATATACATGGTTGAGAATGTTCCTTGTATGTAGACAAATATATGTAGACAAATATAGCAGCAAATATATGTAGACCCAAACAGAACAAGTAACTTCATTGCCATCTTTTTTAAATTAACAAACTTTGACTTGTTAAGTAGGGCGTAAAATCTGCCAAATTTTTGAAGTTTGAATTATTTTTAGTGTACTGTCACATTGAAGTTTAGCAGTTCTAACTGTATATTACTAGGTGCATTTTCGGTGTCAAACGTCAACTATGATGACACAATATCAAATTCTTCTATTAATTGTTGAAAATCTGCAAAACGACGACCAAACTCATTGTCAAGTTAAACTATTGTCATCAATTGGTCATCACTAAACTTAACCATACAAATAATCAAAAATTCATAATTTTTTTTTTACTTTTCTAAACAAGTATAAAAACAACTCACTACACGTCTGGGAAACACAGCAATTTTTAACACGTCCATTTTTTATGAAAGTCATTATGGTAGGTAAGATCATCTACATTAGTTCAGCAATCAATTGTTTTTGGGTATTTTGAGAGAGGATTACTTCAACCGACTCGAAACAGAAAAAAGATACTTTAACAAAAGAATGTTTTTATCACCACAAAAATAAAAATCCAATTTTACAAACGTTTTCAGGATCAAAGTTTTACATTTTTGTTTTATTAAAATAATTCTAAAAAAGTTTCTTACAAATTTTGTAATATTTACATTGGTTCGCCGGATTTCATATAAATTTTAAAAATGCTTAGCGGGCCGGATCATCTACTCGCGGACCGGATCAATTTTGTCCGCGGGCCGGATTCCATTTAAACTAAAAAAAGGTTTTGTGGCCGGTCGTTTTCACTTCGCGGGCCGGATCCGGTCCGCGGGCCAGACGTTGCCCACCTCTAGTATAAACTATAAAGGTTAGCTTAGTTTAAAAGTAAAACACTCTCTTGAAAAAAGCTATCTTTTTGTGCTCAGTGGAGTGAAAGATCTGATGGCTAAACGCGAAGCCAACCTTTAAAAATTCAAGTTGATATTGGTAGTTTTATTATGAAGATAATTTGTTTATATGCACGAATCGGGGCACACAATATTCAATAATATTCAAAGGAACTTTTTCCTATGTTTTTATTGATATTCAGTATATATATTTACTACCAGGTCCAAATTTGCTCAATCTGCATTTAAAAAAGTAAAGACATCGGTAAGGTATGCACTTTGAGAGGTACGCACCCAAGTAAAGTATGTACTAATTTTTTTTTTAGAACAATATGGTCATAAACTTTTTAAAGGTGTTGTCAGAGACTAAGACAAGCTTTTGAAAGCAAAGAAAGAAAACTGTAACTACTAATGACATTTCAACTACGTTTGACATTTTTACTATATCAAAACTTTATCGTCTGACAAATAAAAAATAATATTTTTATGAAAAATTTATTTGACTAAAACTTAATATAAATAATAATTAGATTTAAATTAAGTTTTGTTAAACCAAATTTTTATTAAACTTGTACAAGACTATTATAAAGAAATCTAAATTATATTTATCAGTATATTAAAGTAAGAATGCAATTATTTCAAAGAAATGGAAGTCTAAAATTAATTTAAACATAATAACTTTTTAAGTTTAAACTAAAGACCTTTTTTTTAATAAATAAACAGCGTGTATTTAACTTTCTAATTTGATTCATCAATTTTTGTCACAAAAAAACCAGTCATTGCGGTACAAGATTTAACTAAACATTTATAATAGAAAAACTAATTTAATAATTAAACACAAGCTTAATTAAGAAAAGTATATTTTAAATTGAAACAAAATAAGTTTAAGCATTTTTTTCGTTTTTACACAATTAAGGTTTTCCAATTTTAACCACTGAATTTCAAAACAAGTGAAAACAATATATAGCATAAATTGTTTAGAATTATGTTTGATCTATTCTTTTAAATGTTACAATTTAAATCAAAAAATTTCAACGCAAATTATCTTACAATGTCAAAATCTTGATTTTTGTGAGCTGAGAGACTAGTTCAAATTAACTTAAAGTTTTGATTATGCTGTTTTAATCTTTAAACCACGACTAAGCCCATTTGATGCTTTATAAGAATAACTTAGATTTTTTTAATATGAAACTCCACTTAAAATTATTTAAAAGTATAAAAGTAAATGAGTATAAAATATATTTAATTGAATTAAACAGGTTAATCTACTTATAGGTAATAATATTAGCTTAAGTGACAATTTAAACATATGTTCTAAACCAATAGGAATAAGTTTAACTTGGTCAACTGTACATCTGTATCAAAACTCCAGTCGGGGCACACATACTAAACAATAATCAGACACTATATACAGCTATTTTGGAACGACTGTTTTTTAAATCTTTTTTTGATTTTAAATTAGTTAGAAAAGTTTAAATGTACATTTGGTTTACAATTTTTTTAAGTAAATATACTATTCAGAATTTTCATTTTACTTACTTTCTTTTTTTGTTTTGTTATTTCTTGAAAAAAAAAAACGTATTTTATTACATCGTAATAGGTTGTATAAGCATGTTGTGTACGACTCGATAACCAAAAGGTTTAATTTTACATTATACTATTGTTAAATAAAGAAAAAAGTAATTATTTTGCAGATACTTTATAAAATAAACAAAAATGTATTGAAAGATTTATTGTTTTATAAAGCACATACATAGTGCGTGCAATAGTTTTTAAATATCATATAGCAATTTTACAAAGCTTTACTTAAAAACTTTTGTTTAAGTACTTTTCTTCACTATTTAAAAAGCAGGTTGAACAAATTTGGACCTGGTAGTAAATATATATTGAATATCAATAAAAAACATAAAAAAAAATTCCTTGAAATATTGTTGAATATGGTATTCCCAATTCGTGAGTTTAACCTAATTTATTATTAAATTTATTTATAACTAAATTATTTTTTTATATCCATTGTAAGTTTGAAATACTTGTACAGAGAAAAATAATTATAGTATAATTTCTGACCTACTATGGACATATAACAATAAATTAGATAAATAAATGTTTTGTCTGATCTTAATTAATTCATTTATTGCTATAGCTAGGTTGAGCAGAAAATATATTTGAACTGAAAAATTATTTTGTTATTTATAACATTTATGTTGAATTATAAAAATTTTGACAAAGAGAGTGTGGTTTGTCATATGTAATTGTACCTGTCCCTTCAATGTTTTTTTATTACCTAACCAGAAAACTTAAAACAAAACTATATTAGAAAAAAGCCTAGGGCATGTAGTTTAGAGAATACTACCTAATTATATTTCCTAGCATATATGTGATTTTTGAATTGAATTGAGAAATGAAAATTCTTTGTTGGTGATAAATTGCCCTAAATAAAACTTAATTGTTTTAATGTCAATTGTTGTTGATAAATCTGACATAGATCCTGACTTCTAAATCAAGAGATAAACAGGGTTGCCACTCGGTCAGAAAAAGTCAGGAAATCAGGAAAAGTCAGGAAAAAATTAAAAAATAACAAAATTCAAGAAAAGTCAGGTAAAAAAGGCGGGTGGGTTTTGAAAAAAAGTCAGGAAAAGTCAGGAAATTTTATGAAAAAAAAAATCAGATTTTGTCAGTCAGGGTTGCCACTCGGTCAGGAAAAGTCAGGTAAAAAGTAGTACTGACATACTTTTCCTGACTTCTAAATCAAGAGATAATAAAAGACCAGTTGAAAGGTATGAAATATATAATAATAGTTTTATTTCACAGGTAGATTTCTTAGAAAGAAAGTTTAAAGGAAAGAATGTTAAAATGAGTGGAGTACCATTTTGTAAAAAATGAAAATGTGGTTCACTTTGCAGTAAAGTTAAAGTAAACGTTGATTCTGAACTTGTTAAAGATGATATTGATTATGCCAGAAGATTAATGAAAAAAGACAACAACAATGTTGTTACATATGGCCCTGTTTTAGTTAGATTCAAAAGCATGTATAAAAGAAACTATATTTATAAAAAGAAAAAGAATCTAAAGGATGCTAAGCTAAATTTAGTAAATGATGAAGTTAAGAAAGTTTGTTTTTAATGAAAACTTCATCAAAAGAAACAAGAATATTTTTTACCATGCCAATATTTTCAGAAAACAACACCAATGGAAATTTATCTGGACCTCTAATGGAATGGTATTCCTTGGAAAAAGTGTAACATCTGAAGCTGTAATAGTAAGAAACCTTTTTGACTTAGATAAATTAGATTGTTAAATAAGAATTATGTTGTTTTATTCATAAATGAACAGTAAGTATAATGTCAAGTAGTAGTAATGTATATATTTGTTTTTAATGTAAGAAAAATGTTGATAATGATTGTATAAATTGTAATGTTTGTAAACAATGGTTGCATTTTAGATGTAATAAACTTACAAAGTATCATTTAAATTCTTTAAGCCAATCTAATGAACCATTTATTAGTTATATTTGTTTAGAACAGGAATTACCATTTAGTTTATTAAATGATGTAGAATTTAAAAAGCTTTATTTTTATAATACCAAGATAAAAAACTTAAAATATCCATGTAGAGTATGTGGTAATGCATGCAGATCTTCTCAAAATTGTATATATTGTAACTTGTGTGATATATGGACTCACTTAAAATGTTTAGCTTTAAGCTTAAACCAATTTGAAAGCTATGTGCTCAATGCGGATGAAACTTTTTTTTGTAGTACTTGTTGTGATAGTACATTTCCCTTTAACAAAATAAATAATACAGAATTACTTTTGTTAAATTATAATCTGAATTGTGAAGGTGCTAAATTGTATACAGATGCTGAGCCATACTCTGTTAAATCCCACTACGCCTCTGCTGACAGCCAAATACCAAAAATCTAAATAGTGACTTAAGTTTTTTACATAAGAATTAATTCTCATATAAAACTTTACCTGACATAATAGGGGTATGTGAGACTAAGCTTAATAAGAATTTTTATCTTGATTCTGTGTTGATGAAAATTACACATTTTATTTCACAAACTCTATGTCTAAAGCAGGTGGAGTTGGAATTATGTTAAAAACTCTTTAGTATATTCACCAAAAACAGATATTGTTTTTACTAGTACAAGTTATGAATCAGTCTGGTTAGAGTTATCAGTTAAATTAAACAATGAAAAAATATTAGTTGGGTTGATCTACCGCCATCAATTTTTGAATTTACTAAACAACTTTCAGAATTTTTATTTATGAATAATTTACTTAAATATAAAGATGTTTGCATATTTGGTGATATAAACATAAATTCATTTAAAAGATATCAAGATTCATCAATTACAAACTATTTCTATGAAATTTGTAGCTTTGGATTCACAAATCTAATTTATGTTCCAACCAGAGAAATTAGGGAAGGGAGGCACATTAATTGATCACTTTTACTGATCTTATCCCCAAAGAGTCCAAACATCTAATAGTCTTTTTTCTGACATTTCTGATCACTTTCAATTATATGTAAGACTCCAAAATTGTAACCTAACAAGGGCTCATGTAAACACTAAAAATCAGTTTTATCAGGACCATTCTAAAATTATTACTAAAAAACTCTCAACTGATACTCTTAAATATCTAAATAGTTTTCAAGTTTACAAAATTATAAACTCTAAGGGTTCAGTAGATTCAAAGTTTAAGTGCTTGTAAGAAAAAGTTTAAGAGATCATTGACAAAAATGTTCCTCTTATTAAATTGTCAAAATCTAAACAAAAACTGAAGCTAAAACTTTGGATAACCGAAGGTATTCTTAAGTCAATGAAGTGTAAAAACAAGCTTTAAAAAATGCTTTGCAAAAACAATTTTATTAACAAACCAAAATTAAAAGAGTTCAAAACTTACCACAACAAACTAACTAAAATAAAAACTATTTCTAAAAAAAAATTTAAAAACAGGTTACAAAATTGTAATAAAAGTTCAGCAGATACCTGGAAGGTAATTAATGATATTACAAACAGACAGAAAAAAAGCTCTGACTTTCCCCAAAAACATAAAGTTAATGACAAACTCTTAACCAATCCTGATAAGATTGTAAATAACTTTAATTTAAACTTTTCAACTATTGGCAAACAAACTAGTTTAAATTCTAACACCTCTCAAAACTCTTGCATTAACAGTCACAGAAACTACTATGACAGTTTTGCCTGGTTGGAGGTACAAGATAAAGAAATAAGTGATATAATTAAAAGTTTAGACTCAAACAAAGCAAATGGTGCAGACCATATCTCTGTTAGAATTTTAAAATTGATTTACTCCAATATAGCCCCAATAATTAGTGAGCTAATATAATTTGAATTTCAAGAAGGTAGATATCCTAGTTGTTTAAAATTAGCAAAAGTACTGCCAATATTCAAGTCAGGCCTGAAAACAGTTCCTGGAAATTACAGACCAATATCACTTTTATCGAACATGAATAAGGTTATTAAAAAAGCTATATATTGTCGCCTGTACAATTTTTTTATTAAGTAACTAACCCATCTCAGTTTGGATTTAGAATGAGTCATTCAACTGCCCTAGCTTTATCAGAGTTTGTAGAAAGTACACTGTCCTCTTTTGATGAAGGTAATGGTGTTTGTGCAGTTTTATAGACCTAAGTAAGGCATTTGACTTTGTAGACAGAAAAATATTGTTAAACAACTTAAAGTATTATGGAATAAGAGGGCAAATGCTCAAACTAGTGGAATCATACCTATCTGAAAGAAAATAGTTTGTAGATTTTGTTGTTTATGTATCGACTTGTAAAAGTATAGACATAGGAGTGCCACAAGGCTCAGTTTTGGGTCCCTTATTATTTTTTGTTTATATCAATAATTTACAAACCAAAACAATTCTAAAAGTCTTGAATTTTGCAGATGAGACCCTGTTATACACTACCCTAAAGACAAACACTTATCAACAAGAGAATACATACTTAAATTAACAGTTGGAGATGTATCGAAATGGTTAATTAACAACAGGCTTAAACTTAATGTAAATAAAACTAGGTACATGCTATTTCACTCTTGTAAAATAGAGTATGGAAAGACACAAATTTACATATAAGAATAGGTAATTCATCTATATTAAAAGTAGAAAATTATAAGTATCTCAGTCTTACAATTGATAGTAACCTCAGTTGGAATGACCATATTGAAGCAGTAAAAACTAAATTATTGAAGCCAATAGGTACTTTATACAAAACTAGGTATTTTTAAATCAAAATTCTTTGTATTACATATATAACTCACTTCTGATGAGTTATGTAAGATATGGTCTGTTGTGTTGGGGTAGGGCGAGTAAAACTAAAATTACTGAGATTGATAAACTCATAAACAGAGCATTAAGGTGCATTCATTTTAAAGGTTGGAGTGAAAGTGTTAACAATATAAGAATAGAAAAGAAAATATTAAATATTGAAAACATGTTGAAGTATGAGTTAGGAGTGTTTATGCACAAGTCTAAAAGAGATACTTTTTCAATTAACTTTAAGCCTTACTTTACAAGAGTAAATAAAGTTGATAATCATTCAATAAGATTTTCAGAGACAAATTATTATATCCCTAGAGTAAATAGTATTTATGTTTTTAACACCTTATCCTATTTCGGATGTAAAGTCTGGGAGGAAATTCAAAGAAAACTTAAATATCAAAGCTACCTTTGAGTTTTTCAATCTGGACTAAAAACTGTTTTACTTAAAAATCAATCAGATAAAATGCAAACTTAATTTTATCTATTTTTTTAACAACTTAGATAAATTTTTGGTATTGGTATATTTGTAATCTATTTTTTGGCTAACTGATGGTAGTTTTACTGGGTGTGGGCAATATGGTTTGGTTTGTTTTTCAAATTTGGGATTAATGTTACTTTTTTGTCTCCATTGACTATGTGGCTAAAAAAGATTTTCTTGGTTTTATTTTACTTAACTAAATTCTAATACTCTTTAATGAGTTAGATGAATAGAGTTTTTTTTTTACACAGGTACAATATAATATTTAACTTTCTTTCATAATTTTAAACTTTACTTACTTTTTAATATATTAATATTATTATTAAGAAAACAAACAGCTGATGAGTCTACTAACAAATAATGAATTATTTTAAGTACGTACAGTATTATTTGATAGTGTATTTATTAATTTTTGTTGTGATTTTTTAGTTTTTTTAACTAAATAAAAAAATAATTCTTGATCCATTATCAAGTTTATTATAAAAGTTATATTTTACTTTAAAACTTATTTCTTACGTAAAGTTTATTAGATATTTGTTAGGTTTTCTTCAAAGTATTTTTGTACATTAAAAAGTATGATTTATCTTAGGTAGATATTTACATTGCTTTAAGTTTATACAACAATTACAGTTATGAGAATTAGCAATCTTAATTGACTATTAACATATACTAAAAGTACTCTATGTTTTTATTTTATTTTTATTTCTTAAAATAAAAATTAACACATACTAAGAAAACTTACATATATTATTAAAGTACAGTATATTTTATAGTTTTTGTTTTATACTGTGTTTATTCTTATTTTTATAATCAGAGATGAGATATATGTTATTTTGTTCATTGCATTTCTATAACTTCTCCCTTTTTATGTTATTATAGAACTTTATATTGCATTTTTTGTGGTTGTTATTGTAAAAAGAAAAACGAGAAAAAAATGAACGTACATGATCGTAAAAATTAAAATCTACTGGGAGCAGACGGTGTGATGCCCGTGGTAGACTATGGTTTCCATAGTCAATATTGGTAGAAATGGGTATAAAAAAGGGTGCAAACCAAATTTTTCTTTTAAAAACATTTTTGTTTTGAGTTAATTCAAAATAATTATAATTTAAAAAAAAATAATAATAGTATTATTGATTTGATTTTGATCTTAAGTTTCTTTTTTATTGTTTTAACTAAAACTGCTCAAAAATAGTTATAAAATAAATGGTGTGAGGCTCGATGACCAAAAGATCTTTCTCCACACCAATCCATTGACCATAGTTGTAAGCATTCACATTTTTTTTTTTTTCTTATTAAACATCTTACTTATACAACTTATACAATATATATTTTTCCCCCTGCCTTTTTCATATAAATTAAAAAAAATATTAATTATAAAAATGTTTGAAAATATTTTTTTTTTTCTAAATTTTGATATACGTTTATCTTTTGTATTAGGCCAAAATTTTATAAAACATTTAATTTAAACACAGTTGTCACACTTACAGTAATCAGTGTGCTCAGGATAAATCAAGATATTTTGAAATTTTTAAAAATCTGAAGATGACTCAGAAAAACTCAGAACATTTTGATTTTTAAATCGGCTGACTCAGGATTGTTTAGTTTTAATATAAAAACCTCAGGACAATTTTAAGATTTTTGAAGGTATCAGGTCACTTTTTTCTAATTTTAAATGACATTAAATTATAGGATGACTCAGTAAAGTTGGTGGTCACTCATGATTTTTTTATATATAGAATGGCAATCCAAATTTAAAGCAGTGATAGGTGTTTTATTAAATTAAAGGTTGCAGTTTAAGAAATACCTGAAATTTGACAGTTTAAGTTAAAAAAACCTAGAGAAATTTGAAATTTTCAAAAGTTTAAAAGAAAACCTAGAAATATGAACAAAAATTGTTACAAGATTCGGAAGATACCTAGAATTTTAAACAAATTTATATGGGTAGCAATGAAATTACAATAAGATACTTATTACGAAATATTTATAATGTATAGAATACATTACCTTATTTTTTTAAACACAATTTGAATAGCTTCACAGCATTTTTTAATGTTGTTATACTGTTAAAGACAGTATTTTACCTTAATTTTAGTTTTATAATAAAAAATATCCAGAAAACTTGTTTTTTTTTAAACTAAAAAAAAATAAACCAAAAAAAAACCAAAATAAATTTAGGAAGCCTGGGTAAAATAAATTCAAAAAAAACTTTGGAAACCCTAGTAAACTTCTTAGATTGATTTTGTTCAAGGTAGATTTTGGTCTTTAAGATGGTTTTGTTGCCTTATATATTGGTAACCCTGTCTTTTAGAGTCGATGTTATTTAACTAAGTTAGTTTACTGTACAAGAATGACTTTCTTGAAGTTATTACAGCATTTCATTCTAAAACTATGTTACTGATTTACTGTATACCTAAGGCCATAGGGGGGTTAAACCATGTTTTTTACAAGTTGATCTTATTTTTAAGATTTTTTTTTATGCTTATAGATGCCTTTTGTTGTTTTAGAAAATTCAATTATTTTTTGAGATATGACTAATCAAAGTCAGGCCGCATGATAGGTTTCCTGTGAAAGGGGAAAACTAAAACAGCGAAAAAAGACTTATTTACTTAAAATATATCTCCTCTTACATTTTCAAGCAATCTTCTTCAATCTTTAACAGTATAATTTTTATACAATGACAAAATAACGTTACTTTGGAGTTAAAAAAATAATTTGTAAAATTTATTTGTAAAAATAAACGCTTTTTTTGATTTTCAATTTTTTTACCTTATTAAAATTCTTATTAACATTTTTTCCTATTAATAAAAAAACTTTTCCTGAAAATTTGAAGAAGATTGCTTGAAAAATGAAGAAGGAGATAAATTTTTAGTGAGTTTTTTAATTTTCGAGAAATTTACCCCAAAAAATTTGTGGTCCATATGTTTGTATCAGAAACTTTTTACAATGTTAAATATCTCAAAAGTTAAATGATATTTTCAAATTCTATAAAAACAGGCTTTTAGTTTGTATTTAAAGCTTCCATATAAAAGCCATAGTTAATTTTTGTAAAAAAAATGTCGATCCCCCCCTGAAATTCAATTAAAAACTGAAGGTTTTTAATTGATTTAAATTATGTTTAATAATCAAGTTATACAAATTTTTATCACTAAAATACCTTAAAAAATATTTAATTAACTTAGTAGTTTTCAATATTTTTATATTTTTTAGTTTTGATAAAATCTTTATTTGTATTTGTTTTGAAAAAATTACTTAAATTTTTGTTAGACTAAAAATTATTTTTTAATTAATTTTTAAACCCAGCACAACTGAGGACAGTAAGAGTTCAATCAGCAGAATTTTTGTCAAACAGAATATTTTTTTGACTTAAAGAGTGACAAACTTGAGCTTGAACTATTAAAAAACTCACCTTTTTTCACAGAAAAACTTTTAAATTACATACTTATTGTACACAACAGTTAAATATGAGTTCTGTTAGTCGAAAAGAACTCAAGGAACCAAACAATGATACTTTACACATATATTTGCGTAATTTTCATTTAGAGGAACTTGAGAAGAAGAACCAACAGATCCAGAAGAGAAAAGAAAATTTTGATGCAGAAAAAAGCACTCTAGTAAAGAAGGCTGTAAATATTTTAAAAAGCAATAATATAGACTTATCTCGCGCTGGTTACCCACTTAGAAACTCTAAGTTTACTTTTGAGCATTTAGAGGAAAATGATAGAGATTATGAGCTTCTAAAAGAAGCTATAAAAGATAAACGGACAAAAAATACAAATAAAAAAAGAATAGTCAGGGTTGTGCCAGCTAAAAAGCGTAAAATAGAAGATAGTAAGACAAGCTCCTCAAATTTACTTTTGCTTCATGGAACCAGTGCCAAAAATGTAATGGGAATCTTAAAAGAAGATTTTATACCGTCCAAAAAGGGTAAGTATGGTTGTGGAGTGTACCATACGGACGATCATACGTATGCTTCTTTATACAGCAGGTCTTATAAACTCGAAAACTCGTGCATTAAAAAAGTCAAGTACATTTTTGTGAATAAAGTGAAACAAACTGCAGCGCCGGAAACACCAAGGAAGTTTTTGGGTGAAAATATTTATGATGATTATCTTGTTCAAAAACCTGTGTTGCAAGTTTTTAATGAACAAACAGGCAATGTAGTAGCAATAGATAAGAAAGCACAATACGAAACAGACAAAGCTAACAACAAGTTAATTGGAGGCACATTTAATGTAGCACTTAGTAAAGCAAATATTTTTCTGGCCCATCACAAGTTGGTAGAACCAGCTTACCTTATTGAAGTTAAAATAGAAACAGACGTTCAAAAATTCGTCTCTGACGCTCTTTACGAAATTCTTGAGGTAAAACGATTCACTACTTCAAAAACTACAAATGAAGTCAATAAATGCACTATAAAATTTTTAAAAGAATATATAGAACAAGAACTTGTTGCAAACCACGATGCAGAGTTGAAGTTTATTCAAGATAAGTTTGACTATCAAATGAAAAACACTTTACAGCAACTTACTTTTAAACTCACTGACATAAATGATATGCAAAAACACGAAAATAGTAAATTCACTATCAATGAGCTTACCAAAAAGGACAAAGACTATCAGTTCGTGTTGAGCTCAATAACAATAAAAAGTGACGGACATGTTCCTAACGTCCTTCACATGTACAAAATTGATTCCAAGACCAACAAAAATGAAATCAATGGCAGGAGGTTGTTTGCGCACGGGGTAAAGTCTGACAAGATTCAAAATATTTTAAAATACGGATACGATAGTAAGACGTGGAGTTCAATCTGTATGGAAGACTGTATTGCCTGCAACAAAGCTACTTGCGCACAATACTCCACCACATGCTTTGTTTTAGAGGCTGAAAAAAGCAACAGGAGATATTTGAAAAAAGGAGGAGCGACGAAGAACCAAAGAGAAGTGATTAAAAAGAGTGAGGATCCCATAAACAAAAATTTTGCCTATGTATTTTTAGTTGCCGGAAAGGATAAGGGCAGCAGTAAAGGGAACAAAGTTTTAACTGACAGTAGAGATTGCTATGTTAAGGATGGCACTCTGTCACCAGACCTTAAAAGCCGTCGAATTGACAAAAAAGCTGTTGCTGAAACGATACCGGCCTACCTGCTAGTTGTAGATTGCTCCAAACTTCGTTATGCTTTGTTTTTTTAACTGCTGAACTTTCGTTCATAATTACCATAGATATATTTGGAAAAGTAGTTTTATTACCTTTTTCGTAAGATTAAGAGTTATTTTGGTTTAGTTTAAAATATAAAAATTAAGTTTTTTTAGACTTTTACCTTAATACTGTTTGATAGAAATGTTATTAGTTATTATAATTGATGATAATACTTACAAATGGCAAAATTTTTATTGATGTAAATTGAAAATTATGACTGTTGGTTGTTCTTCTATTTATAAACAAAAAAATTATTTATTTGCATTAAAGTTTAAACATCAATCGTATGTACTTTGATTTGTAAGTATATAAAAAAACTGACAGCCCGACATGTGAAGGACATTAAATGCATGTCTATCACTTTTTATTTCCTATTGAATTAATATCAAGCTTTATACATATTAATGAAGTTTTTGTTATGTAAGTTTATTGCAATAGCTAATAAGTAGATAAAATATTAATTTGGTAATTAAATAGTATAGGGGGCGTTAAATAAGGGTGATTTGTTTATAATTTCTGCAAAAAGGGATATTCTATGTTTTGGAAAACCTACATATTACAGTACAAGCTGAAAACAGGGAAGTAATTTTTTAAATATAATGTCACACAGTTAAAATTACACTTAGTTTTACAAAATGAATATAGTACGTTGAAGTTTTGATGTAAATAACACAGTAGGAACACAAAAACATTTAATTGAATACTTCAGAATTAACTTTTAGGTTATGTAGTAAAAAGATTATTTTTTTGATAACTATAACAACACATGCTATGTGTATGAAACTACAGAGATTTCTTCAACTAACTATAAATATCAAAAAACAACTCTTGAAAAAATGAAATAACACAAAATCACAAAGGTTGTCAGTGTTTGTATTTAGATTCATTAAATTCTCAAAATCTGCTTTTAAGTACTAATATATAATTCTTTTACAAAAATATTTCTTGTGAAAGCCTAAAAAAAGTTATATTCCTTTTTAAATACATACTTGTAAAACTGTACATAAATATTTGTAAGTTCATATTTGCTCAAACAAAAAAAAAAACAGACTTGTCTGTGATAGAAATTTTAATAAATGTTATTCTTTAAAATACCCAATATTGCCCAAAAAGAAAAAAATAAGTTAGAAACAAGCAGTTTTATTATGAGAATTAATATACTTTTTTTTTTAATTCAGAGAACTTCGACATTTTTGGAAAAAAAAACTAGATCAAAAAAACTGAAATCAAAAGTATTTGTATAAAAGCTTATAACATAAATAGTAGAAATTGATTCAGGCCTTACTTTTGAATCAAGATATAAGGATTTTCAAGTTATTTTTAACTTCAAAACTGTAATTGGTTACTACATTTAGACTTGATTAATGTCCTTTAAAATAATTTATAGCAGAATAGAACAAAAAGCATTCTTTTGAAGAAGAAATCCGGCTCAAAACAATTAATAAAAATCTTTATTTAAATTTTAGTCACTGTAATGGTCCAGAGAAGATATTTAAAAACCTTTGTTTTTTAAAGTCTCAAAATATACAGTCAAGAAACAACATGTAAAAACTTTATGTTACAAACCAAACATAACTATTGTTAACATAAAGTAGAAGAATAACAACAAGAATAATTTATTTTTAAAAAGTATTAATGCAAGTAATGTTGGTTTACGTGTTTTAATTTTATTAAGGTTAAACTTATTAAAAATAATAATTTTGTTAGCTACAAAATATCGCTAATTTATGGCTAACAACTTTGGGTTTAAAAATTTTTATTTTAACTTTTTTTATGTGTTTTGTTATCTTTAGTTGTTATTTACTTATAAAATATGAGTAAACTGACAAACATGAGGGTTTATAGCTTAATAATATTTTAATGCTTAAACTAATTTTTAAATGCTTGTTTATATCACTGTACTTATATTTTTACTTTAAAAATGTAGATAGATTTACAAGTATCAAAAAATATAATTAAAATTTAATAAAAAAATTATAAATAATATTTTTTTTAGATTCCTTAAAAGATAAGTATTTTATTTTAGGAACTTATTTGAAAGTATTTTATTATGATTCAAAGATTTAATTTACAAACTTGAAGCTACCATTTGATTATTCTAACCCTACTTAAATTTTCTTAGTCATAATGTCATAAAGTCAGTAGATATTTTTTTGTATAATAGTTAGTTTTCTTCACACTTAACTATGATAATGTTATTATAAATTTTTTTGATTATTCTAAATTCGTTACAACCATTTTTGAAATTATAAATAACTTTAAATATGGTATTTTTATTTGATTAATATTTCTCAGTCTATTTAAATGCATTTTCATTAAATTTAACAGATTAAATCAACTCAGTTGCTGTAAAACTCGAATAACTTATGCAGGGTGGCCACAAAACTTAGAATCTTAGAATTTTTTAATTTAGGCAAATTAAAAACCTGGAATTCTTACATTAAATTTTATTTAGAGACAAAACATCATTAAAATAGATAATTATTTTGTTCCATCATTTTTCAAGGAAAAACATTAGAAGCACTTAAACTGCTTTGAAGCACCAAAACCTTGTACAGTGTCATGTAAGTAGTTTTAATCTATAAAAAAAAAAACCTTTTTAACTAGGGATTAACTTATAACAAAAAAGGGTCAAACATACATGCACTTTGTATGACTTTGAAAAAGTATTGAATACCTGGAGAAAGTTTTTCAAAAACATGTGGCCACCCTGCTTATGCTAGCTTTGAAAACTTTTAAATCTTATGGTAGGTATACTTACTTTTAATTTAAGATGTGTTATTTTGATGTCCTTTGGATATAATTTAGGTATTTTATTGTAATCTATAATTAAATGATATTATTTTTATGTTTAACTCCTACAAATTTTTATTTAAATCTCAATATAACTTAAAAATACACCTAAAAAATTGTTTTTGAGAATCTGGAAAAAGCTTGGAATTTGACATAAATTACTTTAAAACCCGACATTCTAAACAAATTGTACATGGTAAAAAGACACAATAAATCTACCACATAAAACATTTTTTGTCATTATCAAATTTTTTTTAATTAAAAACCATATTTGAAAAAGCTTTACAGTATATTTTCAATGCTTCAATACCATTCAACACAGTTTTCCACCTTAAACTTAAGTTAGACCCATAAACAAGTACTTTAAAAAACCTGGAAGAAATTTTGAACTTTGCAAAAAGTCTGTGGTATGGCAACCTTGTGTTAATCATGTATATTTTTGTAATGAACACTAACAGTTTTTTTTATTTTTGTTTGTAATAAGGTAAAAAGTTTTAAGTTTCTTATTAAATATATAACATAAACACCTGCTTCTCTGTAGGTAACAACAGTAGAAGTCTTTCTCGAAGATCCACAACCATTAGAGGATTTATCACCTATAGATGTTTCAATACCCAACAAACAAAAAAATAAGAAATATCTTAAATCGTGGGAATCAGTTTTTGAATTCAAAGGTATGTTTATCAGTATCTAAGTTTTGTAATTGTAGTTTAGAATAAAAAGTTAAGTGTTTATTTCTTGTAAGTCAGAAGCCAAATATTTTTGAAATTTTTCTATAATTATGCAATACCCAGCCTGTGCTTTGTTAACATTTTATTAGTAAAAAAATCTAAAGCTCCATCTAAAGCATATTTAAGCTGTTTATTTGTTGCTTTAATAACTAACTTTTTTTTACTTTATAATTCGTTTTGAGCTTATATAAATAATTATTTTAGTATTTCAACTTTACTTAGTGTTTAACAATTATTTGTTCTTTTGTACTTTGAAATGTTTTTATGCAACAACTATAGTTGATTTATTTGTTTTTTTTTTGTATTTCATTCAATTTGGTTATTCAAAAACTTGGTAAAACATCCCTTCTATGTTATTATTAAACATATTTTTGAACACTTTAGTGGTTTTTAAAAGATATTTCAACTATTAAAAAAATCACGGTATTTTTAAATAAATAAAACTTATATAAAAGCTTGCTTTAAATACAACACTAGCTCTGAAGATTTTAATCATTACAAAAAATGGCCATAGGGGATAAATCACTTGTACTTAATATTTGATCTTATATTTACATTATAAACTAAGCTACTGGTTTTTTTAATATGTATTGTTTTCTTAAAAAAAACACTACATATTATAAATTAGCTAATTTTTTTTTGTTTTTTTAAGAGTTTATTCTTATATGCATTATATTCATTTGGTCCTTTTCCATTTTCACCTTTTTTCATTATTTTTTGATTTGTGTTTAAATACCATTTGTAAATTTGTGTTGTTGTATCCATTTTATTTTATTGTTCAAAAGTCATTTCAAGTATAAATACATTTAATTTTATTAGTCGAGAGATTCATATTTTAATAAAGAAGTGTGAATAAATAACAGGGTTACACCCAGGGTAAAATTCTAGAAAACCTCATGGACACTTAGGTTAACTTAGATTCTTTTGTCCTATTTTAAGATTAGGAACATAGTTGTCAGAAAAATAAACTCAGTAGTTGTAGCTGTTGACTTTATTTAGTTTGTTTAATTTTAATCAACAGCTTGTAGCTCACTTTTTTCCTGAAAGGTTAGAATAAAATTGCCTCTGATCGTGCATTTGGACAACTCTGCTTAGGATGACTCAGGATATTTTTAATTTTTATAAAAGTCTCTGAATAGTTTAAATTTTTTTAATCTCAAGGCAGATTTTTTTCCTACATCCCGCATGAGATTACGTTAATCCAGTTTCAATATAACTAATTTTGTTCGAGTACGTGATTTTTATCAATTTGGAAATTGTTATTTTAATTTTATATAGCCTTGCGGGTAGTTCTTCACTATTGATAAAAATAAAGTTTTAGGTTTTGTTTTATTTCTACAATAAAAGCTTAGCATGGTTTTAATTTGTATTAAAAAGAGACAGATTAGGAATATTAATGGTTAAGTATGTATTAATATGTTTTATTATACTTAACAATTTTATATAATTGTACATATTAGTAAAATTATATACTAAGTAATTTAGCATGGTAACTTAATATTGTTCACAAATTCCGTATTTTAATTAAAAAAGGTCTAAAATTTTAACGTTACATATACAAAGCAGTACCGTTTTTAACAAGTTTAGTGAGCATCTAATGCAGAAGTATACGCATATAAACTTGCTTTTAATTATTAAGAAGAAAAATAAACGTGAGGTAAAACTACTTTGCACCAAGGTCAAAAACTTTTTTAATGATTAGAAAAAAACTCAGGGTGACTCAAGCTCTACTTAAAGTTATTCAGGAACGTTTTTTTTGACTTTGGCAACCCCGAAGTGAGCTTTTAAAATCTCAATTTTTTTTTAATTTGCATTATAAGCATACGTACTCATTTCATTTACAGTCAACTATAATTTTTTGCTTAGATTAGCATAAGTTGTTTGTTTTTGTTCATTATAATACATTTTGGTAATAACAGTGAATTACTATTTTAAAATATTAATAAACTTATTTCAAGCGTAATATTTATAAAAAGCACAACTGGTTTTATGATTAGTTGTTTTTAGTATGTTTAAGGTGTTATTGGTAAAAAAGTTAATTCAAGTATGTGTAAAATAGTTTTACTTTATAGATTAAATTGCTTCAACTCAATGTGGCGCAAAAGCATATTGCAAGTGGAGCAAAATAGAGCTTTTTTAAAAACATAGCATCTTTAAAGCTCATTCTCATATTAAAAGACATGAACGCGCTTCCACAATTACATACAACAACAATTTTTAAAGTCAAATTAGGAAGAAGAAAATCTTCGAATTCAAGTTGAATAGATATCTCAAGAAAAACTAACGTCAGACGGAAGTCAGACTAGCCTTGCAGCAAGCTTGTCATGGAAACACGAATGTAAGCAACCACCCAATAGATGTCACGTATTATCAAACTGTTGACAGAGGAACAATATAGACCTTTTCAATCTCCTATTAAGACAATGTCTGCAGCTTACAAATTAATACAAATTGTTTTTGAGCAGAATGAAATAATTTTAATATGCAATTAAATATAAACGATGTTTTTCTATTACTTAAGTAAAACTTTAAACTCTTCCAAGATGTTTGTTCTTTTAAGAATGTACTTTATTAAAAGCTATAAAACAGTATAATTCAAAGCTCCTGCTATTTTGGTTTATACTCTACTCTTTTGCAGCTAACAAATTAATACAAGTTGTTTTTGAGCAAAATCAAATAATTTTAATTTGCAATTAAATATAATCGATTTTTTTATATTACTTTAGTAAAACTTTAAACTCTTCCAAGAACTGCGTTCTTTTAAAAATGTATCTTATTAAAAGCTATAAAATAGCATTACCAAAGCTTCTACTGTTGTTTTAGATTTCTATTTAATTTTAAATATCTTTATTAAGTGTAAAACTCTAAAATAGAATCTGTTTTTAAAAAACAGTTAATTAATATAGTTTTGTAGTTACAATAATTAGTATAATAATGGCTAAACATTAAAATTTTGCACTATATTTTTTTAGTAAAAATGATATATAGCCTTAGTTCTTTTGTTTTTTAAACTTTTGAAAATGTATTTGTCATAAAAGTTTTACAATTATTTCTTAACTCTCTATAACTTCTATTAAACGTCATTTTAACTTGTTTTGAGTTTTTTTACCAAACTATTTTTCGCTCAGAGGCGAATATCTTTTTATAAAGAAATTTAGACAAAACAACTTTTTACTTTTAATTTAAAAAGAAGTTAAGTAAAACTTATGAATTTTTCATCAAATTTTTCTTATACGACATATGCAAATCTAAATTTTTTTTGTTGAAATTTCTCAGTTTTGAGCTTTTTTAATAAAATCAGTTTAAATAATCGAATTTTAAACTTTTTTTATGTTGTGCAATTGTTCTTTTATTAAGAAACATTTTCGATTAAATTTAAGTTGGTTATCTTTAAATAATAAAAAGATGTAGAGTAAATAAGCTGGTTATATAATTTTTTCTTACTCAATTAAATATTTAATTTATATTTATAATAGTCTCACAGTTTTCCATTTTATCACAAACTTTGAAAGTTTAATAGATTGACAAAAGAAAAGCTAAAAATGTATAGGTTTTATTTGTATTAGTACATATATTATACACATATATCTATTACTTAATACAACTTCGAAATACCTACCAACAATAGATTTATATTATTCAAAATTCAAGTAATGAAAAATAATAAGTTTATTAACATTATCTTTAAAATTGATTTTGTCTCTTAAGGTTAATTTTTTCTATTAAAAGAAATAATATTATTTTTTTCTTTAAATGCTTTTATTTGAAGCTTTATTTTATATTATTTTCACAATTTATGTAAAAAACTATACTGCTAACTAATTTCGACTGACAAATTTAGTATGCTAGTTGCGGATTCTCACTATGTCATAAGATTGAGTAGGTTTCGGTTTTATTAATTTTTAATTGTTTTAAATTTAGTGTCACACAATGTTTGTTTACATTAGCACAATAATTTTAATTATTTGATTTATTAAGAATACAGAATTTGAATAAATTGAATTTTACATAGTTTTAATTTGAATAAATATTTACGTGTACTATTTTACATATTTTACATACAGACCACTGACGAGGTCTTTGACCGAAACTTATTTTGTAAAATAAATTCTTGAAAGAATTAACTCATATTTTATTTAAGATAGACTTAAGTAGTATTGTTTTAATGAATAGTAATAAACTTAACTTTATAATTTAATAGTCATAAATTAAAATATTTCTGTATCGAAATTTTATCTAATTTTTGTTATTTAGTAAAGTTGTTTAAATATTATGATTTCTTGCATTCTAAATAATTAATCTACTCAAATATTTATAAAGAGGATAAAATATAAATAAATAAAAAAATATTTAAAATATCAAATAGCTTGAAAAGTTAAATAAGAAAATTAATTAAGTATTGAAAATTAGTTCTATATATTTTTATAAAGCTTTAAGCTAAAAGAAAACCACTTAAACAGTAGTTAATTTTTTGTTTTTAAAACTAATTTTTAATTAATCTGTAAAAACTATAATTAACTGTCTTCATTTAACAAACAAGTTCTTAAAACAATAAAGCACGTTGTTATACAAACAATTATGTTAGTTAACGTAATAGTAAACTTATTAAAACAAAACTCTAAATTACTTATTACTGTAAAATATGACGTTTATGATGTGAAGCAAGAGAAGAGAACTAGCCAGGGACGTAGCTAGCTCAAAAAAGTTAAGAATCTGCAAAATCTAAAACATCTGAAATAACACGTCCTAGCGGGAACACAGCAATTTAAACTACCTCTAATATTATTAATTTTAATCTGAAAATATGCAGTTATGTTAATATATCAAAAATGGAATGTTGAAGTACGAGTGATAATTGTATACAAGGCAATTAATTTTGCTCCACACCCCATATGACTCTTTATGTTATGCCACTTGTGTAAACCCAGAAAACATTTATTAAAAATAAGTATAAAAAAATCAGAGTTTAACTCAAAAATATTAGGGTGGGTGCCACTTTTGCACGAGCGTCACTTTTGCACGAGCGTCACTTTTGCACGAAGGGACACTTTTGCACGACTGTCACTTTTGCACGAAGGGTCACTTTTGCACGAGGGGACACTTTTGCACGGCGACTCTTTTGCACGAGCGTCACTTTAGCACGAGGGGACACTTTTGCACGGCGTCACTTTATCACGAGGGGACACTTTTGCACGGCGTCACTTTTGCACGGCGTCACTTTTGCACGGAGGGTCACTTTTGCACGAGGGGACACTTTTGCACGGCGACTCTTTTGCACGGAGGG
The DNA here is from genome assembly GCF_965202585.1 of Thalia democratica. Taxonomy (NCBI): domain Eukaryota; kingdom Metazoa; phylum Chordata; class Thaliacea; order Salpida; family Salpidae; genus Thalia; species Thalia democratica. The sequence goes on from NC_139169.1 coordinate 18,835,156, forward strand.
TCACTTTTGTACGAAGGGACACTTTTGCACGGCGTCACTTTTGCACGCAGGGTCATTTTTGCACGGCGTAATTTTTGCACGAGGAGACACTTCTGCACGGCGACATTTGTTACGACAGCATTGTTGCACAACGGTACTTTTGCACAACGTCACATTTTTACGATGAAGATTTTGCCCAGCGACATTTTGGCACAATGATTTTTTCGCACGGAACATCAATTTTTCATTTTGGTAGAAAGTTCTTTAGCTAGTACCAAATTTTTAACATACTTATATTAAAGGCAAAAAATGAAAGATTTAAAATCTTAAACAGGAAAAATTAATGTTAGAAACAAACTAAGAAAAGATAAAATATAATTATTTATAAAAAATTCATACCAGGGACAAAAAAAATAATTAATTTAGAAACTAGGATGAAAAATACTTTGAGTGTAAGTAAGTTGTTCTAGTTTATTTTGAACTTTAATATATTAGTCAACAATTATGTCATATTATATATTTTACTACACAGTTACAAGTTTATTTGTTTACTTTTTTTATAAACATGAAAACAAAAGATAAAACTTTACATCTATTAAAGAAAAAAGGATTTAAATTTGTATAAAATAATAATACTTATAGAAAAATCTTAGTAATTTTAATGATAAGTAGATCTTATCTTGATTTATATGTGACTTGTTTGATACTTAACATTTATATTGTTTTTTACTTAGCAAATTCAATTTATAAGTAAGCATTTGTTTACAATTAAGAAATGGTGTGGTGTCCATATGAATGTTTTTACTTTAGCCTTTTACAAAAATATGGATTTGGTGCTGTAATTGATTTCTTCTTTTGTACAAAAGTGTATTAAATTATAGTTAAAATGTTTAATAAATTATTTTATGTTTCATTAGATTTCTTTTTTAGATGTTTTTCACATATAGGGCAAGAGTGCTGTATTATTTATGTTTTAAACTCTCATTATTTCATTATACTTTCATTGTTTAACACAGTCATATTTCTTTCAGAATTTAAATTTAATCTCTTACTGTTAACAAAACTTCTGATATACTGAGGTATAACAAAATGTTTATAAATCAGTCAAGGAACACAAGTTTTCAAAGTCTAAAGATATAGAGATGTGAGGTAGCATTTGATAAAAATTTCAAATTAAATCTATACAATAAACCTAATTTCTGTAATTAAAAAAGTTTGTATTTTTTAATTTTTTTAGAATTCTATAATGCGTAACTAAACGAGAGTGCGTAACGTCACGAGTACGTAAAGATGCGAGAGGTTACTGTTTTTTCAATTTAGTTGTTATACTATAAGTGATAGTAAATAATGGGAAGAGGTCTAAATTTCACGACTGAATAAAATTGCTCGTAGACGATTTTGCAACAAGGGTCAATTTTGCACGAGAGTAAAAACATACCGAAAAATAAATAATGATAAATACTGAACAGAAAAAAAAACTAAAAAGTAGTTTAGTAAAAAAAAAACAAAAAAGCTACCAACCGAGAGTAAGGGTTAGGGGTAACAGTGACATTAATAAAAAATAATGATAATGATAAATAATAAATAAATAAAAATAACTTACTGATTGAGAGTAAGGGTTAGGGGTAACAGTGATGGTAAAAATACATAATTAAGTTAACAAAAAATTAAAAAAAATAAACCAACAAAAATTGTCCCCGTGCAAAAGTGTCTTCGTAAAAAAGTATATTCTTTCAATTTTTATTTTCATGCAATTTTGTCCCTTTGTGCAGTTGTGTGCACTCGTGCAATTTTGTCCCCTCGTGCAATTGAGACAGCTACCCGTAAATAATATATAGTTATTATAACTAAAACAAACTTTTATGTATAAAAGGTTAGTTGTTGTTAAACTGTATTACAAAAGTCTGGACAAATGTTTTCTTTAAGTTTTTAATTTTATATTCTAACTTGTTGAAATATCTTAGTATAACTTATTTTAAGATCTCCGTTTACAAATAGCACCTTTAAAAATTATTAAATATCAACTAAATTCAATTTAATTTTTCAGCTTACAGCTATTATTACACATGCGAATGAAGAAACATCCTAAATGTTTGTTTTTTAAATTTCAACATTCAGTATATTTAAATTTATGGAAAAAGCACAACCTAATTTAAAAAACAGAGTTTTCTAATGATTTAAAACTTTTAATAAGTAATCTAACTTTTTATTTTTATTTCTTCTTTTCTATAAAGAAAAACCTTACTAAGATACACAAACGCCACTGATAAAAACAACTAGATAGTTTTAAAATTTTTTTCGGCTATTGATAAAACAGTTCACAAATTTGTATATACTTTTCTTAGTTCTGAGAAGTTAGTAATCTTTTTAGAAAGAGATAAATAGTTTTACTTTACTACTCAAACAACTAGATTCAGTTGTCATAAACGTTATCCTTATTTAAATTGGTATCAATTATTAGTTTCATTAAATATAGCAGGGGCGTTTATTGACTGGTTTCCTATTTCCTGTGAACCCCCTAAAAAAATAGAAAAAAAAACTCTTAGAATATCACTAAATACGTTGTTTATTGACTTTGTATTGGTTGTTTGATAAACTATGAATAATGAATGTTGAATTTATAACACTGAAAGAATAAAAAGTTGCCTTAACAAAAAATGCTCGTTTTGCCCAGCTCAAAAAAATTTTAAATAAATTTTAATCGTGACGTCATAATAGGTAAAAGGTTTAAAGTAGCATTTTTTTCTAGGAAAATTTTTACTAAGATGCTCTTAGTTCCCAATATAAATTGTTACTTAGTGTAAATGACTTTTGATACAGTATTGTTTTTGAACTAGCAAGTACAATTTTATTTAAGAACTGTCCAATATAATTACTAAAAAAAATAATTTACTTAATTTTTTGTATATAATATTTTTTTGTGAAGTTTTTGGGTTATATTGTTATATAATAATGTTTTGTTTGTACTTAAACATTTATATTTTTTGTTAATGTGTCAACCAACTGGGTTTAAACCTTTAAAAGTTTAATTAAGAGATTTTTAAAATTATCTTTAGACAACTAAACCACCTGCCAATTTACTCTTTTATCATTTAATGGTATTATAGTATTAATGTTTAAGTTTTTTTATTTTAGTATATCTGCTAGTCACAAAGATGATTCTTGATATTTTAAAATTTTCAACTTTGTGACTTCAACAAGAGATTTCAAAACCATCATTAGAACCCCTGCACCATCAGGCAAACATTTAAATTAAATTTAAGAATATTTTAATTTAATTTTATAAGTCTAAGCATTTTTTATATGAAATTTCAATTTTTAAAGATTAAATTACTTCAAGAAAAATACTTTTATTACAAATAGATATATAAATGTAAATAGTTTTAAATTTATTAGAAACATTTCTAAGAACTCAATCTATACTAACATTTTATTAAAAATTGAAATTCTCTTATATTTATTTATTCTAGTTTTAATTATATTATAATAATGTTTCCTGATAAAAAAGTTATTTTTTAGAGAGTAAGTTAGTTATGTCTGTAATGTTTTTGTTTTAAATAACAGATTTGAACTTTGATATAAATTTTGTAAGTTCGTAATTTCTTCTGGTTCTTTTAGTTTTAAAATATCAAAGTTCAATACAGTACAATAAATAAACAAAATATATATTTTTTTTATTACTTCTTATCTGATTTTTTTTTAATTTTTATGCAGAATAAAAGCATTTTAAAAACAGTGTTTTTCGGCTAAATTTTGCGTACTTAACTGGCAGTGCATACCTAAAAAATGCGTACTTAAGCAGCAAATTAAGAACAAAAAAAGTTGTGAACCACCTTTGAAAAAATTCTAGACACGCCCCTGACATATAGTAAGCTAGCAAACGACCCTAGACCATTGCAGTGATTTGAATTTAAATAAAGAGTTTTGTTAATAGTTTTAAGCTGGATTTTTTCTTCAAAAGAATGTTTTTGGTTCTCTTCTACTATTTTTTATTTTAAAGGACAGTAAGCAAGTCTAAATGTAGGAACCAGTTACAGTTTTGAAGTTTAAAAATAACTTTAAAACCCTTAAAACTTGAAACAAAAGTAAGGCCTACATCGATTTCTATTAAATATATTATAAGCTTTTATACAAATGCTTTTGGTTTCAGTTCTTTAAATTGAGTTTTATACAAAAAAAGTCGAAGTTCTCTGAATTAAAATAAATTAAATTAATTATCATAAAAAAAACTGCTTGATTCTAACTTATTTTATTCTTTCTAGGGCAATATTAAGTATTTTTGAGAGTGAAATTTATTAAAATTGACAAGCCTGTTTTTTTTTGTTTGAGCTAATATGAAATTACAAAAGTTTATGAACAATTTTACAAGTATGTATTTTAAAAGGAATATAACTTTTTTTAAGGCTTTCACTAGCAATATTTTTGTAAAAGAATGATATAATAGTACTTAAAGCACAATCTGATGATTTAATTAATTTAAATACAAACACTGTTAACCTTTGTGTTTTTGTGTTTCTTCATCGTTTCACTTTATTAGTAGTTTTTTAAATATTTATAGTTAGTTGAAAAAAATCTCTGTATTTTCTTACACATAACATGTGTTTTTTAGTTATTAAACAAAAATCTTTGTAATATAAAACCTCAAAGTTAATTCGTGAAGTAGTCAATTAGTTGTATTTATGTTCCTACAGTGTTATTTTAAATTAAAACTTCAACCAAAAAGAAACATACTATATTCATTTTGTAACATAAAGTGTAGCTATAACTGAGTGACATTATATTTTTTAAAAATCACTTAATTCCCTTTTCAGCTGGTACTGTAATATGAAGGTTTTCAAAGGCTTAGAATATCCCTTTTCACAAAAATTAAAAACAAATCGCCCTTATTTAACTCCCATTCAATATTAAATTACTAAATTAATATTTTTTCTACTTAATAGCTATTGCAAGTTAACTTTGCAAAAAAAAATTATAACAAAAACTCCACTACTATGTATAAAGCTTAAAGTTATCTTTATAGTAATCAACTTGGCTGTCAGTTCTTTTATATTTTTACAAATTAAGTTAATGCAAAACAAATACAATTTTTTTTATAATTTATTAATAGAAGAACGTGTAACAGTCGTAGTTTTTCAATTTAAATCAATAACAGTTTTACCTTTTGAAATTAACTTAAAATATAACAACTTAAATCATTTTTATCAAACAGTACTAAGGTAAAAATCCAATAAAAAAGTTATTTATATATTTACAAACTAAACCAAAATAGCTCTAAAATTTACGAACAAGGTTTAACGAAATTTCACTAGTTTAAACTTATATTATAGTGAATATTAGAGCAATCTAAAACTAGCAAGTAGGCCGGAATTGTTTTAACCACAGCTTTTCCGATAGCTAGAGGGCCGATGCCAGATGCCAAAGTGCCATCCTTAACATAGCAACTTCTGCTGTCAGTTAAAACTTTCTTTGCTTTACTGCTACCCTCATCCTCTCCAGCAACTAAAAATAGGTAAGTCAGATTTTTGTTTATGAGATTTCCACTAGTTTCAATCACTTTACTCTGATTCGCATCTTTTCCCTTTTTCAAATATCTCCTGTTGCTTTTTTCAGCTTCTAAAAAGAAGCATGAGGTGGAATATTGTGCGCAGGAAGCATCGTTGCAGGAAATACAGTTCTCCATACAAATTGAACCCCACGTTTTTTTGTCATATCCGTATTTCAAAATATTTTGAATCTTGTCAGACTTTACCCCGTGCGCAAACAACCTCCTACCATTGATTTCGTTTGTGTTGGTCTTGGAATCAATTTTGTACATATGAATGATTTTAGCTACATTTCCGTTAATTTTTATTGTTATTGAACTCAACACGAACTGATAGTCTTTGTCCTTTTTGGTGAGCTCATTAATTGTGAATTTATTGCTTTTGTCTTTTTGCATATCATTTATGTCAGTAAGTTTAAATGTAAGTTGATGTAAATTGCTTTTCATCTTATAGTCAAACTTATCTTGTATAAACTTCAACTCCGCATTGTGGTTTGCAACAAGTTCTCTTTCTATATATTCTTTTAGAGATTCTATGGTGCATTTATTGACTTCATTTGTAGTTTTTGAAGTAGTATATCGTTTTACCTCTAGAATTTTGTAAAGAGCGTCAGAGACAAATTCTTGCACGTCTGTTTCACTTTTAATTTCAATAAGGTAAGCTGGTTCTACCAATTTGTGATGAGCCAGAAAAATATTTGTTTTACTGATTGCTACGTTAAATGTGCCTCCAATCAACTTGTTGTTAGCTTTGTCTGCTTTGTATTGTGCATTCTTATCAATTGCTACTACATTGCCTGTTTGTTCATTAAAAACTTGCAAAACAGGTTTTTCAGTGAGATACTCACGATAAATATTTTCACCATGAAACTTCCTTGGTTTTTTTGGCGCCGTAGTTAGCTTCACTTTATTAACAAACATGTACCTGACTTTTTTGATGCACGAGTTTTCGAGTTGATAAGACTTGCTGTATATGGAAGCATACTTATGATCGTCCGTATGGTACACTCCACAACCATACTTGCCCTTTTTGGACGGTATAAAATCTTCTTTTAAGATTCCCATCACACTTTTGGCACTGGTTCCATGAAGCAAAAGCAAATTTGTTGAGTTTGCTTTACTGTTTTCTAATTTTCGCTTTTTAGCTGGCACAACCCTGACTATTGTTTTTTCATGTGTATTTTTTGTCCGTTCATCTTTTATTGCTTCTTTTAGAAGCTCATAATCTCTATCATTTTTCTTTAAATTCTCAAAAGTAAACTTAGAGTTTCTGAGTGAGTAACCAGCGCGAGATAAGTCTACATTATTGCTGTTCAAAATATTCACAACTTTATTTATTAGAGTGTTTTTTTCTGCATTAAATTTGTTTTTTCTTTTCTGGATCTGTTGGTTCTTGTTTTCAAGTTCTTCCAAATGAAAATCACGCAAATATTTGTTTAGATCATCGTTGTTTTGTTCATTGAGCTCTTTTTGACTAACAGAACTCATTTTTAATTTGTGTGTAATTTAAAAGTACTTCTGTGAAAAAAATAAGCTGTTAAATAGCTAAAGCTTAGGTTTGTCACTCTTTGAGTCAAATGAAAACAAATGACCAAAAACTTTTTTGATTGTTCCTATACTGTCCTCAGTAATGCTGAGTGTTTAAAATTATTTAGAAATTAATATTAAGTCTATTACAAAGTCAAGTAAACTTTTCAAAAATAATAAAAATAAAGCTTTTGTCGGAAAAAAAATCCTAAATATTTAAACAAAAAGTACTAAATCTCATTTAAGATTTAAAAAACTATCTAGTGTCTTAAAGTAACTTAAGTTATCTTAAGTTATAAGTATTTTAAATTTATATTGCCATTTGATCATACATTGACTTATCTTGTGCATTTAACGATGAAGTTAAGATTAAAATTTAAATAGATCAGATGATAGTCGTAATTAATTAACAGTGTATGAATATTAAGCAAAACAAATTAAGCGGAAAAGCTAAAACTTATTAATACCAAACTTATAAACTTAAAAAGTGAACAAAGAGAAAACGTTCTTAAGTTTTAAATACAGAAAAACATCGTAATGCTTATTAACACAAAATCTTTTTAATAATTATAAATGTAATATTTAACTATTAAATTCGATAAAAAAAACATCATCTTTAAATACATGTTTAACCGTTAATGTAACATTAAAATGAAAAATCTAAAACAAGTAAGTTTTTTCGTTTTAAATGAACTTTTAAATTCAAATTTTTATACTTATGCTCTTTAAGACGATAAATTTATTTTTTCAATGATTGAAGAGTGGTAAATTAGACTTAAAACAAGACTTTACATTTGGATAGTAGAAATACTTACAACAAGCTATAAAGTTTTTTTTTTTTCATAATAAAAACCTACGTTTTAATATGAATTCTAAACCTCCTTTTAGCAAGCAAGCTCTTTTTTAAAGTTGAACTTGAATCTATGAAACAAATAAAGTTTGATTTTTTCTTTGCAAAGAATTTTACTTCTAGCTTGAAATTTTAATATATTTTCTTATAAAACTGGAATTATAGATAATTAAATAAAAAAAAAATCATCTTGAGATAATCTCTTATACTTTAAAAAACAATAGGTCATCGTTAAAACTCTTGTAATTACCATAAAAATGTTTTGTTTTTTGTTAATGTTTTCCATTCAGTTTAAAAAATTGGCTTTAATTTTGTCAAATTTCTTTAGGATTAAATATTTTTTCACAAATAACAAAATCTTATTTCCAATTTAATAGATCGTTTTTTTTTGACTTTTTATTTTAACTTTTAACTAAAGTACACTACCGCTAAAGTACGCAAATTGAACCCGACCAAAAACAGCGTACTTAGCACGGGTAGTGCGTACTTTTTGACGATATAGTATAATATGAAATTTAGTTGTTTGTTTTCTTTCTTACAACTAGCCACTAAATATATAAGCCAAATAAACAAGTCATTTATTTTAAATAACATTTAAAACATAATTCTAATTTGCAAATTTTTTTAATAGATTTTAAAATGATTTATTTTTTCTATAAAAAGCTTCTACATAATTAATACATACATTAAATATAGAAAGTCAATGAAAGGTCAGTCAATGATTTAAAAAAAATATTAAGCTACATTTTGTTTTGTTAGAGGCAAAGTACCAAACTACTTTGTGTTTACCAAACATTTTTAAAACAACAATGTATGTACATTTAAATTAAATTATAACTTAACTATTTTGTATATGTAGGTTTTTTTAACTTTGTCATCTAGATTTATTTATTTAATAGCATTACAGCTCAAATATCATTATTCTTTTTACTTTTCTGCAACCACTACATTAGTATTTAGTTTGTTAACATTTAATAACAGAACTGTCACAATCTCAGGCCACTTGGCCTACTCAGGATTACTCACCCTAGTTTAAAAGTTGTGAAAGTATCAGGCTAAATCAGCAAGTTGGCCATTCTACGTGGAAACATAAAATAATCTGGAAAAACTTGATGATTGGAAATTTAGGCAAAAAAACTGGAATTTCTTGAAGTTCTAGTATAACATCCTTTACTTTGTCTTTCTGGATAAGTGCGTACTTAAGGCGTGATGCGTACCAAAAAAAGTGCGTACTTAAGCGGTAGTATACTGTTTTTATGAAATAACTTTAACTTTATGAAAAATAAGAATTTAGTAAATTTAAAATAATATTAACAATTAAAAAAGTTAAATAATTGTCACATTTTTACCTGGGTTAAAAAAAAACTCTGCAAGAATGAATTCAATATATTTATTGCTTTGATTAAATAGTAAGTTTTTATTTAGTAGTTTTTAGAATGTCACAATTACAAACAGTATGAACTTCTAAAGTTATTAACTAAACAAATAACGATTTTTACGAAAGTTTTCGAATAAGTTGTTAAAAATAAAATTTTTCGGCTTTTTAAGATTTTTTAAGTGTAAAACAAAAACCTTTAAAAATTTTATAGTATAAATAAGTAACATTGCAGTTTATAACTATTTGTACAGTAAACTTCGTAAAACAAAAAACAAAACTATGATGTCATTAAAATTACCTGTTAATACCTGTTTTTCTTGGTACTTTTCTGAGCAGTTAATTTTAAATGATACTTGCCATTCGATTTCGGAGAATTCAATATTATTTGATGTAGTAAATTTAGCCGAGGCTTGTGATTGTAATCTCTTGAGAATGCTGTGCTTGTGTTATTGCCACCTTGTTTTGAAAGAGTTTTCCGTGGAACCAATGTAACCTTTGTTTCTAACTTTTGCTTAAAATACATCTTTAAGAGACATTTATCGTTAAAAGGGCAGTTTATCTTATTTCTACAATTGCAAGTTGTGTTCGTTTTGTTTTCAGCCTCTAAAATCTTCTCGTTGTGTAAGTTGATGATGTTTCTTATATTTCGTGTTCGGCATATTGGGCAAACAATTGCTTAGTACCAAGAAAAACAGATAACTGTTTGCTATCTAGAAAAAATGGCCAATGCCGAAGCGGGCAGAGATAAAGCACTCACTGTAAGAAAAATAACTAACTATGATATGCTCCCACTTTAAATCTAGTTATTTTTAATTTCGAATTTAATATATGTTTTATATATTTTATTATAACTTTTGTTTATTTTACCATCTTAAGTTTTATCTTACAATAAATTAATTAACTTCCCTTTTATTTGCTCAGTACCCAATTACATTTACTTATTGATTGATTCTCATCACCTAATCTCATTATATATTTGTGTGCTTCATACCATTTTATTGCCACTTAAAAAAGCTTTGAAGAGCCTTTTAGGTGAAACGGCGTAAGCTTGAGTTGACAATTGTTAAATAAAATATGATTTAATAATTAAGCTGTAATATATTGAGAACTTTATTTCATATAGTTTTATAACATATGTTTACTTAAAAACTCCATTAAGCTGAGCTGTTTATAGTAATTAGAAAGTTTTTAGTTTTTATAAATTTTGTGTTTTTTTGATTGTTTTGTAAAACAAACGTGCTTTAGTTGGATTTTTTCGGAAAATATAATAAGTAGCCAGTATTGTAAATGTTTTGCGTAAAATATAATAATAAGAAACTTTGAAAAAAAAAATAATTAAGCTATATTTTCGGTTTTTATGTGAGTTGATTTATATTTGTTTGAATTTTTAAGAACAAAGTGTACTATTTTAACTAATAAGTTCATTATTATACAAAAAACTCCAAAATTGTAGATATATTCACTCTTAAAACATTAAAACATTAGAAATTGCTCTAAGCACGATTTCATTTAACTATAAACCTTTTTTATATCTAATTTGAAATAGTTACTGAAGTTTTAATTGGAGCGTTTACAAACATAAATGCTGTATTACTACTAGAAATCGCAATGCAACTGCTAAAACATGAAACCTCTAGTTAAAATAAACAAACGTTTATTTAGCGCTAAATTCTCATTATTTAAGTTTTTTTACTTTGGAAACTTTTACATTTCGAGTTGAGTGATAAAGTGTTGCTGAAATATTAATTAGTAATGTTAATTAACAAAACATATTGTTTTTTGTTTTAATCTTGTAATATCTAAGAATTTAAGGAATATTTTTTTAAGCAAACCAATTTTTTTCAATGTAGAACTTAGTTTGTCTCACACTCCGTTTTTAAATCTTAGCTAGTTGTAGTCAATCTTTCTTTCAAGTTTTAATTAAGATTTTAAACGGTTGTTTTAAAGTTATAGTGCAGTTTAGTTGTTTGTTCATTAGCATAGTTAAATTTAAAAATCTTTTAAGAATGTAACTTGTTTAATGAAAGTTAGTTCTTGTTCTTTTAATGTTTTTGTTTTTCGTATTAAGTCTGATAAATAATAATTACGCACAAAAAGGTTTTGTTTATAATGAATATAAATAATTTAATTGGGTATATACTTTTTTAAATATGATAAAATCTACTTCAATTAGATTTCTACTATTTGAATAGTTATCATATTGTTTAAATCTTAAAAAAAAATTAAAGTCTTTTGTTTTTTTTTTAAACTATAAAATAAAAAAAAACTTTTGCTATCTAATCTCATGTCGTCAAAAACAAGTTTGATGAATAAAAAAGTATAGATCTTTATAGTTGTCGAATTCTATGAAACAAACATTAATTGCTATTTTAGTGAATTCCGTATCTACCGTAGTATAAACATAAGCATCATATATATATATTTTTTAAATAAACATTATAAATTTGTTTTTTTTATGTTGTGCTATGTTAAAATGTACAAAATTATAGAATATTTTGTAAGGTTAAGCTTATAAAATGTATATTTTAAATTATTGTACTTTGAAAATCATTTAGTTTTTACAACCAAATAAAAAGGCTGGCTTTAATCACGTGATAGAAATTTAAAAAAAAATCTCAAATGTCGAGTGAAAAAAAAAAAAATATTACACTATAATTTAAATTTTTTTTTTTTTACTAATTTGACATGACATATATTACATTTCTTCAGGTTTACTTAAACTAATATATTTGTTATTTTTTATAAATTTATAAGCTTTTATATACATTAATTATTTTATGCCAGTTAGATAGTAAACAAATCTAGATTATTTTTTAAACATAATTTCTAAAACGCAAGTATATGACATAAATATTACACAACTTTGTAGGTACACATATTTAAGTTAAAATGATTCAATTACTAAAAACATCTATGTCTAATAACTTTTATCAAAAGTCTTAGTATTTTAAAATTCTATAAAAAAAAAATTTTGTTTGTAAAGAAAAGCGTGGCAAAAACATATACAGTCACCTCTCGCGAATCTGCGCACTTTCGTTTATTTACACTTTTTAAAATAATAAGAAAATATAATAATAAGAAACTTTGAAAAAAAAAATAATTAAGCTATATTTTCGGTTTTTATGTGAGTTGATTTATATTTGTTTGAATTTTTAAGAACAAAGTGTACTATTTTAACTAATAAATTCATTATTATACAAAAAACTCCCAAATTGTAGATATATTCACTCTTAAAACATTAAAACATTAGAAATAGCTCTAAGCACGATTTCATTTAACTATAAACCTTTTTGATATCTAATTTGAAATAGTTACTGAAGTTTTAATTGGAGCGTTTACAAACATAAATGCTGTACTACTACTAGAAATCGCAATGCAACTGCTAAAACATGAAACCTCTAGTTAAAATAAACAAACGTTTATTTAGCGCTAAATTCTCATTATTTAAGTTTTTTTACTTTGGAAACTTTTACATTTCGAGTTGAGTGATAAAGTGTTGCTGAAGTATTAATTAGTAATGTTAATTAACAAAATATATTGTTTTTTGTTTTAATCTTGTAATATCTAAGAATTTAAGGAATATTTTTTAAGCAAACCAATTTTGTTCAATGTAGAACTTAGTTTGTCTCACACTCCGTTTTTAAATCTTAGCTAGTTGTAGTCAATCTTTCTTTCAAGTTTTAATTAAGATTTTAAACGGTTGTTTTAGAGTTATAGTGCAGTGTAGTTGTTTGTTCATTAGCATAGTTAAATTTGAAAATCTTTTAAGAATGTAACTTGTTTAATGAAAGTTAGTTCTTGTTCTTTTAATGTTTTTGTTTTTCGTATTAAGTCTGATAAATAATAATTACGCACAAAAAGGTTTTGTTTATAGTGAATATAAATAATTTAATTGGGTATATACTTTTTTAAATATGATAAAATCTACTTCAATTAGATTTCTACTATTTGAATAGTTATCATATTGTTTAAATCTTAAAAAAAAATTAAAGTCTTTTGTTTTTTTTTTTAAACTATAAAATAAAAAAAAAACTTTTGCTATCTAATCTCATGTCGTCAAAAACAAGTTTGATGAATAAAAAAGTATAGATCTTTATAGTTGTCGAATTCTATGAAACAAACATTAATTGCTATTTTAGTGAATTCCGTATCTACCGTAGTATAAACATAAGCATCATATATATATTTTTTTTAAATAAACATTATAAATTTGTTTTTTTTATGTTGTGCTATGTTAAAATGTACAAAATTATAGAATATTTTGTAAGGTTAAGCTTATAAAATGTATATTTTAAATTATTGTACTTTGAAAATCATTTAGTTTTTACAACCAAATAAAAAGGCTGGCTTTAATCACGTGATAGAAATTTAAAAAAAATCTCAAATGTCGAGTGAAAAAAAAAAAAATATTACACTATAATTTAAATTTATTTTTTTTTACTAATTTGACATGACATATATTACATTTCTTCAGGTTTACTTAAACTAATATATTTGTTATTTTTTATAAATTTATAAGCTTTTATATACATTAATTATTTTATGCCAGTTAGATAGTAAACAAATCTAGATTATTTTTTAAACATAATTTCTAAAACGCAAGTATATGACATAAATATTACACAACTTTGTAGGTACACATATTTAAGTTAAAATGATTCAATTACTAAAAACATCTATGTCTAATAACTTTTATCAAAAGTCTTAGTATTTTAAAATTCTATAAAAAAAAAATTTTGTTTGTAAAGAAAAGCGTGGCAAAAACATATACAGTCACCTCTCGCGAATCTGCGCACTTTCGTTTATTTACACTTTTTAAAATAATAAGAAAATATAATAATAAGAAACTTTGAAAAAAAAAATAATTAAGCTATATTTTCGGTTTTTATGTGAGTTGATTTATATTTGTTTGAATTTTTAAGAACAAAGTGTACTATTTTAACTAATAAATTCATTATTATACAAAAAACTCCCAAATTGTAGATATATTCACTCTTAAAACATTAAAACATTAGAAATAGCTCTAAGCACGATTTCATTTAACTATAAACCTTTTTGATATCTAATTTGAAATAGTTACTGAAGTTTTAATTGGAGCGTTTACAAACATAAATGCTGTACTACTACTAGAAATCGCAATGCAACTGCTAAAACATGAAACCTCTAGTTAAAATAAACAAACGTTTATTTAGCGCTAAATTCTCATTATTTAAGTTTTTTTACTTTGGAAACTTTTACATTTCGAGTTGAGTGATAAAGTGTTGCTGAAGTATTAATTAGTAATGTTAATTAACAAAATATATTGTTTTTTGTTTTAATCTTGTAATATCTAAGAATTTAAGGAATATTTTTTAAGCAAACCAATTTTGTTCAATGTAGAACTTAGTTTGTCTCACACTCCGTTTTTAAATCTTAGCTAGTTGTAGTCAATCTTTCTTTCAAGTTTTAATTAAGATTTTAAACGGTTGTTTTAGAGTTATAGTGCAGTGTAGTTGTTTGTTCATTAGCATAGTTAAATTTGAAAATCTTTTAAGAATGTAACTTGTTTAATGAAAGTTAGTTCTTGTTCTTTTAATGTTTTTGTTTTTCGTATTAAGTCTGATAAATAATAATTACGCACAAAAAGGTTTTGTTTATAGTGAATATAAATAATTTAATTGGGTATATACTTTTTTAAATATGATAAAATCTACTTCAATTAGATTTCTACTATTTGAATAGTTATCATATTGTTTAAATCTTAAAAAAAAATTAAAGTCTTTTGTTTTTTTTTTTAAACTATAAAATAAAAAAAAACTTTTGCTATCTAATCTCATGTCGTCAAAAACAAGTTTGATGAATAAAAAAGTATAGATCTTTATAGTTGTCGAATTCTATGAAACAAACATTAATTGCTATTTTAGTGAATTCCGTATCTACCGTAGTATAAACATAAGCATCATATATATATTTTTTTTAAATAAACATTATAAATTTGTTTTTTTTATGTTGTGCTATGTTAAAATGTACAAAATTATAGAATATTTTGTAAGGTTAAGCTTATAAAATGTATATTTTAAATTCGTGTACTTTGAAAATCATTTAGTTTTTACAACCAAATAAAAAGGCTGGCTTTAATCACGTGATAGAAATTTAAAAAAAATCTCAAATGTCGAGTGAAAAAAAAAAAAAATATTACACTATAATTTAAATTTAATTTTTTTAAGTAATTTGACATGAAATATATTACATTTCTTCAGGTTTACTTAAACTAATATATTTGTTATTTTTTATAAATTTATAAGCTTTTATATACATTAATTATTTTATGCCAGTTAGATAGTAAACAAATCTAGATTACTTTTTAAACATAATTTCTAAAACGCAAGTATATGACATAAATATTACACAACTTTGTAGGTACACATATTTAAGTTAAAATGATTCAATTACTAAAAACATCTATGTCTAATAACTTTTATCAAAAGTCTTAGTATTTTAAAATTCTATAAAAAAAAATTTTTGTATGTAAAGAAAAGCGTGGCAAAATCATATAAAGTCACCTCTCGCGAATCTGCGCACTTTCGTTTATTTACACTTTTTAAAATCGTCTCTGTAAAAGAAAATTCTTTTAATGTTTACTTCTTATTATATTGATAAAAATCGGTTTTATTAATACAATTAATATTAAAATTTCTATTGTATAGTTTTTAAATATCGTTCTTGAACTAAGTATGACCCCTGAATTTTAAAGTTCAAACAATATTTCTGGTATATAAATTATTTTGTGTAATGTAAAGGAAATAATAATATGATAAAAAAAAATAATAACGGTTAAAAATTAGCATAAAATTAGAAATGGTGTTTTTATAGTAGTTAAAACTTTAAAATATGCTAATTTTTTTTTTCAGAGTTAGCTCAGTCTAGTTTTGCTGATTAGTAACGAAAATATAAATTACGGTGTAGCTAGTATAAAATTACAAGTGTTTTACTAAACAATTTGTTGGCTTAAAACAATATTAATGTCAAATTGTTGAACTTAATTTAAGCTTGTAAAACTAACTAAATGTAAAAATAAATTAAAGCTATACTAGTTTTCTTGAATATTGTAAATCTGTAGCAGTTTTCTTAATGTACTATAAATAGTTTGTTACTCGAATTAAAAGTTATTTTTTATCCTGAAGAGTGGTTAGTTTTACAACTTAGTTTATTGTTTCATGAATGAATGTAATTTTGTAATAAAGATAATGTATAACAGTAAGCGATACTTAAGAAATTATATCATGCGCAAAAACAGTTTTACTAATTAACAAGTAATCACTTTAAGATTATAACATATTACTTTAAAAAAAAAAAAATATTTTTTAATCAAAAACTATAACTTAATATTTTTGTGTACAATTATGTACTAATATTTAAAAAAACTATTGAAAAACTCTACTGTAAATATAGTTTTGCCTTATTATTTAAAATAAAATCTACAAACAACATTTCAAAAGCAAAAAAACGAAGTAAAATACAACTTACTAAAAATCTCTTTATTTGGTAGCTTTTTGTCATTTTAGGTAGATGTCAGTGGGAATATTTACTATAAAACTTTTAGTTTTAACTTTTCAGGTTTACCAGTTCAAAATTTGAACGAGATGTAGATATATAACTAAAATTGTTGAAGGAAAAACAGTTAATAAAAATTATTTTTACGTCATACAATTTGAAAAATATACACTATAAGCTAAATTCTTTTGACTTGTAAATTAAATTGTATGTAAAAACAATGTTAGGGAAGATTTTTAATATAAAACACTTTAAAAAAAATTACAATTTAAAAAGATAGCCTAAATCAAATTAACTTTTTACATTGAACTATAACTATAATCTACAAAAAAGTTTTTTATAAGTTCTTATGCGAAAGTAGGGAAATTACTTCGTAAGAACTGATTATTTTACATTGTTTTTAATAAACATAATTTAAAAACATACTTCTTTAAAACTATTAAAGTGCCAAAAGATTAATTAGTGTTTTTACAAAACTAAATAGTTTAACTTACTGTTTTAGTTCTTAAAGGTTTTATAAGAAAAATAAAACTAAGCATTAGATTAAATAAATATAAATGAGCATAAAAACTAGACATTACCTTTTAAAGACATAAGAGTTAAAACAATAACTAAGAATTTTAAGTTGCATATGGAATTGAAATACAAAAAAATCCCTATCTACAGTTGTATAGACAAACAAATTTAGTTCGATTTGCAAAGCTAAAATGTAAATTTTTATATATTTATAGATTAACATCAAACTAAAGTAGAAATTCATTACATAGTATTCAGTCTGTCATTATAAGTTATATAATTAATAAAAACAAGTTGAAGATCCGGTCTGTATCAATGATGGTTTTAAAATAAGATATAAGATGAAATAAATGGAGATCCATTAAAAATAAATGAACATTAAAAGAATTGAACAGCTTATACAACTTTTGAAGGCAAAACTGTTGTTACTAGTGGCAGCTGTGATTTTATAAAACAAAAATAATTTGAAGCGTATGATCTAAATAAAACAAATGGGGAGTTCACAAAATATGTTGAAAAAGAGATAACTTCATTTTCAGTTGGTTCAGGCGATAAGATTTACAATGAGCCGAAGCCAAAGCTGCAAATTATTCGATAGTTTTTTTAAAACTCTTTTTATTTTCTAAAATCTTATGTTTTGATTTTGTTTTCTTGAAAAGTAAACTATTTTATTGTTTTTGATCTTGCACAAATTCATTGGTCTTCGAAGCCAACTTCATCAAAAGTTACATTACAGAAGTTGGATATAATGAACTTTTTGTACTATCTTTTAGTTTTCGAGAATATGTTGTCTCTATTTGTCTATATATTTATAATTGTTAAAATTGTGTTTACAAATTAAGAATGACCATAAAAGTATACTTTCATATTAGTATACCTTATTTTTGAAACTGAAAACTGTATTAAAGAAAACATTAAACGTCGGCTAACAAATATTTTGTTTATAACTTAATCAAAACTCGAGGATATTTAAGATATTGAAATTAATAAAAATAAAGTTTTACCTGTTGAGGAAAAGTTAAAAGTTTTATATTTTAATTGCATAAGTTTAAAATTTGAAATTATTTTATTTTTCGTTTTTTTTGTTGAGAAAATAACCTTATTTTAAAAAGTTTTATTATTCAAACAAGGTTAATTGAGTCAACTAATTAAGTGTTTCAATAATCTTAGTAAAACTATCAAAATAACTTTCACTATTAAAGTCTACGAACTAAACTTCCCTAAAAGAGTATAATTATAGCTCTTTTTAATTTCAATATTTTTAGCTCTATAAAAAATTGCTAATAAATTGTAGTAAAAAGTTAATACAAAATCGCTAGTAAAGTATAAATTCTAATTTTACTAGGTCGATTTTAGTTGAATAGAAAAAAAATTGCTAAACTATAAACGTCAAACCATTGAAAATCTAGTTAAAATTAATTTATACATCCAGTAAGTTACAAATACGTTTAGTATAATTTATGCGATACTTTTTGAAAATTATGTTTATGACATGCTATTTTTATTGTTTATAAAGCCTAAACTCAATAATTAAGTTTTCCAATAAAAAAAGTATTAATTACTGTATAAATTAGCTTAAAATAGTTATTTGTTTAGTTTTTAACCTTGACAAAGTTTTCAAATGTAATATAACTGTTTTATTTTAAAAAAATATACAGATTTAGTTTTAATAAAGTTTAAATTTACAAGTTAATCTTCATAGTTTTTTTTACACAAAAGCAAGTTTTAAATTGTTAATAAGCAGGTCATCTAGATCGTTTTTTTTAAATAACCCTACTGTTGTTAGTAACTAAAAGGTTCTACATGTTATTTTATTAACTTAAAACAAATAAAGACTGGTAAAATATCAACTAAACTATAATTTTCATACATATTAAAATTACTTTAAAGTTATAAAGGAACAATTGAAACCGTTTTTAAATAGACTTTAAGTTGGTCGCTTTTATGGTTTTCTTTAAAATTATAAAATAATTTTTGTGTAAAAAAAAATTAAATATTTTAACTGTGTGATTTGTTTGTGTTTTTTTTAAACACATCGTTTTATTAATAAATAATATTTAGTAATAATCGTTTATTAACAGTTATTACCATTTGCTGAATAAAAATTGCTTTTAAAACATAAGTAAGCTTAAATTAAAAAGTATTTAGACAGTTTAAAGAACTTTGTTTTAATAATTGTGTTTAAATAAATCTAGCTGTGTTAACGCTTTGACATTTGAGTTATCTAAACAACGATGATTTTATTCTTTGTATTGTGGTTACTCTTGACGTTAAAGTAAACACATATAGATTTAAAATTATTTTTTTCGCATTAGAGAAAAAATGTTATGGATTAACTAAAATAATATTTATACAAAGTTAATCTCCAGAAAACATATTATATTTCTTTTAAATTAGTATTTTGATTAACTAATATTTGATTAAAGTTTAGAAAAAGTTTTTTGTTTAAGATGTTTTGGCTTGTTTACTAAAGTCTTAATTTAGTAGATATTTGTAGAATACAGCTTTGTAACATTGTTTTCTTATGCTATAGATAAAACTTAAACTTTCAATTAAATAAATATTTGTAGTAAATGAATGTTTTTAAAATTTTCTACCTTTATTGTAAGATAGCAAAGTTATTAATTTTAATTTTTCTAATACCTTAAAATATAAACAGAAAATCTAATTATTGAATAACTTTAAGTAAACGACAAACATAAAACTAAGGACCTAAAAACATTTTTTCACTTGTTAAGATAGTTTTCATCAGAAAAATAGTAATATATCATATGAAATGTTTAAACATACAAGATAAAAGATTATGAGAAAAAATGAATTCGAGAAAAAAAGTAGGAAAAAAAGAGCAAAGTTTTTGAAAACACATATACCGCAAATTATTTTTTTGTTTTAGAGCTTGCTTTCTAAATAAATAGTATTGAAAAAAAAATCTAAACAGTAACTTTGTTCTTTAAAAAACAACTAGCAAGCTAGAGCATATTCCGTTTAGTTGTTTTATTATAGTTCAATACAATTCAGCATAATTTTACTTACTTAAGTTTTTAATATAACAAAAAAAAATTTAAACTAGTATCAAACATTTAAGATGGAGTATTTCATTTAACAATTTAAAAGCGCTATGACTATAGAAATGATTAAAAATAAAAACAAATTAACTGACCTTCTTAGATTTACATAAAATAATAGTTTATTATTAGTCTTAATTGTATTATCTTATTAATTAGAACTTATACTTTGTCAGCTTACAATAAAGCAACTTCTATTTGGGCTTTAAAAATAAGCGTACAATTAACATAGCAATTTTTTATGTAAAAAGTGGCTTTTAAACTGTTGTATATCGAATATTTGTTTTATAGCTCTATTGATAACCACATAAAATAACGAGCGGTTAATTCAAGTATTAAATAGTTTTATTTTTCACAATTTTTTTCATTGAGATACCATGAAAAAAAATGACTTTTTAAATATTTAAATTTTCTACATATTTTAATTGACTTCATTTTAAAGTACTTTTTTCTTCTTCAATAAGTATTTTATAATATTGTTAGTTTTTTATGAGTTCTATTATATAAATGTAGCTGTATTTTTAAATTTACATTTAAATTTATAGAGTATGTCCATATAATTAAAAACAAAATTAAACTAAAAAAAGCTAATTGTAAAGTGACAGTAAATAGAAAAAAAAGTTAGGATAAACAAAACATTTTTAAATTGATAAAATTTTATCTCTACTCAAAAAATTGTACTACCACTCTAGAAAAAAACGTAAAATAATCGTTTTTTTTTTAAGTAGAAAATAAACACGGTCAAAAAATCAAAAATGAAAATTTATTGTTAAAAACACGTCTTACCCGAAAAAATTTATAAAATTGAGGTTGTAGCTGTAAATGATTTATAACGCATAAACAAGTTATAGGGAAAAATAAGTTACAGTGTAATTAAGTTGTGTCGAGCAAATACGCCAAGCTGGTTTCAGTCAATACAGAAGCTAAAGCTGGTGCTTGAAAGTATTATTTATGTATTATCTTAGGACAAAGTTTTGAGAAGTTCGAGTATCTTTTTGTTTTTTTTTGCTGCGGATTAACTGTATAATATATTTTTTTAATTCGCCTTCAAAAATAGTTAAATTATTAGGCATAACTACTAAAAATAATCAAATTTGTGCTTTAAAAGGCAAAAATATCTAGTTTTTTATGATAAAATTTTAAAATTGCGATATATTCTGAAAAACTTAATGCCAAAAACTTTATAAAATAAGTAATGCGTTAAAATTAAACTAAAATAATATCTAAAGAAAAGAATCATAAACATCTTTTGGTAATTCAAAGTTATACTAAATACTTAGTCATTTTGAACTTGATTTTACTTTATAAAAAATATATATTTATTTAATTAACTTTATTAATTATTTAAGTAGTAACTTTAATTGTATATATTGTTTAAAAATTAATGTTCGATAAGAAGTTTTGTTTTGAGTGTAAGAATTAAAACATTTTACACTTAATTGTTTAATTCGAATTTTTTTTCAATAATTTTATTATAACATATTTACTTTAACTAAATTCATAGATAAGTTTTTTATTAAGCGTTATTTGCTGTTTCTGACTAATTAAATTGTAAGTTGTTTTTAAATTACGAATTTTGTTTCTATATAATCATTCATTAAAACATGATTGAGAAAGTGAGACTTTTGTTTTTCATTTTTTGTGTTTAAAAACTTTTTTATTTTCGTTCACATTAGATATAGTAAGTTTAAACGTTGTGCTATAGTTAAAGCTAATTACAGTATTTTTGATGAAAATTTTAACTATTTTAACTTTATTTTTCTTGTAATTACTTTTTTTTTAATTACAAACAACTTTTTGTAAATAATGTTGAATAGTTTTTCTATTATTACAAAAATAATTTGTAAAAAATGACACCTTTTAAAAAAAATAACATAATAGATAAAACTTAAACAACCTTCTTTACGCCTTTAAAATGACTATGCTGTAAAAAAAATGTTTATTCAAATCAGAAATTCTTACGAAAGTCTTCAAATCTGATTTAAGAAAGAAACCCAAGTTGATGTAAAGTTGTCAGAAAATTTTAGGGTTTAAATTACTACTGCGAATTCAAAGTAAACAGTGTAAATATTTAAAATGTGCGTAACCGATTTTTTCTATATTCTCCAGATGGCTTCGTATTTGTTAAGGAACAGATTATAATTTACATATGAAAATGTTTTTGTGGTCAATAAATTCTGCAGCCTGTAGCTTACTTAACAGTTTTTTTTTCATATTAGTAGTTTAACTAGTCTTTATAGCTGTAAAAGTTTCATACTTTTAGTTAATTCTAAAACAGTTCTTTTTGCTTTGATTAATTACTTAATTATTTTTTTGTCGAACAAAAAATTCAAAAAAAAAAATTAGCGTTAAGAAAAACACAAATTTTTAAACTAATTTTTGTACAAGTACTCAATGTTTAAAAGTAATAGTCTACCGTAGTGTTTTATTGTTGATAACTTAATTCAAAGTAACTGAATAAACTTTGAAATATTGTCGAACAAACAATTCAAAAAAAAATTAGCGTTAAGAAAAACACAAATTTCTAAACTATTTTCTGTACAAGTACTCATTATTTAAAAGTAATAGTCTACCGTAGTGTTTTATTGTTGATAACTTAATTCAAAGTAACTGAATAAACTTTGAAATATTTTTGAGAATTAACTAAAACACATCATTAAAAATGGATCTGAAAAAAGGTGAATTGATTTTTAAATTTTCATCAACAACAGCTTTCATTGAAGTGACAGAAACTTTCAAAACTCAGTTTTGAGTTTCGTAGTCTTTTATAAGCAAAATGTTTTGGTTTACATTTTTTTTTGCATGCTTCTATAATCTAAATTGCATTTTATAACTATAAAATATCCGACTATATATTCATAAACTAAACATTTTATTCATTTTTAACTAACCTTAGCATTTATAATTTCATTTAAAAATGATTTCTAAATAGAAATCAAAATAAAATAATTATTGTTTTTTGCAAACTAAATGTAGCTTATTAACAAAACAAATGCTTGATCAATAGAGTTTTAGAAAAGTAGTTTATTCAAGATTTCGACAACTAACTATAGTTTATCCGACAATTTTTATTTAAAGAAAAAAGCTCATAACTTAAAAAAAAGTAAAAAATTCTGTTAGTTTTCAATTAAAGTATCTTCACGAAAACTTATTTATAAAGCCAGAAAATCTAAACGAAACATTTGACTGTGTGAATTTTGTCTATTTTAGTAATTTTTAAAACAATCTAACAAAATGTGTAATTGTTGAATTTAAATTTATTTGTTATTTGAATAATACTGTACCAAAACTAACATTTTTTTCAGAAAAACAACAAATTCCAAAAGCATTTTTCTTTCAAAAACCTTTATATTTTCATTACAGGAGCTGGCGTAAAAAAAAGCGGGAAAATTTGCAGAGGAGGCCGGAAGATGAGAGGAGAGGTTACATGTTTCACTGGTACTGACCAATCAGAAGAACGGTGCTGTTTCAAACAACCAATCAGAAATTTTTACTTTGGGCTGCTGGAATATTCTATCTATATTTGAATTTTTAGCGGTGATTTTAAAAGTTTTAAGTAACTTGTGTTTAGTATTAAGTGACACATGGTAATAAAAAAAATAGTTTTTAAATTTAAAAAACATATGCTATGATTTTTTTTCTGCACTCACAAAAAAATGTTTGTACGTTTTTATAGTTTGTTAAAGTTTAACTTTAGAATTTCTTAAAAAATTTAGTTTTACTTAAGTATTTGGTAATTGTAAACAACACTTTCATGAATAAATAAAAATAAAATAAAAGCTATTGATATTTAAGATAAACTAATTTTTTTTTAATAATGTTTTTAAAAACATTATTTTTGCTTAAGTTGTAGAATCTTTTAAAATATTAAACACGGCTGTCTGTAAAATTTAAGGTATAGAGCTGTGTTGGTAGTAAGTATGTTTTTGTTATAGACTTTAACTGTTTTTCATTTTTAACCTATTTTCTTCATATTGATGTATAAATTAGTTGTTTAATTTTTTTCTTTTGTTTAAAAACAGCAAGTTTTCTGTAATATATAAAACACATTTAAAAAAAATTAAAGATATTTACAAACAATATGAACAAACGATTAAACGTGCTTTTTATTTAATTTTTTTTGATAAAGTAATAAAATTAACGCTAACTAATTTTTAAAAGCTTTTTTATTTTAATTAACATTTTTTAAACAAGAGAAAAATGTTTGATGTTTTAAAGGTTAATGAATTATATAAAGCAAAACATAAAGCTTTCTTTTTGTACTATTTTAAATTACTGCTTTTTTATAAACACAACTATATAGCTTTTTTGAAGTTTTTAGTTTTTTAGATAAATATAATTTTTATTTTAACTTCAGTACTTTTGTTTTACTAACGCTTGTTTTTTGATAAAATTATTAGAAAATTTAAGAAAATTTTTTGTGGTAGAAAATAAAAAGGATTTATTTGACTACATGCCTCGTAGTTAACTTTAATAATCCAGGTGTTTTGTAAAATTAATTAAAATTTGAGTAGAAATCAAAACATACTTACTTTGAGTTCTTTTGTATATCAAAAAAAAAGGTGTGGACTAGTAAAAAAATTAGATTAAACTTTAATTAGACTAACTAGTTATTTTAGGTTTGACAAGTTTAATGTAAAAAATACTTTACTCGAAATTATCCTTTTTGTCTAATGTAAAGAAATTTTTTTTTGTATTTTATTAACTTAAAACTTTTTTGTCAAAGAAGAAATTAAAATGACTTTATTAAAAAAATTGATTTACTTTAATTCTTAAACATATTACTTTATATAAAACTATCTCTAACAAATATTTAATAATCTCAATTTTTTCTAATTAAAACTAAATAACTAAAACATAAATATATTTTAGTTTTAACTACGTTGTGCTTAAAAAAGAAAATTATACTTATTTAAATATACCTTAAGTCTTAATGATTCAACTATTAGTGTAGTTATTCAGATTTAATAGTACCAAAGTTTTATTATTTATAGTGTTTTTCTACAGTTCAAGTAAGATATTTTAAAAATAAATTTACATGCAACTGTATTACTTTTATTTTAAAGAAATTCGTGTGTTAGTTGTTAAGCGCGTAATAAATTTCGATTAAAAACAAAATTGACTGATGACAGGTAGTTTGAATTAAGAATTCTAAAACTAGTATATAATAAAATTATAAAACAAACTTAAAGATTTAGCCTTTTACAACGTTAATATTATAAAAAAGTAACAATTGCAATTTATGTTTAATACCAAAAAGCTAGACTTTTAAATTGTAAGAAACAAAAACGTTATAAAATTTTAATTCAGTTTATCTTTTGATTTAGAATAGAGACAAATTGTACAAAGTTTTTATAACAGTTTTGAACTAAAGGTAATTTTAATAGTATATTTTGTTAACTTTGATTTATGTTCTAAACTAAATCAAAAAGCAAACTTAGCAAATATTATTGCAGATTTTAAATATTTTGTCAGTTGTTTCCTAAACAACCTTTAGAAACTAAAAAAACGAATTTAAAATTATTGTTTTAAACTAATGGAAATATAAATTTTAAAGTTAACTATTGATAAAATAAACCTTATAAAAGTATAAAAACTTTTATTTTTTATTTGTTTTTATTTTTATATACAACAAGGTCAGCTTTATATTGCGTTCTTAATTCTTTGCTGCCTATACATAATGATAAAAATAATGCTTAGTTAAAAACAAAATAGTTCTTAGTTAATACCCAATCTGATTACTAAAAGTTTTGCCAGTCAGATCATAAGCTATTACTTGTTGATACCAAAAGAATTTTTTTAAATGTAATTTTTGTTCATATGCACTTTTAAAACAATTTTGTTAGAGTCAAAAATATGTAGTATTTATTATTTAAAGCTATATTAGTATTTAATACAGTATTACAATATCATAGTTTTAAAAGTTTACAAACTTTCACTTTACAATTGAAACATTTAAATAAAAAATTTTAAAGTTGTCTGTACTATGGAGACATCGATATAGGGCTCGGCAGCTGTTTATAGGTAACAGTTAACTATTCGAGATAAAGACTTCTACGGGCAGCAGTTACTTATAACAGCTGTGTTAACTAATAACAACAAATAATTTTTAAAAAAATGTTAAATGTAAAACTAGTGACTATTAGTTGTCAAATTAGAAGCTTAAGTTTAAGTGTTTTTCACTGAAACAAAATTTTTCATTGTTTGAAAAAAACCGTTTGTAGCTGAAATATACTTTACAGGCCGCTACTTGCTGACTTCTGGTATAAATGTTTTGCCTATAAAAGGTAGTAACCCTTTTAACATAAAAATTCTTTTGAAAAAAATGCACAAATATACATGTTTTCAAACGAAAACTTAACCTATTTTTAATACTACGTAGAAAATAAAATAATATTCAAGCATTTCCATATACTTAAGTTGTGTAGTGTTAACCGTGCATAAAATAAATTAACAAAAGTATAAGTAACCGTTTACAATGTTTACAATAACTTGAAATGGGCAAACGAATATTAAAATTATACTTTCTTAAAAAACAAATGAATATTGTAAGCATTGGTGATTAACTAAGTTCTAATTTCATAGATATTTTTGCAAACATAAAAAAAGTGTTTGTTGTTAATAATCATACCTACAAACCTTTCTAATTTATTCAATTCCTATAAGTTTCTCAAAAGTATATTTTATTTTGAGTTGTAGGCCTTTAAATATTGTTTTAAGTATTCGAATTGTCGGAATTTGAATTTTGATGTGGTCACTTAACATTCGGCAGAATGGCTAAACTGCACTTAAACCTTCAAGACTTTTTAGCTACTACACTTAAAGGTCAGAGCTAAAAAATTACACAGTCAGCAAAAAATTAAACTTTTTTTTATAACTTTATTTTATAATTTAATTTTAATATATTTTGGTAAAATGGGTTAGGGATGAAGATATAAAAATAAACAAATCTCAGACTGACCTTGAAATACACTTTATAGACTTTTTATTATTAAGACTTCTCTAAATTTGAGTGCTTAAAGTAAAAATAATGTAACTCAATTTCAAACAAATTCTTCCTGTATTTTTTTGATTAACAGTTATTAAATTATATTTGAAAGAATTGATTGAGTTTTGGATATTTAAATGAGTTTTCTCGACAATAAGCGTAAAATTTACGCAAATTAATTATTCGAAATATGAATAAATAGTAGAAATTCCGTAATATCAGGACTAGCACATTAAAATTTATAGTTTTAAATACAAACAATATTACTATTTTTAATAAAATATAACTTTATTAAAATATATCTAATAAGTGTGTCTTGTAGTCAAATGAAATTTTAGTTTTAATTTTTTTTAGTTAATTTTAATAATTTCTTTTTCTTTAAATTTTTTTTTGTATATAGTTGTTTTACTGAAAATAATCTTATAAAAATTCTCTTTATTTTTTATTGTTTGACTTTTTGTATTATCATTGAAAATATGTAAGTTCTGAAAATTTCGTTAATTAACTACAACTTAAAAATTTTTAGTAAAATTTTGAAACGAAGTTAAACTGTTTATTTTCAAGAGAAAACTTTGCAAAAATATTAAAAACATAAATCTACATTACTATGTATAAAGCTTAATCCCATTTTAAATAACAATTTTTATTTTAATAACTTACAAAATCAAGTTTTTTTAATCTAATGTGTAAACTTTAAGCAAAACATATATAAAAACTAAAGTTTTATTAATAGAAGAACGTACAACAGTCAAATTTTTTTAATTTACATCAATAATAGTTTTACCTTTTGTTCAACTACGATAACTAACAAAATTTCTATCAAAGAGTATATAAAGGCAAAAATCTAATATTTATATTTTTTGAGCTGAATTAAAACATCTGTTAATATTACGAAGAAGGTCATAACACTACTTTTCGAAATATGTCACTTATAAGTGATGAAGGTAAATTCAGAAATTCAAAATCAAATCATAATGAATTTTGGAGCAATCAATAATAAGCAGGTAGGCCGGAATTGTTTCCACAACAGGTTTTCCGTCAAGCACGAAACTTTCAAGGTCAGGTGACAGAGTGCCATCCTTAACATAGCAACCTCTGCTGTCAGTTAAAACTTTCTTTGGTTTACGACCACCCTTATCCTTTTCGGCAACTAAAAATATGTAGGCCAAATTTTTATTTATGGGATTTTCACTCTTTTTAATCACTTCATTCTGATTCTTTGTAGCTTTCTTCCTTTTCAAATATCTCGTGTTACTTTTTTCAGCCTCTAAAAAGAAGGATGTGGTGGAGTATTGTGCGCAAGGAACTTTGTTGCAGACAATACAGTCTTCCATACACATTGAACTCCATGTCTTACTATCGTATCCGTATTTTAAAATATTTTTTATCTTGTCAGACTTTACCCCATGTGCAAACAACCTTCTGTCATTGACTTCATTTTTGTTGGTCTTTGAATCAATTTTGTACGCGTGAAGGACTTTAGGTCTATTTTTATCACTTTTCATTGTTATTAAACTCAACACAAACCGATAGTCTTTGTCTTTTTTAGTAAGCTCATTTATTGTAAATTTACTTCTTTTGTCTTTTTTTATATCATTTAAGTGAGTTAGTTTAAATGTAAGTTGATGTAAAGTGTTTTTTATCTTATAGTCAAACTTATCTTGTATAAACTTCAACTCCGCATCGTGGTTTGCAATAAGTTCTTTTTCTATATATTCTTTGAGAGATTCTATGGTGCATTTATTAACTGCATTTGTAGTTTTTGATGTAGTGAATCGTTTTAACTCCAGAATTTCGTAAAGAGCGTCAGAGATGAACTTTTGAACGTCTGTATCACTTTTAATTTCAATAAGGTAAGCTGGTTCTACCAGCTTGTGATGAGCCAGAAAAATATTTGTTTTACTAGTTGCTACATTAAATGTGCCTCCTATTAACTTGTTGTTAGCTTTGTCTGCTTTGTATTGTGCTTTCTTATCAATTGCTACTACATTGCCTGTTTGTTCATTAAAAACTTGCAACACAGGTTTTTTAGTGAGATACTCTTCATAAATGTTTTCACCGCAAAATTTCCTTGGTGTTTCCGGCGCTGCAGTTTGTTCCACTTTATTCACAAACATGTAACTGACTTTTTTAATGCAAGAGTTTTCGAGTTTATAAGACTTGCCGTAAGTAGAAGCATACTTATGATCGTCCGTATGATACACACCACATCCATACTTGCCCTTTTTGGACGGTATAAAATCTTCTTTTAAAATTCCAACCACACTTTTGGCACTGGTTCCATGAAGCAAAAGCAAATTTGAGGAGTTTGTCTTAATGTCTTCTATTTTTCGCTTTTTAGCTGGCACAACCCTGACTATCTTTTTTTCACGTGTATCTTTTGTACGTTCATCTGTGATTGCTTCTTGTAAAAGCTCATAATCTTTATCTTTTTCCTCTAAGTGCTCAAAAGTAAACTTAGAGTTTCTGAGTGAGTAACCAGCGCGAGATAAGTCTACATTGTTGCTTTTCAAAACATTTATAACCTTTCTTACTAGAGCTTTTTTTTCTGAGTCAAAATTTTCTTTTCTCTTCTGGATATGTTGGTTTCTCTTCTCCAGTTCTTCCAAATGAAAATCACGCAAATATATGTGTAGATCATCTTTGTTTGATTCCTTGATCTCTTTTTGACTAACAGAACTCATTTTGAGTTATTTTTTAAAATAAGTATGTAATTTGAATGTATTTCTGTGAAAAAAGGTAAGGTATATAATAGTTAAAGCTCAACTTTGTCACTCTTTGAGTCAAAAACTATTTTTAAGGACAAAAACCTTTTCTGACTAATCTTAAACTTTCCTCAGTTTGCTGAGTTTTTAAAATTAATTAGAAAACAATTTTAAGTCTATTACAAAATTAAGTAAACTTTTAAAAGTTAAAAAAATGAAGCTTTTGTCAAAATTGAAAACTATATAAATTTTTAAACTTAATATACTAAATCTTATTAAATATAACAAACACTACCTTTAGTTCATTATAGAATAATTTTAGTGACCTAAGTTATCTTGAGTTTTGAAATAATTAAAATTATTTTAAGTATCCTAAGTTAGAGGCAATGTTGAAAACCTATTTGGCTTACTAAAAATTCATGTCTAACAAGTTAATTAAATACTTTTAAGGTATTTAAGTGAAAAAATGCGTATAACTTGATTGTTTTACATATTTAAATCTATACAAAACAGGTTAAGTTAAGGTTTACAGTACAGTAGTTATATAGTTTAAAAATGAAATGCTTTAATAACTTCAAATATGTCATTTTTATAGATTAATTTTACTTAGTTAATTAACATATATTCTAAAACACAGGCTAAATATTGAGACAACAAAACCATCTTAAAGACTAAAATCTACCCTGAAGAAAATCAAGCTAGAAAGTTTACCTAAGTTTATATATAAATTAATAAATACGAATTACAGTACTTAAAAAATAAAAATAAAGCCTAACTACCTGAAAAAAATAATTTATAACTGAATAACTTAAAAGTCTTAAAAATAGCCTGAGACTTTAAAACAATATCCAAAATAGCCGAAGTTTCCAAAAATAAAACAAAAATACCTAACTCAGTTTGAGTACTTAAAAGTTATAGTTAGCTTGAGTTGGTTTGAGTCAAACTGAGTCAAAAACAAATCTCAAACTAGCATAACTTACTAAAAGAAGCCAGTGTATGTGGATAATCTAAAAAAAGTTATCAAGTTGAAGAACAAGTCGAGACATGGTGTACAGCTGTTTTATTCTTTTTTTAGTTGTTTGAGTCCCTTAAATTCTGTGCCTCATGTACTGTATGAAGGATATCTTTTTGAGTCATAAAAAGCTGTTCTGAGTGACTTTAAACTTTCTGTCTTCAGTCATCCTAAGTTTTATCAAATTCTTACTTAAAGATTTATCATATCAATATATACAAATATATAAATCATTTCGAACAATTCTCATCAGTAAAGTACAAAGCTAACAAGTAAACAAATTTTATGAAGAAAATAGTTTTTTTAAAAACAATACTAAAACTAATTCAACTAAATTTCATTCAATATCTAGCCTGAGGTTCTCAGAAATCTTAAAACCTGACTTAGTTTAAAAAATTATAAATATCATGTGCCATCATAAAAACAAAACTTCAAACTAGTCTGAATTTTTCTAAATTATCTCTATGTTTAAAAAGAAAATTATAGCTGTCTTTAAGTTTCTTAAGAATTTCGACTTTGTGACAACCTTTTCTATATATTTGTTCAGTTTGTAATAAAGATTAAAAAGAAATATGTGTTTGTTATGGAATTTCTGAACTAAGGGTGCATTATAACAAAATAGTGTCATACTTTAGTCAAAATATTTCACAAATTCTAACTGTTGGCCAAATACTTTTAATTCAATTCCTATTAAGCTTAATGACAAACGTGGGTTATTGAAACCTAAATTTACTGTTTTTAAGAAAAAATCAATTTTCTTGTAAATTTTGCGTAAGAGTTGCAAAATAGAGAGTGGTAATTTTTATTATACGTGTTGATAATTCTTAAGACTGTACATATTTATAGATACCTTTTGTTATCATCATACTCCTAAGAAAATTTTGATTACTTAATGGATAAAGATTAAATTTTTTTACAAATTTGAATTGTTTAGAACTTTACAGGGTTGCCAAAGGTTTTTGATTTTTTCCAGGCTTTCTAGATTTCTCCCTATCTTTTTGGCTCATTTTAAGGTTAAAACTAAATTTAAGGTGAACAATGTCTTAAATAGTATATAATTGTCGGAAAAATACTGTAAAGCTATTTCTAATTATTATCATTTTTCTATTCATTTTTTTGAATAATGATTATTTTCATTTTACTATAACTGTCAACGCTAACCCTTACCATCAGTCAGTAACTTTTTGTTTCTTTCTGTTTCTTCATATTTTACCTTTAATTTTTTTTTATAGAAATTTTTTTCTTTTTCTTTTTTTACTCTCGTGCAAAATTTACACTTGATGCAAAATTGTCTTCATGCAATTTTGTCCCCTAGTGCAAATTTTTCTTCGTGCAATTTAGACCCGTTCCCGATAAGTTTTTCGTATCTAATTTTAATTTCATTACTGCACATAAAAAATTTGTTTTAAAGGTGTCTCCAGATTTTATTTTAAACTCAAGATTTTATCGAAACTTCTAAAAATTCATAGTCTGTCCAAGTGCTTTTAAATTAAACTGTCAAATTCCAAGTTTTTCCAGAGTTTCCTTTTTTTTTGGTAATCCTGACTTCAATAAAACACTTATCACTGCTTTAAGTAGGATTGCCACTCTCTGTCTAAATCAACAAAAAATCATGAATGAACACAAACTGTATTAATTCATCTGAAGTTTTTTTTTATTCCTTTATTATTAACTTAAAAAAAAAAAAGTTTTTCAACAAAGTTGTATTATTTAAAAAATATGAAACAAAATCAATGAAAAGTAAACATTAAAACGCTATTATATAGTAAAAGTATAATTCTATCAAGTTAATATTTCTATGCAAAAAATACCCTGAAAAGTTTGGAGAAATTTATTGTGGAAGTGAAGGCTGACCCTGAAAAAGGTCTGATGGGTCTTTCAGAAGAAATGAAGGAACTGAATGAGGAACTAGTGATCCAGAAGAAGAGAATTGTTGAGCTTGAAAAATCAGGGAAATTTAATAGTGGTGGTTTTGGAAATTATAAATATTAAGAATCAAGTAGAAGTGCTTAAAGCAGATGATGTAAAATTATCTGAGGTTGCTAATAAAGTTGTGTAAGATGGCGAGTTATCCCAAAGAGTAAACCCTAAAAGTAAATTAGAAAAAAGTATTTTAGCTAGGTTAATGTATTAACATCCAAGAAAATTTATTTCTAAATTCAGTCCATATTTGCCAGGAGATATAATAATGTGGTGTTCTGTAAATTACAAGCACCCAAGGATTTTTTCTAGTCTAAAATATATTTTAGTTTTTAATAATCTGGGTAATAAAAGACTAAACACTGAAGGGGTAGGTAAAATTACACATGATGAAACACTTTCTCTTTGTCGAAAATCTGTATTTTATAGAACAAATATTATAAATGACTAAGTTTTATTTTCAGTAAAAGTATTTGAACCCTTTCAATGATTATGTTTTTCCACATATATTTTGTAATCAAATAGCAGTATATAAATAAATTACGACTAGACAAAACATTAATTTATCTATTTTATTGTTATATGTCCACAGTAGGACAAAAACTATACAATATCCATTTTTTCTTTACAAATACTCTAAACTTACAATGTGTAAAAAAATGTCTTAAAATTAAAACTTTTAATACTAATTAGACTTTTTAATTGATGCTTTACTTATTCTTTAAGTTGTTAAAACAAAAAATAGACAAATAAATTTATTTAAACATTGTTTAATATAAGTGTTTTAGAAACAAAGGTAAATAAATATAAATATAAATAAAATAAGGACAACTAGAGAAAAGTAAAATTATAAAGTTTATAAGATAACTTAGACTAAAACTTTGTGTAAGTAGTCTTAATAATTCACTTAAAGTTCAAGTATACTTAATTTTCTTAAAAATTAACAAAATGGCTTTAAATTCATACTTTATCAGGGTAGTATGGTTTTTAAATAATTATTTATTACATTGATTCACTTTGACCAAACAGATGCTGAGAAAATATTTTATTTTGAAACATAAAGACCTTAGCTGTTTTTATAAAATTATCACTTTAAAATAATTTTCTTAAAACTTATATTGATAAGAAAAAATAAATCGACAAATTTTTGACTTTTGAGCAATCTCAAACAGAATAAACTGTTACATATAAAAAAACATCGTACATAAATGATATCAGATGGCAGATTGCAAATAACTTCCTTACAGCTTTATGCTGTTAAGAGTGTTTACAAAAAATTTTATTTTAATTAACATAAAGCCTATTACAGCTGCACATAATACCCTTAAAGATAAGTATTTAGCTAACGTTAAGTATTACTTTAATAATTATTCTATTTTTTAGGTCACGATTTTTGGACTTTAGTATAGTTTTTAGAGGAGCCGCTCAGTTCCAACCCGCCATCGACTCCCAGCCGCGTACAAATACACACAACTCCCATCTAATCAAGTTCGAGAATCGCTTAAAAACAGCTTTTCCGCGGGAATTGTATTTAGAATTAAATCACGTTATATAGATTTTAAAAAACCCGTCAAGTAATAAAAAAAAAAGTTATTAAATTATGACATATGACTGTAAAGTGTTGAATTTTTAAAATTTGAATTTATGTAATTAGTTTAGCATGACTATTAGTTACATCTTTTCATGTTTATTTAGTTTCTTAATTTTTTTTTTACAATATTTAAACAAAACTTGTGAGAACTTATACAATTTATTTATTTATTTTTAATTAGATAGACAAAAAGACAGCTCAAGGTTAGTTTTGAAACGTAAATTAAAACTTATCTATGACGTGTTATTTTTATTATTTATAACGCCTACTATCAACAGTTTAGTTCTCAAATAATATAAGTAGTAATTTCTGTACAAATTAGCTCAAAGTAGTTATTTTAACCTTGACGTAGTTCTCAAATAATGTATAACTGTTTTATACTGAAAAGTATAAAGTTTTTGTTTAATAACATTTAAATTTACAAGCTAATCTTCATAGTTTTGTTTAGACTAAAAAAAAATTAAAGTCTAAATAACCAGGTCATCTTTATCGTATTTTTAATTAACTCTACTGTAACTAAAAGGTAATAAATTTTACTTTAAAATCTTTAAAAATATCTAAACAACTAAAGTTTCTAGAAAATAATATAGCTTATATGTTTAAAAAAAAACTTTATAGTTATAAAAGAATAAATGAAATAGTTTTTAAAATAGATTTAAAGTTTGTTGCTATAATAATTTTCTTTTTTTATAATAAATTTAGTGTAATACAATTAAAATTCAACGAAATGAATTTTTGAATAATACAAAAAAGCATCAACGTAACTATATTTTAATAAAGATATTTACCATTTGCTGATTAAAAATTGTTTAAAACTCAAGTAGGCATAAATTAAAAAAAAAAATAGACAGTTTGATTAACTTTGTTTAAAAAATCGTGTTAAACTAATTATAAGACTCTTAGCGGTTTGACATTTGAATAATCAAAACAACGATGATTTTATTTTTAAATTGCAGTCACTCTTGACGTTAAAGTGAACACATATTCATTTTAGATGAACTATTTGGCTTTAAAGAAAAATAAAATTATGGATTAACTAAAATAAGATTTATACAAATGTAATTTGCTTAATTTTTGTTTATTTGTTTAATAACAGTATCACCATTTTGATCACACTGAATAAAACCGTTTTGCGTCTTTTGATTAACTAATTTTTGAATAAAACTTATAAAAAGGATTTTGTTTAGTATGTATTGACTAGTTAACTAAAATCTTTAACTATTAAACATATGTAAAAAAACTTATACTATAAAAAAAAAATTAAAATTTTAATAAATTAAAAATCATGGTAACTAAATGTTTTAAAAATTGACTACTTTCATAGTAAGATGACACATTGTTTTAATTCTAATTTTCTAATAGCTTTAAATATAATAAAAAACACAAAATGTACACTTTAAGTAATTTTAAGTAGACGAAAAATATAAAACTAAGAACTTAAAAACTTTTTTTCAGTTATTAAGGTAGTTTTTATCAGAAAAATAATTATATATCATATGAAATGTTTAACCACATAAGATAAACGACTAAAAAAAAAAAAAAAAAAAAATTGAGAAGGTAGTAGAAAAAAAGAGAAAAAATTTGGAAAACACATAAACCGCAAAACATTGAATATTTATATTTTTTTTATGGTTAGCTTGCTAAATAAATAGTTAAAAAAATATTTTCAACTAAACAGTAACTTTATTATTTAGAGTTTTTCATCGAGAAAAGGTTTAAAAGCAGCAAAATAGTGTATAAAAAACAACGAGTAAACTAGAGGATATTCAGTTTTGTTCTGTTATAGTTCAACACAATTCAGCTTGAGTTTACTTGCTATAATAACGTTTTGTTTATATTAAAATCTTAGACTAGTATTAAGCATGTTAGATCGAGTATTTCATTTTAACATGTATAAAACGCTATGACTATAGAAATGATTGAAAATAAATACAAATAAACTGACTTTTTAGATTAATAAAAAATATTAATTTATAACTAGCTATAACTGTAATATTATAGTAGTGCATCTTTATATTTTGTCAGCTTACACTAAAGTACTTCTATTTAGGCTTCAAAATTAAGCATTCAACTAACATAGCAATTTTTCATGTTTTAGTGGCTTTTAAAAGGTTGTTGTTGAACATTTTTTACATAAGCTCTATTGTTAATCACATACCATAGCGTGCGTACAATTCAGGTATACAAAAAATCAATTCACGATGATTTATATTAAGATACCATGCAAAAAAAATCACTATCTTAAATAATTAAGTTTTGTACATAATTTAAATTGCTTAATTTAAAAGTACTTTATTACTTTTATAGTACGTATTTTTTAAAATAAAGTTAGTTTTTTTTTTTTAGTTTTATTTTGTAAATGTAACTGTGTTTTTAAATCAAAGACTAAACTTGGAAAACATGTTAAAATAAATAAACAGAAATTAACAAAAAGAATTGTAAAATAATAACGAATCAAAATATAAGTAAAATACACAAAACATTTTTAAATCGACAAAATTTTATCTGTACTCCAAAATAAGTATATGGAGCAATTGTAAAACCACTTTAGACAAAATATGAACCATATTTTTATATTTATATTTTATACACAAAGTAAATAAGGTCAAAAAAAAAAATTCAAAAGTATTAACTGAAAATTTTGCAGTGAAAAACACGTCGAAACCCGATAAAAGATATAAAATTGAGTTTGTAGCTGTGAATGATTATAACACATGTATTATAAGGAGAAAATAAGTTACAGTGTAATTAAGTTGTGGGTAGCAAATATGCCAAGCTGGTTTTGGTCAATACTGAGACTGGTGCTTGAAAATGATATTTATTTTTTTTTCTTCTGGCAAAATATTGAGTTGTTCACATCTCTTTTTTGTGTTTTATTGCTGCGAATTAACTGTATAATATATATTTTTTTAATTTGTCTTTAAAAAAAGTTACTTTATTAGGCATAACTACTAAAAATAAACGAATTTGTGCTTAAATAAGCAAAAATATTTAGTTTTATATGATAAATTTTGAAATTGTGATATATTAGGAAAAGTTTAATGCCCAAAATTATATAAAGTGAGTAATAAGTTAAAATTATACTAAAAAAAATGTCTTAAAAATAGAACCATAAACATAGCTATCTTTTTTTTTTCAAAATTACACTAAATACTTAGTCAGTTTAAACTGGATTTCAATTTAAAGAAAACCTATATTTATTAATTTAGCTTTATTAATTATTTATGTAGTAAATCCTTTAGTTGTATAAATTGTATAAAAATTAATATTCGATAAGAAGTTTTGTTTTGAGTGTAAAAATTATAATAACTTAAACTTAATTGTTTAATTCAAAAACATTTCTAATAATCGTATTATAACATGTTTACTTTAATTAAACTCATAGATTAGTTTTTTTAAGCGTTATTTGTTGTTTTCGACTAAATAATTTGTAAGTTGTTTTTAAAAAACGATTGTTGTTTCTACATAATCGTTTATTAAAACAAGTTTAAGAAATTGAGACTTTAGTTTTTCATTTTTGTGTTTAATAACTTTTAATTTTCGTTCATATAAGATTAAGTAAGTTTAAACATTGTGCTATATAAAAATCCAATTACAGTATGTTAGATGAAAATTTCAACTAACTTAAGTTTATTTTTTCTGTAATTATTTTTTTCTAGTTTACAAACAATTTTTTTGTAAACATAATTGAAAAATATTTATAAATTTAGAAATTACAAAAATAAATTGTAAAAAATGACAGCTTTTTAAAAAAATAACATAATAGATAAAACTTAAACAATCTTTTTAAGCCTTTACAATGACTAGTTTGTAAAAAAATGCTTATTCAAACCAATAGTTCTTACGAAAGTCTTTAAATCTAATTTAAGAACGAAACCCAAGTTGATGTAAAATTGTCAGAAAATTTAAGGGTTTGAATTACTACTGCGAATTCAAAGTAAACAGTATAAATATTTTAAAGTGTGTGTGGTCGATTTTTTCTATATTCTCCAGATGGCTTCATATTTGTTAAGGAGCAGATTATACTTTACAAAAAAAAAAAAAAGTTTTGTAGTCAACAAATTCTGCAGCCTGTAGCTTACTTAACAGTTTTTTTTTTCATATCAGTAGTTTAAGTAGTCTAAAAAGCTGTAAAAGTTTCATACTTTTTGTTACTTCTAAAACAGTTTTTTGCTTTGATTAATTACTTTATTATTATGTTATCGAACAAACAATTCAAATAAAAATTAGCGTAAAGAAAAACACAAATTTTTAAATTATTTTCTGTACAACTACTTATTATTTAAAAATAATAGTCTACTGTAGTGTTTTTTTGTTGATAACTTAATTTAAGTAACTATAGAAACTTTAAAGATTTTTTTTGAAAGTTTTACTTTGTTTATAAAATAATAAAAATCAATAAAAATGGATTTGAAAAAGGGTGAATTGATTTTCACGTTTTCATCAACAACGGCTTTTATTGAAGTGACAGAAAATGTCAAAACTTACTCTAACAACAATAATCAACACAATCTACTAAGTAAAAGCTTAGGTTTAACTTTTTAAGCTTGTTACTCTTTATTGCTTAATTAAACATTGTTTTATTGTTTAAAACTTTAATCTTATAAGTAAAAGTTATTAACATTTTCTTTCAACTTAAATACCATCAGCAGATAATACAAGAAACTCATCGCCGAATAAAAATGACGTCACAAAAACGGTGCATCATCCCAATTACAAATTGTACTTCGTCGCTTCGATAATCGGAATTTTGTTTGTTGCTGTCATCATCACTCGATTGTGGTTAGTTGTACTTTATTATGAAAAATATGTACTTTGTAATAAATAACTAGCATTATGCTTTTTATTAAAAAATCATCGGAAAATTAAGAAATATAGATTTTAAGTTTATTTGTTAGAATTAAATTTTTAGGTTTAAGGTTTCTATGTCTTTTACATGTGAAATATTTAAGTTTAAAAAAACCATTTGCAGGCTTCTAATAACTAAATTGCATATCATAACTAGAAAATGTTTGACTTTATATTCATAAGCTAAACATTTTATTAATTTTGCAACCAACCTTATCATTTATAATTATATTTAAAAATTTTTTCTTTAAATAACAAAATAAAACAGTTATTGTTTTTAGCAAACTAAATATAGCTTATTAACAAAACTCACACTTGATTAAATAAATTTGACAAAAGTAGTTTATTCAAGATTTCGACAATTAACTATAGTTTATCCGACAATTTAAAAAAAAATTATGTTAGTTTTCAATTAAAGCTTCTCCACGATAACTTGTTTGTTTATAAAGCTAGAAAATCAAACATTTGACATAGACTTTTGTCTATTTTAGAAACTTTTTGAAACAATCAATAAAATCTTTAAATGTCGAATTTAAAGTTATTAATAATTTGACTAGTACTGTATTAAAACTAACGTTTTGTCACAAAAACCATATTCCAAAAACATTTATTCTTTCATTACAGGAGCTGGCGTAAAAAAAGGAGGGAAAATTTGCAGAAGAGGTCGGAGGACGAGAGAAGAGGTTACATGTTTCACTAGTACTGACCAATCAGAAGCACGATACTGCTTCAAAAAACCAATCAGATTATTTTAATTGTGGGCTGCTGGAATATTTTCTCTATTTATTGAAATTTTAGCAGCGATTTTGAGAGTTAAAAGTATTTTGTGTTTAGTATTAAGTGATATCTATCATCATATGACAAACTCGCTTTTTACGAAATAGTTCATAACAAAAAAAATCGGTAAAATAAGGTAGAATTAAAATTATTAATTAAAGTTATTTATCAACAGTATGATTAAATGATTGAACATGTTTTATAATGTATTATGATGTTTATTTTTTTTTATTTTTATAGTTTTTTCTTTATTACTTAACATACTTTGTTTAGAATATTATATAAAAAAGACATATATTTTCGAAGTTATACAGATTTATGACTTTTATAAATGTAAAACTTGAAACTGCCTTTTTTGTACCACTTTCAATTACTGCAACTTAATGTTTTTTACTTTTTTAAACAAAAACAAAAAATAAAAGACTTGTGTTTTTACTTTCAGCGCTCATTTTGATTTATACTGTTAATAATTGTTTTTTTGATAAATTTATGTAAAAATTCCCCAAAATTTTAGTGGTAATAAACAAAAGTGTCTTTAGTTGATTACATGGCTCATAATTAACTTTAAGATTGCAGTTTTATTGTAAAATTAGTATTAAAAAACAAGTATAACTAAAATCCTGATACTTTAAGTTTTTTATGAATAAAAATTGGTAAGTAGTAAATTATGTGATTGAATATAAATAGATTTACTTTTTTGTTTTGTAGTTGGTTTAAAAAATTTAATGTTAAAAACATTTAACGTGAAGATTTTTTTTACTATTTTCAAAAAAAATATTATATTTTGTGTTTTAAAAATTTTTAAATTCTTCTGTTTGAGAAATAGTTAGAATGACTTAATTAGAACTCTTAATTCACTGTAATGCTAAAATATATTATAACACTAAAAAAATTTCCTTTACAAAAACTTATTAATCTTTATTTTTAGATAAAACAGAATAGTGAAAACTAAGCTAAATTTTATTTTTAACATGAAATTACTTTATAAAAATCTTAAATAGTTAATTGTAAATTAAGATTTAACGGTTAGTATACTTACTTAAATTTATTAGTACCAAAATATTGTTATTTACAGTGTTTTTCTACCGTTCAAGTAAGAAATTTAAAAATAAGTTTGGATTCAACTGTATTACTTTTATTTTAGAGATATTGTTTGTTGTTGTAAAGAGCGTAGTAAATTTCGATTAAAACTAAATTAACTGATGATCGTGTAGTTTTAGTTAAAAACTCAAACTTATTTTAATTAAAATTGAAAAAAAAAATTAAACCATTTGTCTTTTATAACGTTAATGTTATGAAGTTGTAATAATTGCAATTGATATTGAAAACTAAAAAGTTGAACTTTCAAGTAGTAAAGAAAATAAACGTTTAAAATTCTAAATTAGTTCACCTTTAGATTAAGGGAAAAACGAAATCATACAAGGTTTTAATAATTTTTATGAACTTAAAGAAATTATAAGTAGTATAGTTCGTTAATTTTGAATTACATAGTAAGTTTAACCTTGTATTTAGCAAATGTTCTTGTTGGCTTTAATTTATTTGTCATTTTAATGCTTAGCAACCTTACGTAACTGAAAAGAAAATATTAAATCATTGTTTTAAACATATGAAGGTAAGAAAGTTGAACTAAACTCTTTATATAAGTAAATCTAACAAAAGCATAAAAACTTTATTTTATTTTATTTTATTTTCAAGTTTTACTTAATATTTTGTATAACAAGGTCAGCTTTTTATTGCGTTCTAAATCCTTTGCTACCTATACATAATGAGAAAAATAATACTTTGTTAAAAACAAAATAGTTCTTAGTTAACATCCGATGCCAAAACTTTTGCCAGTCAGATCGTTACTTATTACTTATTAGTAGCACAAGAAATGTTTTAAACGTTGTTTTTTTGTTTATATGCACTGTTAACACATTTTTTTTCTTTAATTTTGAAACTATGAAATATTTGTAAATTAAATCTATTCCTGTATAGTATTACAGTATCGTAGTTTTTGATGTTTACAAACTTTCAATGTTCAGTTAAAACTAAATTAAATAAAACGTTGTATGCACCATGCAGACATCAATGTAGGGCTCGCCAACTATTTAAAGGTAACATTTCTAGATAAAGACTTCTTCGGGCCGCAGTTACTTATAAACACCTGTTAATTAATTAATAAAAAATAATAGTTTAAGCAAAAATTTTAAAAGTAAGACTAGTAACTACTAATTGTCAAATTAGAAGGTTAAGTTAAAGTATTTTCACAAAAGTTCTTCGCGGACCGCAACTTGCTTACTTTTGGCTTAGATGTTTTACTTATTTTTATAAAGGTAGTAACTCTTTAAACACGAAAACAATAAGTTTTTGAAACAATTTCATAAATATACATATTTACGAAAGAAAACTTTACATAATTTTTAAGCTTACATAGAAAACAAAAATATCATTTTTATGTATTTAAGTTGTGTAGTGTTAACCGTGCATGAAATTATTTAAAATGAAATATACGAGTAACCGTTTACAATGTTTACAATAAATTTACACGGGCAAATGATTGTCCAAATTATACTTTTCTAAAAGGACATTATGCTAAAGTAAAATTTACTTGTAAGAAATTAAAAAAGGATTTTTTTTTGTTTATTTGCAAAGTGATAAATAGCTTAAGCTACAAATCTTAAGTTAGTTTTAAATATTGTAATTTTTGGCGATTAACTAGATTTTTCCTTCAAGAATACTTTTTGCAAATATAAAAAAAAATTTTAAGTAAAAATTAGACCTACATACCCTTTTTTTATTTTTCTTAAATATATATTACTTTATGATTAAAGGCCTTCAAATAAATTTTAAAAATTCGAATTGACGGGATTACAGTACTGACGTCACCATTAACGATAAGCAGAATGGCTGAATTGAACTTGAATCTTCAAAATTTTTAAGACTTTTTCGCTACTATACTTAAAGGTCAGTCAGAGCTGAAAATATTGCTGAGTCAGCAAAAAATAAAAGCTTTATTACATTACTTTTTAGTTTTGAGTATTAAACCTTTATTTTCTAATTGGAAATTATTATGCTTATGTAAAGTGGGATCTAAACAAACTACTGACTCAGTTTTATTTTATCAGCCCACAGTGACCTT
The DNA here is from genome assembly GCF_965202585.1 of Thalia democratica. Taxonomy (NCBI): domain Eukaryota; kingdom Metazoa; phylum Chordata; class Thaliacea; order Salpida; family Salpidae; genus Thalia; species Thalia democratica. The sequence goes on from NC_139169.1 coordinate 18,878,508, forward strand.
TAAATATACTTTCCACACTTTTTATCATTAAAACTGCTCCAAATTTAATTGCGAAAATATTAAAATAAAACTTAACTTTAAAATAATTTAGTTTTCTTTTGGTATTTTTTTTTAATTAACAGTTTTCAACTTACATTTGAAAGTATTCTTTGTGTTTTGGATATTCAAATGCGCTAGCTCGACTGTAAGAGTAAAATGTATGCTAATTAATTATTGAAAATATGAATAAATAGGAAAAATTCCGTAGTACCATTAGTATCAAATAAAGCATTTATAAATAACAATTCAAACAACAGTAATATACAAAATAAAAACTTTATTAAAATGTCTATCTAATTAGTTTATTCAATAGTCAAATATATTTACTTAATAAGTATAGATCAGCGTTTTAATTTTTTAAATTAATTTTACTAAATCTTTTTTCTTTGAAGTTGTTTTGTAAGGAGGTGTTTTTATGAATATAAACTTAATTTTTCTTTAACTCTTTGTTTCACCTTTGATATTGTCATTGAAAATATGTAAGCTCTATAGATTTCGCTAATTAACTACAAGTAAAATACTTTTATTAGAGTTTTTAAACCATTCTTAACAAAAAAAATTTTCGAAAGAAAATTATAAATAAAATAAAAACCCGCATTACTATGAATGCTTAATATTAATTTAATAACAACTATGCTGTCAGTTCTTTATAATAACTTACCAAATCAAGTTAGTTAAGTTTGACATTTAAACATTAATGCGAAACGTATATATAAATTTAATTATTTTACTCATAAAATAACGTGCAACAGTCATAGTATTTCAATTTACATCAATAACAGTTTTGCCTTTTATTGTAACTTTAACTATAATAACTAATAATATTATCAAACCTAAAAAACAAATATCATAGATCTATCAAACCGTTTAAAGGCAAAAATATAAAAAACCTAAAATTTGTATTTTTTAAACTAAATCGAAACAGCTCTTAATTTTACGAAGAAGGTCTGAACACTACTTTTGAAAATGTGTCATTTATAAGTTAATCAACAATTCAAAACCAAACGATAATGAAGTTTGGAAATATCTATAACAAGCAGGTAGGCTGGAATTGTTTTAACAACAGGTCTTCCGTTAATCCCAAAGCTTATAAGGTCAGGTGTCAAAGTGCCATCCTCAACATAGCAACCTCTGCTGTCAGTTAAAACTTTCTTTGGTTTACTGTTATTCTTTTCCTTTTCGGCAACTAAAAATAAATAAGCATAACTTTTGATTATGGGATTTTCACTCGTTTTAATGACTTCATTCTGAATCTTCGTAGCTTTCTTATTTTTTAAATATCTCTTGTTGCTTTTTTCAGCCTCTAGAAAGAAGCATGTCGTGGAAAATTGCGCGCAAGTTACTTTGTTGCAGGCAATACAGTCTTCCATACACATTGAACCCCACGTCTTACTATCGTATCCGTATTTTAAAATATTTTGAATTTTGTCAGATTTTACCCCGTGTGCAAACAACCTTCTGCCATTGATTTCATTTTTGTTGGTCTTCGAATCAATTTTGTACATGTGAAGCACATTAGGAACATATCCGTCACTTTTTATTGTTATTAAACTCAACACGAACTGATAGTCTTTGTCCTTTTTAGTGAGCTCATTTACTGTAAATTCACTGCTTTTATCTTTTTGCATATCATTAATGTGAGTATTTTTAAAAGTAAGTTGCTGTAAAGTGTTTTTCATCTTATAGTCAAACTTATCTTGTATAAACTTCAACTCCGCATCATGGTTTGCAACAAGTTCTTTTTCTATATATTCTTTGAGATATTTTATGGTGCATTTATTGACTTCATTTGTATTTTTAGAAGTAGTGAATCATTTTACCTCTAGAATTTTGTAAAGAGCGTCAGAGACAAATTTTTGAACGTCCGTTTCATTTTTAATTTCAATAAGGTAAACTGGTTCTACCAGCTTGTGATGAGCAAGAAAAATATTTGTTTTACTAGTTTCTACATTAAATGTGCCTCCTATTAACTTGTTGTTAGCTTTGTCTGTTTCGTATTGTGCTTTCTTATCAATTGCTACTACATTGCCTGTTTGTTCATTAAAAACTTGCAACACAGGTTTTTTAGTGAGATAATCATCATAGATATTTTCACCTTGAAACTTTCTTGGTGTTTTTGGCGCTGCAGTTTGTTTCACTTTATTAACAAAAATGTACCTGACTTTTTTAATGCACGAGTTTTCAAGTTTATAAGACTTGCTGTATATAGAAGCATACTTATGATCGTCCGTATGATAGACACCACATCCAAACTTGCCCTTTTTCGACGGTATAAAATCTTCTTTCAAAATTCCCATCACATTTTTGGCACTGGTTCCATGAAGCAAAAGCAAATTTGATGAGTTTGCCTTACTGTCTTCTATTTTTCGCTTTTTAGTCGGCACAACTCTGACTATCTTTTTTTTATCTGTATTTTTTGTTTTTTCTTCTGTGATTGCTTCTTGTAAAAGTTCATAATCTTTATCCTTTTCTTCTAAAAACTCAAAAGTAAATTTAGAGTTTCTGAGTGAGTAACCACTGCAAGATAAGTCTACATTATTACTTTTTAGAATATTTATAACCTTTTTTACTAGAGTTTTTTTTTTATTGTCAAAATCTTCTTTTATCTTGTGGATCTGATGGTTTTTCTTCTCAAGTTCTTCTGAATGAAAATCACGCAAATATATGTGTATATCATCGTTGTTTGGTTCATTTAGCTCTGTTTGACTAACAGAGCTCATTATTAGTTATTGTATACAATAAGTATGTAATTTAAAAGTATTTCTGTGAAAAAAGATAAGTTTTTCAATAGTTAAAGCTTAGCTTTGTCACTCTTTATGTCAAATAACTAGTTTGAATGTCAAAAAATTTTCTGATTGACTTTAAACTGTCCTCATTTATGCTGAGTTATTATTATTATTTAGAAAACAATATTAAATCTAATATAAAATCAGTTAAGCTGAGTTTTTAATATTATTTAGAATATTACAAATTTAAGTAAATTGTTCAAAACCAATAAAAATTAAGCCTTTTTCAAAATTAAATATTTAAATTTTTAAAACTTAAATTACTAAACTTTATTCAACATTTAGAAAGATTACTCGATTTTATTACAAAATAACTTTAGTAACTTAAGTTATCTTGAGTATAGAAACAACTAAAACTATCTTAGTTATTCTAAGTAAGTGGCAACTGTGAAAACTTTTGTAGTTTACTAAAATCTCATACTTAACAATTTAATTTAATAATACAACTAGTGATAAAAATGTGTATAACTTGATTAATAAACATTTTTATATCATTACAAAAAACATTCAGTTTAGGTATACATGTAGTATAAAATGTAATATGTAGTATAAATGTATAAAGTAGTAATGTAGTATAAAAGTAAAATGCTTTAACAACCTCGACAAAGTCATTCGACAAATTATATTAGTTAATTAACATCTACTCTAAAACACAGGGTCGCCAATATATAAGGCATCGAAATCATCTTAAATAACAAAATTTAGTCAAGCTAGGAAGTTTTCCTGAGGTTAAATAGAAATTAATAAATACGAAAGATATTCAATTACAAAAAATCTATATAAAGTTTAACTACCTTTTAAATAATAAATACTTACTGAAAAACTTAGTACTTATAAAATTCTCTAAAAATGGTAACCGGTCTAAGTTGCACGAAGACTTATTTGCACAAGTGCACAAAATTGTACGAGGGCACAAAGTTGCACGATGGAACAAAATTGCACGAAGACGATTCTGCACCATAAGTCAATATTTCACGAGTTTACTTTTAGCACTAGAGTAAAAAAATACAGAAAAAAAATACTAAAAAATAATGTAATAAAAGATTAAATTACAGACCGATGGGTAAGGGTTAGGTGTAACAGTGATAGTAAAAATAATAAAAATAAAATAACTAATAAAGATTTATAAAGGAGAAAAAATAATAAAATCAATAATTTAAAAAAAGCTACCGACTGAGGGTAAGGATTAGGGATAACAGTGATAGTAATAAAAAAATAATTACTAATCGAAGGTAATTGTTATGGATAACAGTGATAGGAACAAAAAAAAAATAAATTAATAGAAAGAATAATTATAAATATAAAAAAAATCATTCCAATTAAAAATGTCTCCGTGCAAAAGTGTCTTCGTGCAAAAGGATCTTCGTGCAATTTTGTCCCTTTGTGCAAAAGGATCTTCGTGCAATTTTGTCTCCTCGTTTAAATTTTACAGCTACCTCAATAGCCTGAGACTTTGAAACAACATACAAAATAGCCGACGTTTTCAAAAGTAAAACAAATTGGTCTAACTCATCTTGAGTTTTTTAAAGTTATAATTAGCTGGAGTTGGTCTGAGTCAAACACAGTCAAAAAGAAATCTCAAACTAGCATAACTTACTAAAAGAAGCCAGTGTATGTGGATAATCTGAAATAAGGTATTAAGTTTGACATTAAGTCCAGACATGATGTACAGCTGTTTTATTCTGTTTTGAGTTGTTTTATTCCTTTACATCCTGTGCCCCCAGTAATGTATAAAAGATATCATTCTTTTTAAGTTAAAAGAAGCTGTTCTGATTAACTTAAAAATGTCTTAAGTCATCCTAAGTTTTATCAAATCCGTACTTAAAGATTAAAAAAAAAAGAAAACTATTTATATAAATTTCATCAAGAAAACTGGATTTTAAAAAACAAAACACTAAAACTAAATCAACTAAACTTATTCAAAACTGAGAAACATGCTAGCCTGATGTTTTCTGAAATCTTAAAACCTTCCTTAGTTTAAAAAAAATAATGGCCTGTGTCATCATAAAACAAAAATCAAACTTCAAACTTGTCTGATTTTTTTTTTAATTTGTATCTATATTTAAGAAAAGTTTTATCTGTCTTAAAGTATCCTAAAAATTCTGACTCTGTTACAACCTTGTGTACATGTTTGTCTAATTGGTAATAAAGATTGGAAAATAAATTATATTTGTTATGGAACTTATGTACTGAGGCTGCATTATAACTGTTGTTAACTGTAACATTAAGATATGATACTATAGTTAAAATATTTCAAAAAATCTTACTGTTGATCTAATACTTTTATTTTAATTGCAATTAAGTTTAATGGCAAAGGTGGATTTCTAAAACTTTTATAATTTAAATAATATAAAATAATAACTCTCTTGTAAACTCTGTGCAAAAGTTGCAAAATTTCTAGGAAATGTATTAAGTAGTAATATTTATGATTCGTGTTGTTGAAAACTTATGATTTTAAATTGAAGTTGTTCAAACTGTACATTTTTATAGGTAACTGCTGTTTTCACCATACTTTAAAAAAGAGTTTGATTACTAAATTGATAAAGATTAAGTTTTTATTTAATGTCTGTACTGTTTTAAAATTTACAGGGTTGTCAAAATTTTTTGAATTTTTTTCCACAGGTTATCTAGATTTCTTCCAAGTTTTTTGCTCATTTTTAGTTTTAGATTAATTTTAAAATAAAAAATGGCGTAAATAGTATAACAACAGCGGAATATTACTGTAAAACTATTTTAAATGTGTTTTAAAAATTAAAAGTATTTTTTTTTTATTTGATAAATATTGGTAGCTGTCAAATTTGCACGAGCGTACAAAGATGCATGGGAATACAAAATTGAACAAAGATACTTTTGCACAAAAACACTTTTAAACGAGTGAATAAAATTATATGAAGGTTCAATTTTGCACGAAGACGCTTTTGCACAAGCAGAAAGTTTTGCACGGAGACATTTTTGCATTTTTTTTTTAAATTTTAGTATCACTGTTATCCTTAACCCTTAACCTCGGTCTGTAGCTTTTTTTCTTAATTATATAATTTTTATTGATTATTATTTTTTTATTTAATAGTCTTTATAAGTATTTTTTTATTGTAATTTACTTTCAGTCCAACCCCTAACCCTTACCCTCGGTCAGTATTTTATTTCTTTTTAAATCATTTATATATATGCAGTTTTTCTTTTTTATTTTTTTTACTCGCGTGAAAAATTTACACTTGATTTAATATTGTTTTCGTGCAACTTTGTCCAATCATGCAATTCAGTCCCCTCGTGCAATTAAGACGCGTTCACAATTAATGTTTTGTATCTAATTTAAACTCCTCACTGCAAATAATTTTTTTTTTTTAAATTCCATGCTTCTCCAAAATTTTGTATCCGAAAAAAACTCCAGGTTTTTATCAAAACTTCAGAAAATTTCTAGGTTATCTAGGTGTTTTGAACTTAAACTGTCAAATTTCAGGATTTTCCAGAACTGCACGTTTTTTGGTAATCCTGAGTTTAATAAAACACGTATCTCTTCTTTATTTAGGGTTGCTACTCTATGTCTAAATAAATAAACAATCCTGAGTAAACACAAACTGTACTGAGCCATCCGAAGTTTTATTAAATTCCTTTATTGTTAACTTAAAAATAACAAGTTTGTTAACAAAGTTGTATAACTTCAGAAAATGTGAAACTAAATCAACTAAATGTCATTAAAAACCTTAAAACGTTATTATAGTGTAGAACTGTAATTTTATTAAATTATTAAATTTACATTTAAAACAATTACATTAAAATCACCCTGAAGAGTTTAGAGAAATTGGTTATGGAATAAAAGGCTGACCTTGGAAAAGGTCTGATGGGTTTTTCAGAGAAAATCGGGGAGCTGAAGGAGGAACTAGTTATCAAGCAGAAGAAAGTTTTTGAGCTTGAAAAGTCAATGAAATTTATTAGTGGTATTTTGACAAACCTAATAAGTAAATCAACAGTATGAAGAAAAAAATAGAAGTGCTAAAAGCAGATAATGTTAAATTATCTGAGATTGCTGATAAAGTTATGGAAGGTGGCGAGTTGTCCCAAAGAGTTAACCAGATGGACAACTTTTTAAGAAGGTCAAATGCTGAAATCCAAGGGATACCAGTAAAAGAATATAAGAATCTAGAAAGTTTGGTGATGAACACACTCAAAATATTTGACCCTCGAATTCATAGAAATTATATTGTTTTATTTAAAGGGAAGAAACCATTTGGAAAGGCTGAAGACAAAGAGAAGGTATTTAATCCTATATTGGTTAAATTGAGAGCTTTTGAGCAGAAGGTTAAGATCATGAAAGAGAAAAAAAAATGGCAAATGCTCACTTATTACAATAAATAAAAACATTGAGAAATACATCAATGAGAATCTTACACCATTTAGTCGGGACCTTCTTTACCATACAAGAAGGTTCCAAAAGGCTAATGGCTGGATGTTCTCTTTGTCGTCTGGTGGAGCTGTATTGATGAGGGAGAGAAAACAAGTAAGGCTATCTTAGTTTATGGTTTGTAAGACTTGAAAAAATATCCTAAAGCAAAGAAAGTTAAATACATAAATTATAAGCTGAAATCACTTTTAAAATTTAAAACTACTTGATCTATTTTATGATTATTATTATATTTTTATCTTATTATTTTATTATTCAAAAAAAATATTTACTATTTTAAAAAGTTTTTGTTGTTTACATTGTTATTTTGGTTTAGTTAAACTCCTATATTTAGAAATTTATTTAAGCTTGTAAATCTGATACTTTTAACTAAAATAATATATTTATATAGTACTTTTATATGATTTGAAAAAAAATTGTTTCATTTTTTTGAATACAACTTTATTTTTTGTTTTGAATATTGCAGCTTTATTTGATAAATTTATTATAGGTATTTATATATTATAGCTTTATTTCATAATTACTTATTTTTTAATAAGTTAAATTAAGTTGATCGTAAAATCTAAATTTTTAAACATACTGTTTTTAAAGAAGCTTAAGATTAAATTAAAACTAATTTCAATTTTCAAATCATATAAAAATTTAAATTATTTGCTAAAAATATTGATAAATTGAAAAATTAAAAACATTTGAGATTAAAACTTTACCTTTAACGTATAGTTCAAAATATATTTTATGTGTGTATAATGTTAGATACTTTTATATCAAAACTCTGTCTATTTTTTTAGATATTTTTTTACATATAGATATTTAATGTTGTGAAGGCTAATAGTCTCATGTTTCATAAAGTTTTTTGTTTTAGAATTTAAATTTTGACTGAAAAGCTTTTTTTTCCTTTCTTTTTCATTTTATGCTCATTATAATTTTGGAAAAACTGGGTAAGGAACTCAATACCCGGAAATCATTTTGTGTATCACTGTCGTTGAACTAAAACAATTTGAGCATTTTTTGTTTTTGTTCAATAAACCACTAAGATAGAAAAAAGTGATCAAATAATTTTGAAAGTCTTAAAACTACCCTGAGTCTATTTCACAAAACTTAACAATTCTGAGTCAGTCTGATTAAAAAAAATAAAATGTCTTGAACTGTTTTGAGTCATTCTGAGATTTTAAAACATTTAAAAATATTTTAATTTATCCTAAGCACACCAACCTAAGTTTGAGTGTTTGACAATAGTGTTTATATTTTTTAGTGTTTTATATAAAATTTGCCTAATACAATGGATAAACATATACCAAAATGTATTAGGAAATTATTTGAACCATACTTTATTAAATGGCTAGAATTACTTTTCAACTAATATGAAAGGCAGGGGGACAAATATATAGATTATAAGTTGTGTAAGTAAGTTACTTAATAAGTCAGTATACCCATGGCTAGATGTATAAACAACAGTTAACACTAAAAACAATAAAGTATTTTAGCTAGGTTAGTTTACCAACATCCAAAAACTTTCATTTCTCAATTCATCCTAAAAATCACATATATGCTAGGAAATATAGTTGGGTAGTTTTCTCTAAATTACAAGCCCCCAAGGTGTTTTCTAGTTTAAAAATATTTTTATTTTTATTTTCTGGATAATTTTAAATTAAATATTAAAGGGACAGGTAAAATTACACATTATGAAACACTTTCTCTATGTCGAAAATCTTTGTTATATCAAACAAATATAATAAATGACAAAGTTTTATTTTAGTAAAAGTATTTGAACCCTTATAATGATTATGATTTTTCAGATATATTTCTCAACCTAGCTATAGCCAGAGCAATAAATTAAGATTAAACAAAACAATGATTTATCTATTTTATTGTTACATTTCCACAGTAGGTCAAAAATTATTCTTTGTCCATTTTTCCCTTTACAAACATAAAAAAATTAAACTTATCAATACTAATTAGACTTTTTAACTGATGCTTTACTAATTTTTTATGTTGTTTAAAATAAAAAAACCAAAAGTAAATTTTAATAAAAGTGTTTTAGAAACAAAGGTAAACAAAACTTAATATAAATCAAATAAGGACAACTAAGGGCTTTTAAAACAACACAAAATATTAAAATAGACAAGACTAAAACTTTCCATTAGTAGTTTTAATTTTTATTTAAATTATTTTTTTGAAATAACAAAATGGCTTTAATTTCATAGCTTGTCAGGGTAGTATGCTTTGTAAATAATTATTTATTACAGTAATCCACATGTGCCACACACAAACATTTTAACTCAAACAGAAAAAAACGCAAACTTTTTTTTTATAAATATATCACTTTAAAAAAGTTTTTCTAAAATTTTTAATGCACAAAAAAAAAACTACATACTTACAAACTATATACTTTTTGTGATAAGGAAATTTTAATACAATTTTTTTTTTGTTTTATAAGAATTCTAAAATCAGTATAAGATACTATTTATGGACCACTATTTGGTTTTTATAAAATTTTGTAGCTTTTAATTGTTGAAAAAAGTATTTTCAGTTAATTAAACACAGTTTGGTATAGTATAGCTAAGTTCTTTTTTTTTTATAAATCAAACATTGAAAACTTTTTGATATTTTTATAGAGTTAGAAAAAGTTTAGTATAAAAAATTCCGATTGAATAACATTATAAGTAATTATTCTACCATCTATAGTCATAAAATTGAAAATTTGCATTTTTGACTAAAATTTATTAAGTGAGCTAATAAAACAAACTTAGTAAGGTTTATAGTAGTTTTAATATGCTTGCTTGTTTAAATGTGCATTACAAAGAATTTAACGACGTTAAAATGAAAATTCACATTGCAATAGAACCAAATATAATTCAGTGAAGTAGTGCTAGACTAGAGGCTGAGATACTGTCAAGATATATTATAAGTTCTTCTTTGCATTTTTTTTTTACTCTTTTTAAAGAGAGAGTTTCTGTAAACTTAGCATTTCTTACTAGAGTTTTTTTAAAAATTCAATTTAACTCATCCTTTAATTATCAAGTATAGGCGCTAGAGCAGGGTTTCCCAAAGTGGGCGATATCGCCCCCCTTAGGGCGATTTTAGTAATTTGGGGGGCGATAATTAGTAAGGGGGCGAAAGGATGGGCGATAACTAGTAAGGGGGCGATTTTAAAATTTTGGGCTGTCATGAGATTTTTTCTTATTTTCTTGCTATTTTACTAATTTTAGCTTGCTCTAAATTGTATGACCCTGAGGTAAAACTTAAACAAAAATGTTTATTTTATTAATGTAAAAAGTAGAAAAAAATCAAGTGTTTATGACTCCTACTTTCAAGTAAATACTATATTTTCATTCATATATTTCCTTGTTTAACAGTTACATATATCATAGATGATTGAAATCCCTCTAACTATTTTATAACCTGAGATATATGTTATTTGGGATCATAAATGGTTTGTAAAAATCTATGTTATCTTTTATTAACTATCACCTCATGATATTTCCAGTTGTTTTTTGAAAAGTCACCAAGTTAGACTAAGAAATAAAACTATACAGGGTTGCCAGTTTACCTAGAAGCCTTGAAAAACCTGGAACTTGACAAGTTTGGCAAAAAAAACCTGGAAAAATTCTGTAATATTTAACGATTTTAACATATTAAGTAGTAAACTTAGATCTGACACAAATAAAACTATCATATAGATAAAAATACGGATCCCTTCGAGGCAGATACTTTTGAAATAAACGACATACAGGAAACCTTCTCAGACTTACAAACTGACCTTATACTTCAAGTAAATTCTTCCAAACAACGATATGAAAGCTTTTGGACTCAACAAAAACTAAGGCAAAAGTATCCAATCATTTAAAAGGAATTTAGATTGTTGTTTATAGCTTTTCCTTCTAGCTATGTTGTTGAGAAAGCTTTCAGTTCAGTTATCAACATCTTGAGCAAAAGATCTAATCTAGATAGTTATAAAGGAGGTGACTAAGGCTCTACTTTACTGATTAAGAATCAGATTAGAAAAACTTGCAAGCAGTCATGAACCTCATCCTTCACATTATATTAGACTATTTGATCTTTTGAAAACTTCTTATTTAACCTGGTTTGTATTGTATTTAAGTAGTTTTTTTATAATAACAACTTTATTAAGCTATTTATTCTACAACAGGTTTGCATAATGCCTAATAAATATTACTTACGGTGGACTTCCTCTTGGGTTCGCACTTTTTACCCAAATAAAAAAGCAAATTTTTATTTTCTTATATATAACTAAAGTAAAGTCTATTACTAACGAAATATTAACAAAACAAAATATATATAGTATTTGTTAGCTTATATAGATCTGTTTTATTTTAATGAAAGTTTGTTTTGTGTTTTAGTGGATTTCATGTTTATTCATAACATTATTGCATATAACATATTGAAATTTCTCATTTTGTAAAAAAAAAATGGTAATAATTCTTTTAGTTTGCACTTTTTAGTTTTTTTCAAAGTGCAAACTTAAGCGGAAGTCTACTATGTTTTTTAAATGGTTTATGTTTTAAAGTTGTTAACAGTTTTATTTTGACCTGGTTAATTTTATAGTTTATATTTATCGTTTTACATTTCATTCTAAAAGTTTTTATAGCATAGTGATAAAATTAAAATATTTGTTTGAAAGACCTTTATTTTACAGGTTTCTGTTATTACTTGTTTAATCTGTATATAACTTATATAACTATATACCTATTATCTGATTGTAAAGTTTTGATAACTATTAAAGTTTTAAATTCTAATATGAACTTTTTGGTTTTAAAAGAGTATAAATTTGAGGTCTCTATTTTAAATGACTTCTACTCTTTCATTTAAAAGTTTCTTAAACTCAATTTTATTTTCTAACTTGATTTATTATTGTTGAAAAATTATTATTATATAAGGAGTTTTAGACTATTAATACAACTGTTTTTGGTTTTTTCTTAATTCAATAATATTAGCAATTAGAATATACTTTGTTTATTTTAATACTTCAACACTAGCTTTTAGTTTTTCACTATTTTCCTCTGTTAAATTATTATGGGCTAATAGCTAGAAAAAAAAAATTAAACAGAATTAAATAAGCCATCAAAAAGACTGCTACAGTTACAAAACAAAATTTTATCCTAGTTAAAAGTTTTTTTTAATTGATTACTTTCTGTTCACAGAATTAAGTGTAAAACATTGGTTTTTTTTTGAATTTAAATAAAGAAAAAAAATTGTTAGAATTAAGGTTTAGTTCCCTAAAGATTATTCCAAGTCAAGTACTATTTCATGATATTCTACTACGAAACAAATAGTTTAAAAAGTTTAAAATTAAATTTTTAATTTTTACAACTAACTTGCTTACAATATATCTTAGTATTGAAATTAATAAATTTACTGCATTAACTGAAGCTGTTGATGAAACCACTTTTCATGTGAGAAAATCAACCAGTCGGTCATACTTCCTCAAACTAGATCAGAAATTAATTTTTAATTTTAATTTTATTATGTGTATGATAAACTGTTCATTTTTTTAGTTTTTTAATCTCTTGTATAGTTATATTAGAACGTGCCTATTTATAGAATAATTTAAGTATTTTGTGCGGCTTAAATAAGTTACTTAGTATTAACTTTTAAACGTCCGAAATTTGTTATACGAGATATTATTATAATTTCAGCTTTCAGTTAAGGTTTCAGATAGGTAACGTAAGGCTTAGATCCAGTCTCAGATCCAGTCGAATTTCGACCCGCTAAGTAAATTGAAAACTACTTGTGCATAACAAATAAAATTTAGTTTTTTGATACTTAATATTTTGAAATACGCTTTCATTTCGTTTTCAGTTCACAATAATATTTCCTAGATCACAATAATAGTACATGAGTTTATTACAATTCTGCTCGAGTTTTTTAATTTTCTTATTTGTTGTTTTTTAAAAATCATGCAGCCCGCAATTACATTTTTTTAACGAGTTGAAACTAGAAAAGATTTTTTAGTAAATATGAATTACTGACTACAAAAATTGTCCACCACTGACCTAAAAGTATCATTAGTTTCAAAACAGTTCATATTTAAACAGGATTGATTACAGATAACACAAGGCTTTTTAATCATTAAGTATTTTAAAACACTTTACTGGGCTTCTAAGAAAATAACTGTAAATTATTTTCTCAAGCCCTGTAAACTATTTTGAACACAAAAGTGCGTCATAAGAAGTACCAGACTAAATTACATTTCGAACACAACTTTTTTAGCTCAAAAGTTTGTACTCAAAAGAAAAACTACTTTGTAAAATCAGGAGGGGGGCGATTTTTTTTCAAATTGCTGAAAAGGGGGCGATTTAGTAAATGAGTTTTGGAAAACCTGCGCTAGAGCTAGACGATCAAAGCTTAAGAAACCATAAAAATTACAACCGCTAGGTTTAGTAAATTTCTCCTAACTATAGACGAAAGTTCAAAAAGTCTTTTGAAAATACCGCCTGATCGATTGATATTGTTTACAGGTTTCAGTAACTTCTGAGTACTAAACAAAATTTTATTTACAAACATACTTATATAAGTACATATTCGGATACACCAACCATAAACAATATTTTATTGAGCATTATACGATAAGGGTATATCAAATATTATTAAATATTCATATTAACTAAATATTCAAAATAAGTTTGTAGCTTAAAACACAGAAATTTGTCATGAGAAACAATTTAGAATTAAGCATTTCGGAAATAAGTAGTTGGGTTCCGAAATAGGTTGGTAGCGAAATAAAACCTGTAATTTGATTTTCAAATGCAGTGCCGAAATATTTGTGTGGTATTTTTTTTACACTCATGTTGTAATTATGTGTCAGAGAAGTTTTATAAAAGAGCACAGCCTACAGCTGACTACAGTGCTTAGACTGCAAGTAAAATGAGCTACCTCAGTTTGTTTTTTACCTTGACACACAACATCTGTCTTCATAAAAAGAACACATTTATGAATTAATGGAAAAATTACTATTTTAGTTTAACAAGGTTTAAAATTTGTTCATAAGTATTTAAGAGTAACTTTTCGGAAACTTGATTTTTGATTTAATTTTTTAAATAAATCTTAATTTTTTAGTTTACTTATAAAAAGAGTTTTTTTTTTTTACTTACGTCTTTTACTTTTTTATTAATATAATTTATAAATATTTGTTATGTGCCTAATTTTTCTTTAAACAACATTCTTTTGAAAAGCTAAATGTTAAAACCGTTTTAATTATGTTGTTTGAATAAAGTTATATTTAAAAAATTATTAAATAACATTTAAATTATTTTAAACATAAATGTACATACAAGTACTATCTTGTCTGCTAAACACCACTCTTAAGTCCGGCTAATTACTGTAAACAAGCTAAATTTTAACTAATACAAGCAAAAGTCAGTTGATGGGTATAAACGCATTACTTGTCAATAGTCGTGTTTATTTTTCATTTCAGGTAAATAAAATGTAGTAAGTTTCCATTTTTTGTTGCGTTTGTAAATAACTTTTTATTGTCTCCTAGTCGCGGATTTTTTATATCATAACAAACTAACTTGTTATATAATTTAGTTCCTTATGATTTAAATATGGTCAAAGTTTAAAGTAGTTTTGAAAGTATGGCAAGACTAAATAGAGTATTAAATAAAAATTTTACAAATCATTATTTATATTTAAATTATTAGTATATTAAATAATTATTTCAAAGTTTTTAATGAACTCTATATAACTATTAATTTCATTTCATATAAGAAAACGCTAAAGTCTTAACAAGTTAACTAAAACATACACGAGTTTAAATTTAAACTTAAAATTTTCGACTGAACCTGTTTATTGTTTTATAATAAAAACAATTAAGTGACAGTATCACATTTTCGCAGTTAAATATTTTAATCTAAAATAAATACAAGTTTTAACAATTAGTTTGATAGAAAAAGAAAGTTAAAAGACAATTTTATTCTTCTAAGCAAGTTTATTCAACTTCTAATCGTCACTATTAGAAACACAAAGAAAACTATTTTATAAAAAAATACTATCTAGACAGGCTAATCTTTTATATCTATACTTTAGTAAAAAACGGCAATTCTAGTGCTTGACTTAAGCTTATTCTCTTCTCAGGGTCGATGATCAGCATCTTTATTATGACGTCATACAGGTCATTTTCATCGCGTTTCAACTTCTCAAACAAACCTTGTCTGCACGCAAGTGTTTCTCTCAGGTGGTCCACTGCACCTTCATCTTCAGGTAAAGTTATTCTGTGCTCGTTGTCCAATGAAAACAGCTGAACCTCTTGGCTCCTCGTGAAAGGACCAACCAAAAGATGGATCAATGAAACTAGCTCGACCATCGAACCAACTGGAAAGAGGCGTTTGTCGGTGACCATTTCAAAAACGGTGCAGCCGATCGACCACACGTCGCTTCGGTATCCGATTTTCCGCCCCAAAATTACGTCTGGAGCCCTGTAGGCCAGAGAGGTCGTCTCCACGCATTCAAACTCCTCTTCACTGCAAACGGAGCCGAGATCGCACAGAGTGATTTCAGGTCTCCGGTACCAACGCGGGTTCCGCATCTCGTTGTAGAACCTGTTCATTAAAATGTTTTTGGGTTTTATGTCTCCGTGCACCATTTTGTTTCGGTGGAGGAAGCTGGCTGCTTCGATCAGCTGACGCGCCATGACGCGCGCTTCATCTACGTTGAACGGTGCTTGTTTGAAGTATATTGCATCGCAAAGTGTCGGTCCGTAGAGTGGAAACACTATGTAAGTGAAAATGGTATCTGAAAAAGTGTCAAACATTTTGATCAAGTTTTTACACTGTTTTTCGTTTTCGGACAATTTGTTTAAAACTTCAATTTCAAGTTTGGCACTTTCTTTGTTTCTTAGCGCTTTAATTGCCACGTAATCATCAGTTATGTCGTATAAGCACTTGTAGACGACACCAAAAGATCCTTCTCCGATTTTGCTTTCAACGTTGTACATACAATTGAGCTTTTCTCCTATTAGGTCCACTTGGCCACTTGGAGAATTTAAAGAACTCAGAGTTGAGTCCGAAGTCGACGAACTGCTGCTTTCGTAATCAGAAATACTCATTATTTCGATTATTTATAAAAATAAGTTATCAGATAGTTTTTCTCTGAAAAACACTTAAATTAATAATTAAATCTCAAATTAAATTTTTCCTACTTTCACAAGCACCTACTTATGATTTTAGAAAAAATTCTAAGTAAATAGTTTAAAGAAGTAAATTTTAAAAGCTAAAATTTAATTAAGTTCTAAAATATTACATTTTAGTATAACATAGTATTGTACTTTCAAAAAGTATTTAGATTTGCTCTAATCTTTACAATCTAACCTATCAGTTTTAGTTTTAATTTTACTTTATCATAAAATTTCCATCATTATCAATTGTCATTTAGCTATGCTAGCACCATCAAATTATAATGAAGTAAAAAGTTTAAAGATAGCTGAAACAAATTTTCATATTTGTCATTATACTTTGTAATCATATTTATTTGTTCCTTAGATTCTGCTAGCGACTCACTTTTTCATTAGACTTTTAATTAATTTCTTTTTTACATGTTTTTATTTAACAATTCAGTTGTACACTTACGTTTATCTAGTACAACTAAGTTTTACTTTTTAATTGCATCTTTTCAAGTATAGATAAATTAACAATGTTTTAAAACACGCTGTATATATAATGATATATTTGAACGTTTTAGTAATTAGTAATAATATACAACATTAAATATTAATAGGTAATTTTAAGTATAAGTCCATTATAATAAGCTCACAAAGCCGCGAGCTCTGATTCTATATTTAATTGTTTATCTCTGTTAGATTCTGCAACGGCATGCTTTCTAATTTAGATACTATAAACGCTTCTTCTTTTAGAGCGGGGATGCATAGCTTTTTGTACATGATGTTCAATAAGATACTACTACTATTTAGATTGTTTTTCTTTGTATATGATGACAACGTATATGATGTTTTTATTATTATTAAGTGAATGTGTTAGGCTTGAAGATGGATTTGTGTTGGCAGTATATCATCTTTAAAGATACATCAGTGGAGCCTTATTTGGTACTATAAACCTATTTGTAGACATTGACATTAAACACACAATAAGTGCTATTTATGCAATTGCAGTGCATAGTAGTCGAATTTTGATAGCTTAGCTCATTTAGCATTTGGATGATTCTCTTTACCTTAGTGCTATAACTAGTAGTGTTCTTAAGAGTGTTTTTGTTAATCATCTTATGTAACTTATCTTACAGACATGAAGATGCCAAGGAATATTACATGATGTTTTCATGTGTCTAAAAGAATCTACATACAACAATACAAAAAACCCAAAAGTAAAATTTAAAAAATAAAAGTTTGTTAATCCACAACCAATTTAAGCACCTTAAACTTGTTAGGAAAGCAATTAGCCTCATGATCCACAAACGCCTTTGTAATAATTACCAACAAATGTATTTTAAACGCTGCTAAATGGTTTTATTATGACACCCTAAAATAAGCGGTTTCTAAACATTCAATGAACTTATGTGTATAACATGTACCTTGCAAGAAAAAGTGCAAATAGTTTTTTAAGAAAAGTAGATTTTAAAAAACCAGAACTTGAGTTTCATAATGCTAAATGCTTTTATCGTCAGCGAGTACGGTTTGAAATATAACATAACTTGTTTTATTTCTTTTATGCGCTTCGGTTTAGCAAAGTTCAATTTATTTCATACTTACAGCTGAGGATTAAAGACAACTTTATTGGTTTTGTGAAACATGTGTTCTGATGTTTTTAAACTCAAATTTTCTCAATATATTCTATATATAAATATACATATATACTGAAAAGGAATGTTGGTTACTTAAGAAAATAAACTTTAAAGGTTTACGTAAGTTTTATACCCACACCAATAACAACAATAAATAAAAACAT
Organism: Thalia democratica; assembly: GCF_965202585.1. NCBI lineage: Eukaryota > Metazoa > Chordata > Thaliacea > Salpida > Salpidae > Thalia > Thalia democratica. Next base: position 18,896,645 of record NC_139169.1, read on the forward strand.
TTACTTAACTTAATCCATTTTTACACTTGATATTAAAAGACACTTAAAAATACCTATAAACAATTTGCAAGACAATTATTGGTTATACTCTATATAAAGAACATCATGATATACAACAATGATCTTCAAGCTAATCAAACTCTGTGTAAACTAAACTGAAAAAAATAAGATCGGTGCACCCCAAGATCTTATTCTGATAAGCGCCGCTAGTAGTGGGACTACACAAAGACTTTTACTAATGCATTTTTTTTTAAAACGAAATTCTGATTAAATGACAATTCAGGTTCTTTAAAAAATAATTAAGAGACTATATTTTAAAAAGTAATGTACTTTTTAAAAAATTAAAAAAATACACTCGTAGGTCTTATTAAAATCTACAGACATTTTTTGTCCTTTGCAAAGTTTTTATTTAAATATATTCAAAAGTTACTAAAAATAACTATACTGTTAAGCTTATTTCATCCATATCTCAAACAATTTTTTACATTTTGCAATAATAAAAACCTGGTAAATATTTAAAAGACCTACATATACATTTTTAATTTTAAAATATTAATTACTTTTTAAGTTCAGATTTTTTGAATATTTTTTAAGAATTTGTCGTGCAGCCGAAATTCATGAGATATATTTTCATGGAACCAAAAAAGTTTTAACTCCTGTTTAAAAAAATTATAACTCAGTTTATATTTACATGCAAACCTTTTGATAACTAAAGCTGAAATTTATTGTTTGATCCTAAACTTGATGAACCTTAATTTTAAAATTAAATTTTAGTTATTTAACTATGTCTTACATACTTACTAATCAAACACATCTCCGCAATCACTACAATACCCCTAGTATAGTACTCTAAAAATGTTTTATATAATGTAAGCTATATACTTAAACTAGTTTCTACAAATGGTATTAAACAAACAGAAAAACGACAACAAAAGAAGAGTTAAAAATAGCTAAATTCAAAACAATGTATAGTGTATCTTGTTTCTTTCCGTATAGCTGATGCAGACATTATTTCTTTCATAGAATGAATTTTTGCACTTTACAAAGTTCAGGGTTGTAACTGATTGTAACTTCTTACTGGTTAAAAAAAAACAGAAAATTCAATAAAGTTTTCTTATGAAATATGTTACATATAACTACAATATTTTAGGTTTTTGACTGGGCTTAGTAATTTTATTTAGAGTCTGTCACTCTTTCAAGTAAAAAAGCATTCCTGTTTGAAATTCTTCAATCTAGTTTAAATTGAAAAATGTGTATTTGTGTATCTAAAACTAATAACAAATCAATAAAGCTTAAATAAATAAATCATCAATTAACTCAACAAATAGTAAATTAAAAATATAATAGCCAAATATTAAGAAAATATATGAAACTAGTTTGAATTTTTCAAAAAAAAGTTCAAAAAAACATATGTCAGCACGAATTTTTGAAAAATAAATTACTTTGCTAAGTTTTCCAATCTTTTAAAATTGCATTTAAGTTATCCTAAGTAGTTTAAGTGGGTGAAAATCCATTTTTTTAACAACTAAATGCCATTATTGATTTTTAATCTAGTTTAATAATTAACAAAAAAATTGTATTTAGCATTTAAAAAATTGTGCCACTTTTAACTTTTTAAAACTTTTTATTTCTATAAAAAATATAAATAACCACATTTATATGAAATAAGTAGTTTAAGATTGGTTTTATACAGTTAACTGGATATCTTACTGTAAATATTTAAAATTATTGCTGTGTAAGATTACATATCATAACTTATTTTAATAAAAGAAGTTAGATAAAATCAGAGTTCTAGTAAGTTAACGATTTAAAATACAAAAAAAAAGTTAAAATGACAATGTAATAATTTGCAAAAATTAATTTTATTATTTTTTGTCCAGGGTTGTTAATTTTTGAAACAAAAATGTTTTTTTATTAAATTAAACATTGAAAGTAAAAATTTCAAAACAACTTTGACAGGGTTGTAATCCTTTTAGTTAAATCTGTCGTGATTGATCAGAAACTATCCTGAATAACTTTGAAACTGACCTGCAGTCATCTAGAGTTTTAAAATTATTTCTATTTTAATTTATAGTTTTACAAAGGAGAGAAAAACCAAGCTCTTAAACATAAATAACCACAAAAAATTTGGAAGTAAATCAACTATATCCCATTCAAAATGTAGAAAAATTTGTTTTGAAATCTAAAAACTATCTTGAGTCAGCCTGAGTTTAGAAATCAAATTCAAAATATCTGAGTTATCCTGTGTCATACTTAGATTTTCAAAAATTTAAACAAATTTAATTAAGATTAATCTTAATGTGTGGCAACGTTGTTGATTACCTGAAAAATCAAAGTTACAACAAACAGAAAATATCAAGTAATAATTTTAAGTCAATAAGGGTTTTTGATTAAAAATTAAAAATTGCCTTAAGTTCAGTAAAACAATTCGAACCTTATATAAATATTTAGAAAATCCTTACTAATCTGAGCTTTGATAAAGTATCGAAAAACATTTTAAATAGCTAGATTTTTGCACTTACTCAATAACTATACTGAAAGAGATATCAATTAACAGCATGTTTTTTAATGTTCATATAAAGTAAAACAACTAAAGAACTTTAAAATATATTGAAACAAAAAAAAATAAAACATTTTTTTTAATAACCATAACTAAAACATAATTGAATTAACTGACTATTTCACAAAAATTAAGCATTCAATTGTTAAAATTGTATTATATATTATTAAAACAAAAAACAAACTCTTTTAGCCTATTTTAAGAATGTGTTTAAACATAAAGCAACATTTAAATTTTTGAGATCACATACTATAACTGTTCTAATCAAATAATTAAAATTGCAACCTTAAAATATTTCCAAATAAAAGAATTTAAATCCCTAGTTGGTTGTCCAATAATAGTTGTTAAGTTTGCTTTTCTTAAAACTATAACAAAATCAGCCTGAGTAACAAACATTAGCAGGCTTGTTACTATTTGAGTTAAAAACTGTCCTGAGCCTTAATTTTTTGAAATATTTATAAAAAATCATAAATAAATGATTAAAATAAATAAAAATTGAAATAAACATTCAAGTTTTTCAACAAAACTGAAATTTTAACAAAAAAAAATAACAAAAAATTAAAACTACAACCAAGAAATTTCATTTAATGAAATAAAAAAATTTGGAATAAGACTACTTTTTTTTTTAACTATCCTAGAAATTTTAAATGATTATACTGTCCTGAGTTGTACTATGGTGTGGGGTGGGAGTCTGCATGAGTTACAAAAAATAGCCTGGGTCATCTAAAGTTTAAAAAATAAAAGAGAGAACCAAAGCCAAATAGTATGTGGCAGTAAACTTAAAGTAACATTTTATTATAAATTTCAAGTTTTTCAAAAAACTTTTACACATAAATGTATTCAAAGATTTTTCAAAAGTACCAAAACTAGCCTATATAATTGCAAAAAAAAAACATGCTTAGTAAAACTGTATTTCTAAGAAAAGTTTATTTAGGCTGAATATGTGGCAACCCTGAATCTTATTAAAACCTAGAACTGGTTATTTAAAAGATTGAAAATTTTTAGAGCAAAAATTTTTGTTGAGTGTTAAAAAAATCTATATTGAGTTACATCAGACTAGTCAAGTCATCCTGGTTAAAAAAAAATATTTAAAAAAATATTAGAAGACAAATTAAAAATTCTAAAATAAACAGTTTTTTTTTGTTAAAAAAAAAACAGATCAAAACAGTTAGAAAATAAAGGTATTTGTAGAGAGTAATTTTTTAAAGTAATAAATATAAAGTAACAAGTTTATTAAAAAACATACTTAACAATCTTGAGATTTAAAAATTTAATTTTTTTTAAATTCAAACTAGCCTAAGTGTGTGACAACTCAATTTTAATTTATATCTCTAATTTCTGTATATTTTATATTTACTATTTAATTATGGATTAAATTATAATAAATACTTAATTGAGTTATTTAAACTTTAAGTTGTTACTAAAAAATTATTCATTACTATTAATGTGCATCTATTTAAAGTGAATTATTTATTTTCTTTGGTTATTTTTATTTTAACTAAAGTATTTTTATTGAACATAAGTGAAATATATAAACATAAAATTTAGTTTTAAATTTCAATTATTGTTGAACTAATAATATCATAATCATGGGAATATTTTTATAGGAATAATTGTTTAGTTAAAAAAGTAAGTAACATTAATAATTTTGGATAAAAAAAGGGAACTTTCTTCATTAAGCCAAATATTGTAATTTACTAATATTAACAATAAATAGGAAATTTTGTTCTACAATTTTCTCCTTTAATCATGATAGTAGATAGATGACAACTTTCTCCAAATCAATCGATGGACTTCACGAGAGCTTTAAGCATTTCCTCCTTTCTTTCAGATGCAGGCTACTTCTTCAATGAAATTAATTATATAAAGTATGACATGTGAGATTTACTACCAAATTAGATCATGAGAGTAAAATGGCCGATAAACTTAAAGCTAAATTAAACACCAGGGCTAGATTTAACTTAAACATTGAACTATGTCGCATAAACTAAATAAATTTAATGATAAGACTTTTTTTTGTTTGATTAAAAACTTTGTGCATCCCTAAATGAGTTTCGTGTACCTTTAAAGTTTCGTGCACCCTAAAAGAAATTGCACCAGTGTACACCTTGAAGACAATACTTTAAATGTGGTCAAAAGTTTTACACAAAAATGAAGTCTAAAAGGAATAGACTTTAACAATGTGTAATTAAATGAGAATAAACTACTTAAAACTCAAATCAAAAATTAATTATATAAGTAATAGATATTATTTAAAAAAGGACTTTACAACAAATAATATAAATAACAATTATGTTCAATTCTAGAACTACATCTGGAAAGTATCGACTAAAATATCCCTACACTTGATCTGTGGCTGGTTTAAATGATTATATACTATTATAATTAACTTTCATCAAATCAACTTGCTTTCTGGTTGAATGATTTTGAATTATTTGATATTCAACTGAATTAAACAGCAGTGAAAATAGTATTCTATCACAAATATATTAAATTTACAAAGCTCGTCTATATATAATTTTTAAATAAATTAATATACTTTAAAATAAAATTTATATGAAACCCGTAACATGTATGTGAAAGTTTACACACAAATTTCCACTAATTTCTAACATTAGAAATCCCTAAAACTTAGACAAAACTTCGAAGTTATACTTATGCAACATGTTATGAGGGTTTTTTAATATTTCACAAACTCTATTTGGCGTTATTTCTATGTGGTTAATATAATATTCAAAATATTTAAAGAATAATATTTACTTTTTTATTTTAAAATTATTTACAAAAAAATTTTTACACTTGCCATCCGTTATTTAGTTCTATAGTTTAGTTTAGTTTTTTAGTTCTGGTTTAGTTTCAAATAACTATTGTATTTGTTTAAGTAAGAACTTTGTTCAATTTTTACTTTAGTTATATTAAAAAAGCTAAACTTACAATAATCTCATCAAATATATTACATTTTGACGATGAATTAACGCTAAAGTCGTAATTTTAGTCAACTTTCTATTACATTCGGTGAACTTAAACATCTTTGGTAATACAAATAAATCTTTTTGCTAAAAGTACTTCGCTGGAAAATATCTACATACGTAGGTTTTACTGTAATTAAGTTATTTTAAATATTTTATTAACAACATTGTAAGTTATTGACACTATTAGAATAAAACATATTAAGTTATTAAAAACTATCTAAAATAACGTTTAAATAAGTAGAAATCAATTAATAAAATTTTAAATTTTTCTATATCTTAGAATTTGGTGAGTTAAAACTAAAACAACTTATTTTGCAAAAGTAAAAGCTTTGAAGTTTTTTGAATCAAAATAGCAATTTGGCAAAATATTCCACCGACTATATAAATTTGTAAGTTTTTTTAGTCTAAGAAAGTTTATTAGTTAGACGTTAAAACATGCTGTTTAGACAGTTACGGCTTTGAAGACTAAAATTTTCATTAATGCAAACTACACCGTACAATTTTTTTTGAATAGTTTCTATTTAAAATGAAAATTCTAACTTTAGTTATTTCCAACTCGTAGAAGAGTAGATATAAACAGAAAAATCTTTGTATTGTATTTTCAACTTAATAGAGTAGTAACTAAAACCTTCTATTATTATGGAGAATTTAGTATAATATAACTAAGAAAAATTAATAAAATTAATTATATTGAACAATAACGTTTTAAGATTTTTTATTTTATATTTTGATAAATTTGCATTGATTTCTTTAACCATTCAAGTATGCTAATTTTTAGTTTTAGATTTTTTTAATGAACTACAGTTTTTATACAGGTACAACTTTAATTCAATTTTTATTCAATATAAAAAATTAAGATCGGTGTTTTAAAAATAAATGAAAAATACTACAAAGTTAAAAATATACTTAAATTTTAAAAACAAAATTGCCAACAATTAACGAGCTTTAAAATATTTTCAATAATTAATAACATTTCAATATTCGAAATCAAGATAGGTATAGGTAAATAATAATTATCGAAATGTAAGTACTAAAAAAGATAAAATTTAATTTCCTTTGACTAAAACATGCTTTTAAAATTTGTTATTAAAAGCTACGTATTTTACAAAAGATATATAATTTGAATATTTTTAAATATCTGTTACACTTTATAGCTAAAACTAACTTAGATTGTAACTGAACATACAACAAGCTAACATTTATTTAACATTTAACATTTAACAGCATTTGTAATTTTGTTTAATTTCAATTGTGTTCAAATTATTTCTGTTTGAATAAAAACAGCTTATGACCTGTAGACCTTAAAAAAATAACTATTTTCCAGGTCTGTTTTTTTTTGTACTTCAGTGCTATAAATATAGGATATGTTAAACAAAGTTTATATTACGCATATCAATTAAAAAAACTAAGATTATCTAAAACTAAAAAAGAAAAATAAAAGTTAGCAATTCCATATTTGCGCTTAACATTTGTTTACAAAAATATTTGTTTTTTTTAGTGAATATGGTTTATTAATCAAAATAATTTCGCTTTTACTCAGTAATAAAAGGTATGAAACTAAGTTTTAAAGTAATATTAAAACAAGCAAAATTTTAAAAAATTATCAAAAATTTCGAACTCTAGTAACTTAGTCTAGTTAGAAGCATAAATATTTCTACGAAACAAGTGGTAGAAACCAAGTTTATAAATATTTTGTTAGCTATGTATTATTGACGATAAAAAAGAACATTTGTAACTAAAAGTTTAGTAATAGTTAAATTTTATGTTTGTTCAAAACTATTACAACTTAGTTTTGGTTATTACATTTGTTGTATGCTTTCAACTTTATAAAGTTTTAGATTTTAAAGTTTAGCTCTTTTTGTTGACTTATTTAAAATTTTGTTATATTTCAGATTATCAGTATATAAGTTTAAGTAATAGTTAACATCTTATCTTTGTAAAAGTAAAAATATTAAATTTTTTTATTATATTAATTAAAAGAAAATTGAAATAAGTAAATAATAGATAAACTTTTAATCGATTTTGAATTTAGTAGTATTTTTGCGTAATTTCATCTTTAAAACATACATATAGTAAAACTTATCAGAAGTATTAAGTTTTTTTTGCCTTATTTCTAAGTTTGTAGGCACAATTGTAAACATAAACAGTTTAAGATTTATAGTGATAAATTTATTTTGTGTCGCTCGTAATACATATATAATACTTAAGTTATTAAGTATTTATTACTTAAGTGTTAATAAGTGCTTTTGGAAATTTTCTATCCATCAGTTCAATTGACCGTATTTTTTTCATTGACATTATTTTTATTTATTTTTGTTAAGAAAAATTATTTATGTTTAATAGACTATATTTTCACGCCAACAAAACTTAAATTAAAAGCAAAAGCAATTTGCAATCAAAACATTAGTTTATCTTATCGAAAAAAGTTATACGGATTGTTGTAATTTGCTTTGATCTAAATTTACAAAGGCACTAGCTTATGAATAAAGTAAAATAATCAATATTTATGAAGTTAATAAATCTTGCTATAAAAAATAGTATATTTAATCACTGAACGCATTACAGATTATGGTAATTTTATTTAATCTAAATTTATCAATTCATTAGATTAAAAAAAAATAAAACCGATCTAACATAATACACACTATAGTTAATATAAAAAAATTTGGTTTAAAATAGATTTTATTAATTACTCCTAAACTTTTTCCGAATACTAAAGTTTTCTTTTGCTTTAAAACACAACTAGTTTTTTTAGATTAAGGTAAGTAAATCTATGTCTACAAAGAGTATGGCTTATTATAATCGTTTATAACTTTGCATTTATTTAACTGATTCATTTACTTAATTTTATTTTTAACTATTAATTTTCACCGTTATCTAGTAATCGCATTTTGAACTTTATATAGAAGTTTTTTTTAAGACAATTTTGTAAAAAGAGTTTAATACAGTTAAATAAACTAAAATAAATAATGGTTTTAGCTTGTTTAGATTTCGAATATGGTATTCAGAGTTTTTGGTCCTGTAACTAATTATGTATCATTTTGTGTTTCTATTTTCAGTGAATGTTTGAGAACAATTTAAAAAATATAAAATATATTTTTTTTTATTATTATTTTAGTTAGGAATACTAACAATACTGTTTAAAACTTTATGACTGACTTTAAGACTTTATTTCGTTTTTAATTAGACCTTTTGCAACTTTCTAAGAGCACAAAAAAGTATTTATAATGAATTTAGAACTTAATAATCTTTTTTTATATTCCTAGTTATTAGAAACTAAAACTTTACTTAATTATACTTTTTTTCTTTTGCAAGTTTGAAGTTTTGTATTCTGTTTAGTTTCAATTTTGGAAAATGTACTTACAATATCTAAGGTAGGGGTGAGCAACGCACGGCTCGCCGGTCGGATTGGGCCCACCGATGCTTTTTGGATCAGCCCAGCGAAAGGTAAAACTGCGGCCCACGAGCAAATAAATAAGGACCGCCTTACCAAAATTTTGAAACTAAAATTGTTTTAATTTTAAATAAACAAAAAGTCTTATGTAGAACTTTCTAGATATTTTAAGATATAGTATAAAAAGATATATAGAATCGGTTTTGTTTCAAATTTAGATACACAATTGAGAAAATTTCGTGACCTGAGCAGGGGCATCGCGTGGGGTGTTGCACTGCCGCAACTGCACCACCTTGAAATTTTGTAAGAAAAAAAAAAGTATCTATAACGTTTTCGTTATTTTTTTGAACGAAATCTCTTTTAAAACTTCAATTTTGAAAACGACCATTTTGCCCACTTCACTGCCGCAAACTCTTAGCTGACTGCCGCAAATGAACTGAAAAAAGCAAAATTTCTTCAAGAATTACCGCAAAATCAATATCTTGCGGTAAGTAAGCTAAGTTGAAAATTCCCTAAAACAGGACTGCTTAAGTATCATCTACAAGCTATTGTAAACATAAATTAAAAACAAAGCTAAGCTACTGCAAAGGATTAAACTTGAGTTTATGTACCCACATGATTTTTTAAATTTAACAGATCACTTCTATTAAAAGATTTGCCATAAATTGCATACTTTGAAAAAAGATAAAAACCCTAAATCACCAAAGTCTTTAAAATTTGATTTTTTATTTTAATCTGAATACATAAACTTAACTATAACTGATTATTGTTATCATAACATTAATAAAATAAATAATAAAATTTAAGTTCTGAAAAAAAGAATTAAGAAGTTTGTTATAAACTTCTAGTTCACTCTTACAGAAAAATATTTTAGGTTTATATTAAATAAAAAATAGTATTATTTAAACAATCACATATTTAAAAAAAGTAAATAGCCTTAACTTAGAATCTTTGATTACTTAGAGTAGTTTAACATTTTAGGAAAATTTAGTCTACCTCTACTTTATATGACTTTTGGTTTAATTTTTTCATAAACAAAGCAAAAAATTTAGATAATATTGTTGAAACATGGTTGCCTTGCCTCATAATCAGGATAACTTAAAAATGTTAAAAACTCAAGATGACCCAAGATAAATTAAAACAGACCAAATTAGAAAAATATTCAGGCTGACTAAAGCAGTTTTAATTTTTACTCTGAAAATAACAAGGTTATTTAAAATTAAAAAAAAAGTATTTTACTCCTATTGCCACATGAAAACTAACTAACCAAATTTTTACTTCTATAATTGTTACATATTTATAAGTTATCTTTAAAATTTATGAAAAGTTCAACAGCCTCACAACTAAACTTAAAAAAGTTGAGCTCCTGACAAAAATACTGTCATCAAAATGAAAAACAAATTAAAATTATGTAAAGAAAAGATACCCTTAAAAAACTATTGAATTTTAAAACTCCAACAAAAAACATTAAAATTAGAAAAAAAGTTTATAAAAAATTTAATGTTTGTAAAAAAAATGTGCAAATTAGTGAGGGGTAAGGGGGGAGGGTGTATAGGCACTTTTTTACATGTTGTTCTTATTTTAATTTTTTCAGAAAGCTAATAGTTACTCTTTAATAAACTTGAAATTTCCAATTAAACTTTTAGTTACAACCAGTCAAAGCCAGAGAGTACAATGATTTATTATACAGGAGCAAACCAAAACAGCAAAAAATACGATTTTACTGAAAACCTATATTCTCCATCATTTTTAAAACAATTTTTAATTAAACTTTTTCATCCTAATTTTTATAAAATTTTTTACTTTTGTTGAAGAGAAGTTTTAAATTTTTAAGTATCAATATATATTTTTATATATACAAAAAAAACTTTTGTTATAACTTTTTTTTTGGTGTTTTAAATATCTAATTTAGCAATTTTTTTTTTGTTTTATAAAAGAAACATCTAAAGATTTTGAGGCCAACTTATAAAAAAAAGATATGATTTTAGTGATTTGATTTATTTCTTGTTTGAGTTTATATTATAAAAATAAGGATTCATTAGTACCTCTGTCTGTGAATTACCATATCTCAAAAATTTTAATGAATTTTTAATATTGATAAAAGATGACTTGTAGTTAAATTAAAACTGTATAAAGTAATTTCAGTAAAATAATTCTAAAGTAGATGTTAAGGGCATAAAGGGGAGGAGGGGGGGGGGGGGGTTAAAACATTTTTTTAAACACTGTTTTAGTTTGTGCCTCCCATTATGAACCTTTTGTTTTCTTGACTTTGACCGGCTATATCTTAAAACATGTACTGAATTTTTAAAATCTGTAAAAAGCATCTTGTAGCTTAGTAAAAACTACAGAAAATAAGATCAAATTGTGAAAAAAGTGTTTTATCCCCCCTATGCCCTTAAAAGCAAAGCTTATCTTAAGGTGTAGCAAAAGTTCAGTTGTTTTCAAACTTGACAGTAAAAATATATTTTTATTAAAATAACTGATTTTTTTTTAAATTCTGCACCACCTAAAAAAAATACCACGCGACGCCACTGGACCTGAGTTAAATTTAAATATTAAGTGGTAAAGTTTTAAAGATATGTCCAAACGACTAAAAACGTTGCTCACCCTAATTTAATGTGATACTTAGTACTAAAATATCTTAAAATTGTCTCAACCAATACAAACTTTTGATTAAACTCCCGTGGATTGCTTGCTGACCAAAAAAAAAAACACTATTGAAGTACGAATAATAAACTATGTCTAAACTAATTTTGTAAGCTGTCCTTAACTTTTGATTAACAGTATTGTTGAGATAACTGAAATATAACACAGTATGTAAAATATAAAGTTGTAGAAAAAAATTTAGTTATTAAGTTTTTTTATTACACTAACTTTTGGGGTACATTAAACTAATAGTGGTGGTAATTTATTTTAAAATTTACTGCGGGTCAAGGCTTTAAGAAAAATTCTTTGTATGCGGCATGTATTTTAAAGAGTTTACTGTATAAGTTTACAAAATATTTTATTACATATCTATAAACAATGATAATTAAAAAAGTATTAATTTTACTAAAATAAGTTTAATGGAAACTTTTGTTAATTGTCAGATAAATACATGGCTGCACTAATTTATGTACTTCAAGACACGACAGGACAGTTTATTTATAAAACGCTAGAATTTATATATTTTATTTAAAACATAATAGAATATTTAAACAAAAATATTATTAGACTTTTTCAAGCTAGGTTCAAGTTATAATAAGATGGGCAGTCAAGATAGGGACGAAAACCAGTATGAAAGCGACGAAACGATAAAGGTTTACCACAAGGGACTTTTGACGTCTAAATTCATTGCCGAAGTGCACAGAAAGAACTTGGTGGAAAAATCCGTCTTCTTCAAAGTGATGTCCGAAAGATACTGGAAGAAAAACTCGCTGAACCTCACCGTTCCCGACTTCATCACGAAGCGGTTCGAAACTATCGAGTCAGCCGTGAAGTTTTTCGAAACCGACGAGATCACGTTGAACATCAAGCACTTGCACGAAATGATACATTTGGCCAACTACTGGCACGCCGAAAGCCTGCAAGGTATTTGCCTGGACCACTTCACCCGCAACCTCAACCGCAAGACCTTGGGTTCCAAGCTCAGAATGCTGGAGCACAAGCACTCCTTCTACCCTGAGGAGTTCAAGGAGAGAGCGCTGACGTTCAGCAGAACGTTGAGGCCGAGCTACTCCGGCTTGTACTTTTTGCAGGCGATCAAAAGGGGAGCTGACACTTTAAAGATGCTGTCCAAGCACTCTGATACCGAGCACGAGATCTGCCACTTTGAAAATAAAGATTTCGCAAACTTGCACGTGTTTGAAAATTTGTTGTGTTTTTTCGCGTATGCGTGGGATAATAGAACTCCGAATTCGAAGCGGCTCAATTTGTTCCAGTACGATCTGATCACAGGTGAAAGCAGCAAATTCGAGATGGGTAAGTTTAAGTTAACGTTTAAGTTTTCAGATGACAGCAAGCCCGTTGTTTCTTCCGACGAGAACAACGTTTTTGTAGTCAGCGAGTTCGATAATCGTACAAGTAACACTTCGCTGCATTTGTCTGTTTTTCAAAAAAAGAATCCTAACGGTGACTTGGAAAAATGTGGGTATACAACGTACGACCCCAGGACAAGTCAAGACGGTTCGAAAAATTTTAGACTGTTTTTTTCACAGTGCTACGATGATAATTTATATGTATTTTACGGGCAAGTCAGTGAAGGTTCTGCATATGTAAATGAAACTAGACATGGTGATGATGCTGCTTCTCTCTTCACGTTGAATGACGTTTTTATGTTGACAGTTTGCACTAAAACGTTGCGAGTTATAAAAGACGAACGATTGTCAACTTTGAACATAAAAACCAGAAATAACGAGAAAAAAGAATGCATTAGGTTTGCCACCTTCGAAAAAATTGTATACCACGCGAAAGAAGAAAAAGTTCTCATTAAAATAAATACCATGGGCATTTCCGACCCTTACGTAAAAGTAAAAGAAGTACTGGTGTTCGATATTAAAAATGATACTTTTTATTTTGTCAAAGATTTTTTGCCCGCATCGCTGCCCGACCGCTACAATTTGGACTTCAAGTTCACAATCGACAGGAACGACAAAATATACGGGCTGCGCTGCTTGCATCCCGACGACTTCAGGGCGGAAAGAAAGATAGAAGTGAGAAGTTTCGAGCTGAAAGGAGACAAGCTGGTTGACAACGGTGTTGAGTGGAAATACAAGTGGAACAGAATGGGCGTTTGGACTGTTTGCTACGCGTAAATTTCACTTTAACAACTTCATCATATCAACTTCCGATATTACTTTCTTTTAAATAAAAGTAGTAATTTTTGCTATGATGATTTTTATAGTTGAAGTGATTTATTTTTATTTTTTCAAAACAACACTTGAAAACACTACTAATTAATTTTGACTGTTTTTCAGTTTTCCTCATTTACAATCCTTGAGTTTTTTTATGAGTAATATTTCTAACTAACTATTTTAGTAATCGGTAAAGCTTTTTAAAAACTGTTTTTATACGGTCAACAAACTAGTCTATAAATAAATAAAGCTGTTCGATGACACAAAAAAATGTATTTAATATTTGTTAAGGTAAAAAAAAATAACATTTGTTTTTTATTTAAACTAATACATATATTTTGTCGTATATTTTGTAAATTAGCACTCGATAAATTTATATATTACTTGTTACATTGTTAGTTACAACTAACCTAAGAACTTATCAACTTCAAATAATTTATTAGTTTTGTAGAAATTAAAATTCTAAATCAATAAAAACCAAAACAAAAAAAAAACATGTTTTTTTTTCATACAACAACAAATGAAATATAAACTGTTAATTTATTTTAATTGTAAGACATATAAAATAACCTAGTTTCAAAATCCTAACTAATTTTTTTTCTCAACGCTAAAAATTGTAAACATAGTAAAAAATAATACAGAACTGAAATTAAATATAAATAAATATATTATCAAAAATTTATAGGCCACTATTCAAAACGTTCTTAAAATTTATTGATTATATTCTAGTGTTGTCACTGTTTTTTTCTAAATTCACAATAAACTTAAAGTTGTTTAAGGTTTGTAACTCGAACAAAGATAAAACTTCTTTTTATTAGTTAATGTTAGCAGTATCGAGTAATTAAAAAACAAACTTTAGCTTAACAACTTATTATAAAAAGTGCTGTTAAAAAAATTTCGAAACAAAGTAATAAATAGTAGAAATATATTAAAGAAACAATATAAATTACATAATAAATATTAAAAAACTTAAAGTTAATATAAGGTTGTATATATAAATAATTAAAGCTGTCAAATTGTCTTAAAATTCAGATTTACGCTCGATATTTTTTTGCGGTTTTAAAATAAAACAAAAGTTTTTATTTTGTATTTTTGCTAACTTTTCTTATTTGAGCAATGTTAGAGATATATAAAAAGTCTAAATGTATTAATATTAAGCAAATATTACAAACATTTTATTAATTTCTTTAATAAAATATTGATTCGTAAATTACTGTTTGTTTATTTTACTAACTCTTTATGGCCATAGTGAAATTACTGTTCAAATGAAAAACTTAACGACCTATCATATAAAAAATATTTTCAAAACTCTTTTTGTCGTTACTACCTCACAAGTTCACCCTAATGTTCATGAGTTTAGTGACAAGTTTTCAAATAAGTATCTATTTTACATCCAAACAATTTTCTTTGAAAACTGCTTGAAAAGGATACAAATATTTTTTGTAATGTTTATATTATTTTGAAAAAACCATACTTTTTTTAAATGTTTATAATTAAAGAAAAAAAAAGAAAATTATTTGCTCAAATAAGTAGTGCCTGTACAGCACTAAAAAATAAAATAATATAGATTAATTTTATAAATTTCAACATCTAACTTATAGCATTTAACCTTTGCGGCCGAAAACAGTTTACTAAAAATATGCAAGAATACAAAACAGCTTCAAAAAAAAAAAAAAAAAACTTGTAAACAAAAACTACTGAGTTTGATATTATAAACCGATTGGTAAAAGTACGCATTCTTTATTTTGTTTTTGAATATAACGTTGCAACTTTAAACTCAACAACTGAGAATTTTTTTGTTATTGCAAACATTAATATTTTTTATGATTTAAAAAACACACTATGAAGGTATTTGTATTTGAATTGTTTTGTATTTGAGTAGTAATTAAAAAATAACAGTCTTGTATTTTAGTAGTTTAACTTTATTAAAACATTTTTAGAATGGATTAACTTATAAATATTACGTTTAACAGGTTTTTTTTTTTCTTATATAAAACGTAGTAGACGCCTTATTTATTTAAAAACTATCGATATTAGATACTTGTTTTACATTTGAATCATGTATATAAATGCGATTTAAAGAAATCAGTAACCGTATTTTGGGGAGCGGGTCAGAATGACACAGCGACAATATGACACGGTCGTCAAATAGACACGGTGCATCACTTTGGCACAGCGACAAAATGACACGGTGCGTCAGTTTGGCACGGAGGGTCACTTTGGCACGGCGACAAAATTACACGGTGCGTCACTTTGGCACAGCGACAAAATGAAACAGTAGGTCACTCTGGCACGGTGCGTCACTTTGGCACGGCGACAAAATGACACGGTGCGTCACCTTGGCACGGTGCGTCACTTTGGCACGGAGGATCACTTTGGCACAGCGACAAAATGACACGGTGCGTCACTTTGGCACGGAGGGTCACTTTGGCACAGCGACAAAACGACACGGTGCGTCACTTTGGCACGGAGGGTCGCTTCGGCACAGCGACAAAACGACACGGTGCGTCACTTTGGCACGGAGGGTCACTTTGGTGCAGCGACAAAATGACACGGTGGTTAATAAGGGAGGGAACGATTTGTTATGAACTTCAATCTTCATTGGTATGGACAACGATCTTATTTTTCTAGGAAACTTTTCGGTTTCCTGTCTTCTAACCGGTTTTGTAGAATTAGCAACACATTGATTAACTTTAAAACAAGGACCGCAGGAATTTTTGATTGTGACTTCATAAAATAAAGTGAAACATGTAATTTTTATACCTTCCATTGTCCATCGTCGTACTTATAAACAACATACTCATTTCTAAGCAGTAGCAAGGTTTTAGGTGTTCTTAAAAGTTGTGCTTAGTAAAAGACAAATAGTTTTTTGTATCAAACAACGTTCACAAAGATGCAAAAGCAGCAACTTTCTTACAAAATACGACTGCCAAAACTAAAGGGAATTTATTTTTGATTTCTTTCGAATTGAAAAACTTAAACACAGTTTAGTACTAGAACTTGAAACGAGGAATAAAAATTAGAAAATGACTTGCCATTTTACGACTAGAAAGATAAAAACTCATATAAACATATTTTTTAAACTTCAGCAGCATTCTGATTTATAAGATACAATCTACATTTTAGATCAATCATTCAGCACATCAAAACAATAAACTAGTAGATGTAAATACAAAGGAAATTGTTTTTATAAACTATAACTCAGACATTATCGAAAACAACTTTTCTGCTATTGTAATTCTAAATTCTAATGCGGTTCTTATTTTACGTTTTTATGCTTAAAAAAACTAATGCTTCCGCTTCTTTGGCGACTTAATAGGTTGCAATTTTGAACTAAAATACTACGTTCCCTGACGACCTACGTTAGTAGCAACATCTTCAAAAAATAATTGTGCACTTGACTTAAAAGATCGAAATTTTGCGCCTCTCTGCGACTTATGTTAGTTGCAACATATATCGTGCACTTAGAAGTAGAAACATAATGCTTTTTCACAAATAAAATTGTGCACCTAAGCACTAAAAATGCATAGATAAAAGTATAAGTACAAAAAACCGCAAAAAAATTATTTTTTTAACAAAACATTTCCTACATCAAGCATCTCTTTAAATAAAACTCAATAAACCACTAATACAAACTTGTAATACAATTGTAGACTTGCTTTAACGAAATACAATTTTTCTTACTATTATAATAGTAAAACTTCGCAAAATATAACATTATCGCAATTGATATTGTCAAGATTTTAAACTCGTTAAAAAAGTGAATAGTAATTATCTAAATTATTTTCCCGCTCCGTTTTTTAATGGATTAGGCGTCTGATTCCTATTAGAATATTCCTAAATCTTAGGCAACTCGTGGTCTCCAATGTCTCAATACAGATATTGAAGACCACGGGTTGCCCATGATAATTAGGTAAATAGAACATCACTTTCACCAATTACTCCCTATTGCCCATACTTTCAAAATGTTGTCTATTTTATATCAAAATTAAATAATATTTTTTTAGTTTTTCATCAGAAAGAAATTAACTGCTAATAAATAAACAATATTGTTATAAAATTTTAGAAAAAAGTTTTTAGAAATCCTAGAAATGTATTTATTTTTACAAAAAACTCCTTTTTTTTATTCGCAAGATTAAAAATAGAAAATAAAATATTATTTTCATAACAGAGTTAATACAAAACCGAGTTTTTTAAAACTTTGTAATAAAACTCAAGAATATAAAGTAGCAGAAATGTTTTACAAGCAAATTAAATCTGCTTTTACTGTATTATTAGGAAATTTATTTACTGACTTTGTACTAAAAATAAATGGTATTTAACTCCTTATATGCAATAAAATACTACAATATCTGTCATACTCTAAGTTTATTTATATATTTTAGACTAAAAACTTTTGTAAAAATAAAAAAGACTTATAGTATTAACTTTAATAGAATGTAATGTTATTATAGCAATGTTGTATATATGTTGTAATACTTTTAATTAATGTTTTCAAAGTGATAAATATATAAATGCGCATAAATGGTTGCATCAGACTCTTAATTTTTTCTCAACTGTTCATAATACTATTTTTAACTTTTTCATAAATTTAGGCTCAGGGACCGTTTGTTTTAATTATTTGCTTTTAGACAAGTTGGTTATACATTTTCAATACAGAGTTTTAAGTATACATTCTAACTTATTAACTTTTATTGAATATAAATATATATGCATATTTAATATAAATGGCTAGTTACTACAAAAGCATCTGTATTTTTAAAAACTAGAGTTAAAACACGCATAACTTATTCTTACTTCGAAATAACTCTGTATTAAATTAAATCATAGTTGTTTTTTATAACAATTCCTGATAATAATTAATTAAACGTCTAACAAAAAATACTAAATTTTATTCATTACATAAATATGAAAAGTCGTGAACCGAAAAAATTAAACTTGAGAATATTTTTGTTTTTATACTATGACTTAAATTTTAAAGCAATGTATCATATAGTTTTAAATGTATCAAGCTACCATAGTTTGGAAAAGTATAAAAAATCTTTTGTTTAATTAATTACTATCAAAATTTTACATTTAAAAGTTATATTACTGTAGAAGTTTGGTTTTGCTTAGAAGTTTGTCAATCCATGCTATAGTGACGCACCGTGTCATTTTGTCGCTGTGTTAAAGTGACGTATCGTGTCGTTTTGTCGCTGTGCCAAAGTGACGCACCGTGCCTAATTGACGCACCGTTTCATTTTGTCGCTGTGCGAAAGTGACCCTCCGTGCCAAAGTGACGCACCGTGTTCTTTTGTCGCTGTGCTAAAGTGACCCTCTGTGCCAAAGTGATGCACCGTGTCATTTTGTCGCTGTGCCAAAGTGACCCTCCGTGCCAAATGACCCTATGTGCCAAAGTGACGCACCGTGTCATTTTGTCGCTGTGTCATTCTGACGCACCGTGTCATTTTGTCGCCGTGCCAAAGTGACGCACCGTGTCATTCTATCGCTGTGCCAAAGTGACACTCCGTGCCAAAGTGACGCACCGTGTCCTTTTGTCGCTGTGCTAAGTGACCCTCTGTGCCAAAGTGACGCACCATGTCATTTTGTCACTGTGCCAAAGTGACCCTCTGTGCCAAAGTGACGCACCGTGTCATTTTGTCAACGTGTCATTCTGACGCACCGTGTCATTTTGTCAACGTGCCAAAGTGACACTCCGTGCCAAATTGACGCACCGTGTCATTTTGTCAACGTGCCAAAGTGTCACTCCGTGCCAAATTGACGCACCGTGTCGTTTTGTCGCCGTGCCAAAGTGACCCTCTGTGCCAAAATGACGCACCGTGCCAGAGTGACGCACCGTGTCATTTTGTCGCTGTGCCAAAGTGACCCTCCGTGTCATTTTGTCGCCGTGCCAAAGTGACCCTCCGTGTCAAAGTGACGCACCGTGTCATTTTGTTGCTGTGTCATTCTGACACCCACCCGTATTTTGACGCTAATTTTCTTAATAATAATTAAATGTTTTGAACCTAATTACAAATTTTCTAACATTAGTGTAATAACAATGTTTAGATTAATAAAATAAATGTTAATTTACAAACAGTCACAGGCAAAAAGTTTAAGTTCAGTTTTCAGTTGTTGTATATTAAATTAGAAATATATGTTAAATATATATGTAAAGTTTTATCTAAATTTATTTATAGTTTTTAACTTTCTTCAAAATTTTATCTGACTTACAGCAGTTCATTCTTTTTTTTTTGCAAATTAAAAAATAACTAAGTTTTTTTCCTAATCATTTAAAAAAGTCAAAATGTTTATTTTTAATTAGCCATCAAGCAACGTATTTTTAAGTCTAGTTTTGTACGTGAGAATTTTCGAGCTGCTTAATGTAACAAAATGTATACTTTGTTGCTTTTAAATGACTGCCTGGGGGCGTTAGAGGATTGCTTATCTAACATCAAAAAAGTTTTTAATAATTTTTGTTATTGTGCTGAGTTAGCCATAAGACCGTTCGGAAGGCACACCAAATTTAAGAATTTAAGAAACTAATTGAATTTAAGAACTTTTTTATGAGTCTCATTTTATAAAATCTTTGTGTTTATTTGTATTATTGTATTGTGCTCAGTTAAGCCATCGTTGTGCATTAAGCACAACATATAATAAGACTTTGTACTATTAGTGAGACCTGTTTTTGTTTTTAAGATTGTGATATTCATACACTTTAACAACATTATTAAGAACATTTTTATTTATATAATTTTGTGTTTACTTGTTGTGTTTATTTTTGCAAGTTTATTCTACTGATATATTAGTTGCTTTATCACTTTTCCAATAAACTGCTTTCATTATAGAAACTATATTATCATAATTAATTATGTAGTTTTATATAGTATGAAGTTATATTAATTTTATTACATATTTATTAATTACAAAGTTAAACCTATTGAGTCAAGTAAATTCAGTAAAAGCCTTAACAGTTAAACGTTCAAAGTGTTTATCAAAATATGGGGACTTTCCCTGATTAAGTGTAGTTCCTACTCCAGGCCAAGGACTACATAATAACTTCTACAAAACAGAACAATTTTCTTTTTTAAATATGTTAACATAAAGAAAAATAACAATATAGACCCATAACAAGCTACCAACAACATTTTTATTTGTTACTACGATTTAATGTTTTTTTTTATCGTGAAGGCGTAAAATATTTTTAAAACTAAAACGTAGATGTTATCATAAATTTTATTTAAACATAAAAACGAAACAAAAACATGCTTAAATATTTTTATTAGTTAAGCTATCATTTTTATAAGTTAAAAGTTCACTTTTTTTAGTATCACTTATAAAAATCAAGTGAGTTAAAATAATATACATGTTTATGTATTGCATTTGTCAACTATAGATTCAGCTATATAAAATTTGTCAAACAAAACGTTGGTTTTTTGTTTTTACCTTAGGAAAATTTAAAAACCTGTTAGCATTACTTATGCACGTTGTTCTTATCAATAAAGCATGAGTTTTCTGTTTGTTTTGTAAATAAACACTTTATAGCGATAAATCGTTTGTAACAAAGTTAATGATTACAAAACTTTTTACTATTAATCCAGTATTTTTAACAACTTAACATATCGAATAAATGTTATGTTGCTAAAGTTTTTTAAATAATACAGAGTTTTTTATTTACAGAAGTTTTAAGTTAGTTCTAAATTCAACCCAAGCTATTAAAATGTTAGTTTTAAGTTTTCTAATTCTTAATTTATACTATATTTTGTTGTTTTTCATTCAAGTTTTTAGCATCATATTTATTTTTAAGTTGTATAAAACTTTATGTTTAGATCAAGAAGCATAAAATCGTGTTTTTGTTTTAAGTTAATAATTTTTTATGTTTAACTACAATTAAGTTAAAATCAGCATAAAGTTATCAAATCGACCTACTAAAATTCAAATTTAAATTGTATCTATTAATTTTGTTGATAAACAATCGTTTTATTTACAAAACTAAATAAAGAAAAAAAAAAACGAATCGCGTGCGTACGGTATGTTTTTCTTGTTAATATTTAGCCTATAACATAACTTATTTTTATACATTTTGTTTCAACTTTATTTTAAATGTTTTGATAAAATTTTGTTAGTACCTTGTTCTATTAAGTTTTTTTTTTTTTGTTTTTAAACAACTTCGATTACGGTCATTTCCAGTAAGTTATGATTAAAAATAAAGGTTCTAACTTTAACTAAGTTTACATCAGCTGTAGTCTAAAATACATTTTTTACAGCTTAAATTAATAGTCCAAACAACCTACCAAAACACGAACATTTTCCTGCCAAAATGAAGGTAATTCTGGCTTCTTTCCCGAAATGCGGCACGAAATCGATGGCCGCAGCGTTCGAGCAACTGGGAATGAAAAACTGCGATTTTCCCGACCAGTTCATGGAGCAGCACGACGATTGGATGAAGTTGTGCGGTGAGGGCAAGTGCGACTTCAAGCGGATGTTCGAAAAATACGATTCGGTCACTGACGTTCCCGCCTGCTTTTTCTGGAAGCAGATTAGCGAGGCTTTTCCCGACGCCAAGGTTTTTTATTTTGTTAAATTTATTTCTGAACTCGAATATTTTCATTTCATTAGTTTTTATGTAGGTACTTTAGTGCTATACACTAAAAATCTTTCACTTGAAATTTTTCTTACTATACTTGTTTGTATTTAAAAAACAAATCACAAACTTTAAAAATGTTACTAATCTTTATGAATTTGCGGAAATTTTCATAATTTGAAAACTTACATTTAGTTTTCAGTTTTAATATGAACCTAGATGTAATAAACTAAAGAAACTAATTAAAGTTATAAATTAGTTTGTTATATGTAGTTTTTCTGTAAAATGCACTAACATTAATTCAAACAATACAAAATATTTATTTCTTAAAGATGTTTTTACTGATTTATATTATAAAAAGAGTTTTATGTTTTTACAAAATGCATATACGCAGATAATTCTTACGAAAAGGTCTTCGGACAGAGTATGGTTCGAAAGTTTCAGAAAACAGATACAGGTCATTGATCACGTGTACTCTCCTATCAGAATGCTTTCTCCTTACAACAGAAGACAACGCACGTACTTTATAAAAATGTGTTAGTTTAAAAAACTTTTGTTTGAATTTACTTTTCTTTTTGACTTAATTTATTTTAAAAACATACTACTAAATTGCTCAGTTAGTGTTTTTCATTGAAAGTAATGAGTAATTTGTTATAATTAAATTTAAAAATAGATGTCACCTAATTTTAAATAAGCTTTTTCGTCAGCTAATTTTTGTTTTTTATTAAACAGTACGTTATGCTTGCAAATTTGCATTAAATTCTTTTATCTTTACATTTAAATACAAAACTGCTCAAAACTGCACAATAAGACAATATTGTATTTGTTAAAGTGTTTAGGATCTGAAAAATTTAATTTATAAAAAACTAAAATTTATCTAACACTTTATGACTTTACATTTAGGCAAACAATAAAACATATATTTAAACAAAAGCACTAAATTAAGTTTGTACGATAGTATAATTTTTAGTCTATAGTTGTTTTTTTTCGATATTTGAACAATTACATGGCTTTATTATTACGTAGTTATGACGTCATAACAGATACATGCATGATGGGTCACTGGCCAGAACCGACGTCAACATTAAATGAAACGTTGGCTATAGATGCATACAACAGACACAATGCACATGTAGTTATGGTTAGTTAAAAGTATATAGCTTTTTCAACAACAAGTTAGTAGTTGATTTTTACACAACATTTTTGAATTTTAATTTAATTTTAAACATTTCTCATAAGTAGTTCTTGTAATTCAGCAAAACACTTTTAATTTCAACAAATATACAGAACGCACCGAAAGATCGACTGCTTGTGTTCGACTTGGACGACGGATGGGAGCCTCTGTGCGAATTCCTCGGTTATCCGACACCCGATGTTCCGTTCCCGCACAAAAACAAATCGGGATCGGCGGTGGACGAGATTATCCAGACCAACCCGCTGTACGTGAGGATTGAGCGCGAGGTGAAAATTGCCAAGCTCTTATTGGCCGCTTCGACTCTAGTCGCCGTCTCATTGGCTGTTAGAAAACGTCACGCGCTGCGCGTTTGCAGTTCGAGGCTTTTAGACTTTTGTAATAGAATTACAGCTAGACTTGGATCATTTTTGTTCTAGTTTAATGGTTTCTAAAAATATTAAAAAATAGTTTATTATCTAAGTAGATTAAAATCACTACTTCGTTTTTATTCATTGTTAATAGCTTTTACTAAACTGTAACAATACTTGATATTTATTATTGTATAAGCAAGAACAACTTTTAAAGATATTTTAAGAAAAAATATTAAAAAAAATAGTTGAAGTTATTAACACAGTCAAAATAAAGTGTATCAAGTATATTTTATAAGTATAACAATTTTTGAACTTTTTTTTTCAAGATTTGATCAGAGTTGTTAAAGTTATTTTTCTCCTTCATACATAATTACTCTAAAATTTTTTCAATGATTGTTAAAAATTAGGTTTTTGTGTCTCCCAATATTAAACTATATATAGCAGCATGTGTTTGTAATCTTTTTACTTAGACTGTTACAAATAATCAAATACTTTAAAAGCTTATACTTATTCAATTTAATCTTATTTTAATAAACAATGTGCTATTTTTTCAACTGTTTTTGTCGTTTGTTTTTTTTTTTTTGTTTTGACTTTACTACAACAACTAACAATTACGAAAATTTCTATAAAGTTTACACTTATTTTGTTGTAATTAAAGTGCACCTCTTCTATGTGTGCACGACTATTAAATTTTAGAAAATTCGAATTTTTAAAAAAAGTTTAAAGGGCCACAACTAAAAATTAGTACAAATATGAAAAAAAACGGTTGTAGGTATAATTAATACCTACTAACCTTTTTCTTTTTCAAAAGTTTTTTAATATTTTTTGAGATATGGCTAAAACACAATTTAAACTAAAGTAATTTTATTTTCCTTTCAATATGTTTTTTTATTACTATTATGATCTTATTAATTGGACCTACAACCCCTTTTATTTTTAATATGTACTTTGTTTTGAGTTTTAGCGCTTTTAAACTTATAGAAAAAGAATTTGTGTTGTTAAAACATAATTCTTTACATATTTATTTTATACTTCTTATAAGTGTTTAAAAGTCTTCCAGTTTTTTTTTTTTTTTAATTACTCTTGTCCTTTGAATATAAAATGCTTATGTTAGATTATGTTTTCGCGTATATGATCAAAAAGCAGTTATAAGTAGTTTAAAATTTTAAAAATAAACAACTAAGCTCAAAAACTTCTTACGAAGTACAGTCAGTCTTAAAAAGGATTTTCTAAACTCAGTTAAAAAGAACTATTTATTTATTTTTTTATTTTTTATTTTTTACCGTCGGGAGAGTTTTTATAAACATAAAAAAAAAAGTTTGCAGGTCATAAAAAAAAAGCCAAAAAAAATTATTTTTATAGTTTAATTGGTTAACTATTTAATTATTTAATTATTAAACTATTAAACTATTTAATTATATACAAACATTACATATTGTAATAGTTAAGTTTAGTTAATCATTTTAAGAAAAAAATATTAGCAACCAAGTTTATAAATTATTTTGTTACCTGTCTATAACTGAATGTACAAAGTAACATTTGAAACTACAGATTTGGTTATCCACTTTTTAAAGCAAAAAATTAATCTGAATGATCAAATATTATACTGAAATATATTCTAATGGCTTTATATTGTATACGTTCAAGTTTTTGTAAAAAGAGAAAAACATAAATGCTAAAACTTGTAAAAGTAAATAGTTTGGTTTTGGTACTGGTTTAAACTAAAAAATTTAAACATAAGTTACTCATTTTAAAAAGGTTTATTAAATAATTAGTTCAGCTCATTATCATAACAAAAAAGCTAAAAACTGTAAATACTATAGTGTAAATTTAGTTATAAACAGTCATTTTGAAATCTCAGCAAAAAGTTGTTACGTCATACACCATAAAAGTCTGTTTAAAATGTTTAAATTAGACTTGAATTGAAATTTTAGTAATGAATTTGAAGTTGTTTGCAAAACAAAAATTGTTTAAAACAAAAACATTTAAGATAGTAAAAATTTTACCTGAAACTAAATTAAATAAAACTAAATTACAAAAAGACGACAATAAACGACAACAATAATACTAAAAACACGCTATTAATTAAGTTTAAAATAGTAAAAATCTCTTTGTTTGCAAACCTTTGGCTCACAAGATCTAATAAACAAAGATTCTAAAACTGAGAGATGGTAAGTTTTTCTCGCTCTAGGTAGAATTTTAAACAGCAACAACACCTTTTCTACTTCTGTGAAAAGTAATTTTAGTCCTCACTACACTTTCTGAAACTCGTTTTGCCCCACCAAACAAAAATTGAAGATCATACAATGCATGACCAACATAGCTATTGAAATTTGCAAAGCCGACTGTTTGGATCTAGAACTTGACAACATTTACAAATTTTTCTCTCATTAATTTTTCCCAAAATAGTCATCAAGAAGACAATTAAGGCAACTCACTCCAAAATGAACTGCTTCCCTCTTTCGGCCCACATCCTTGCCAATTCTACCTCCGCCTTTCTTATATGGGTACAAACTCAATAAGACTGGCTAAGCAAGCTTCATTAGCTGTAAAATCCACCTTTAATAGCGTTTCGCTAATTCTTGTGTACAACACCAACCGCCCGCTTAACGGAATTGTGAAAGATGCCACACCTATCCATGATTTAAGTAATTCAATATACATATTTAACTGTCATTGCGGAAATGACTACGTATATCGAACATCTTAACGTTTCTACGTCAGGAGAGAGCAGCATTTCTAAAAAAGCTAAAGAGGATCATTTTAATGTTAACGTAAAGCCGAAAGGTGAACAATCATCTTTTGAAGAGCACCTCCTCAACAACCGTGTTTGTGTTGAGGACTACCTGGATAGTAGGTTCAAAATTCTATCTAGAGCGAGAAAAAATTACCATCTCTCAGTTCTAGAATCTTTGTTTATTAGAACTCGTGAGCCAAAGGTTTGCAAACAAAGAGATTTTTACTATTTTAAACTTAATAAATAGCGTGTTTTTAGTATTATTGTTGTCGTTTATTGTCGTCTTTTTGTAATTTAGTTTTATTTAATTTAGTTTCAGGTAAAATTTCTACTGTCTTAAATGTTTTTGTTTTAAACAATTTTTGTTTTGCAAACACCTTTAAATTTATAAGCATAATTCAACTCTAATTTACACATTTTAAACAGACTTTTATGCTTTATGACGTAACAATGTTTAGCTAGGTATTTTACCTGTTTATAATTAAATTTACACTATAATATTATCATATTGTAACTTTTTTAAAATCAAACAATTAAAAGTTCTCGACTTAAATTTGTTTAAGAAGAATTTTATCCATATTTGTTTTCACAGTTTATTATTAACAAAACAATGTTTCACTCCTATATCGGCAGGGAGCGGGTCAGAATGACACAGCGACAAAATGACACGGTGCGTCACCTTGGCACGGTGCGTCAATTTGGCACATAGGGTCACTTTGGCACGGCGACAAAATGACACGGTGCGTAACTTTGGCACGGAGGGTCACTTTAACACGGCGACAAAATGACACGGTTCGTCACTTTGGCACAGCGACAAAACGACACGGTGCGTCACTTTGGCACGGAGGGTCACTTTGGCACAGTGAAAAAACGACACGGTGCGTCACTTTGGCACAGCCACAAAATGACACGGTGGTTAATAAGGGAGGGAACAATTCCTGATAGTAATTAATTAAACGTTTTACAAAAAGTACTAAATTTTATTCATTACACAAATATGAAAAGTCGTGAAACGTAAAAAAGAAAACTTAAGAATATTTTTTTTATATACTATTACTTAAATTTTAAAGCATTGTATCATATAAATTTTCAAATGTATCAAGCCACTATAGTTTGAAAAAAGTACAATAAATCTTTTGTTTAACTAATTACTCACAAAATTTTAAATTTAAAAGCTATATTACTAAAGAAGTTTAGTTTTGCTTATAAGTTTGTTAATCCAAGCTATAGTAACGCACCGTGTCATTTTGTCGCTGTGTCAAAGTGACGTATCTGTCATTTTGTCGCTGTGCCAAAGTGACCCTCCGTGCCAAAGTGACGCACCGTGTCGTTTTGTCGCTGTACCAAAGTGACGCACCGTGTAATTTTGTCGCCGTGTAAAAGTGACGCACCGTGTCATTTTGTTGCCGTACCAAAGTGACCCTATGTGCCAAAGTGACGCACCGTGCCAAGGTGACGCACCGTATCATTTTGTCGCCGTGCCAAAAGAACCCTCTGTGCCAAAGTGACGCACCTTGCCAGAGTGACCCACCGTGTCATTTTTTCGCTGTGCCAAAGTGACCCTCCGTGCCAAAGTGACGCACCGTGTCGTTTTGTCGCTGTGCAAAGGTGACGAACCGTGTCATTTTGTCGCTGTACCAAAGTGACGCACCGTGTCATTTTGTCGCTGTGCCTAAGAGACCATCCGTGTCATTTTGTCGCCGTGCCAAAAGAACCCTCTATGCCAATGTGACGCACCGTGCCAGAGTGACCCACCGTGTCATTTTGTCGCTGTGACAAAGTGACGCACCGTGTCATTTTGTCGCTGTGTCATTCTGACACCCACCCATATTGGCATATAGGAGGTCATCAGTTGTAAAACAAATC
This sequence comes from Thalia democratica, assembly GCF_965202585.1. NCBI lineage: Eukaryota > Metazoa > Chordata > Thaliacea > Salpida > Salpidae > Thalia > Thalia democratica. Next base: position 18,925,114 of record NC_139169.1, read on the forward strand.
TGTAAAATATTTTTAAACAAAATAAATGGAAGATATGTAAAAATATTAATTAAAACTAAATTAATAACTAAGTATTAAACTTATGGTTTCCAAAAAAAAATTAAACTTATTTATGTTAAACTTAAGTGAAAACTTAATGCTTATGTTATACTTTTCTTGTATTTTTTTGTATTATTACCTTAATATTGTTCATACAACTGTTTTTGTTTAATATTTTATTTAGTACTTCTTTTTCTTTTCAGTGTTTATTAGTAATTTTAAAAATGCTTTGCCGATGTTAGTTGTTACGGACTGGCAGAAAGGAGGATTAAAGAAAATGGTTGTCCTAAATGAACTAATAGACTTTCAAAAAAAAAATGTTTAACAGCGACGTAGCCATGTACTAAAACACTTTAGACAATGCTAACTTCAAACATAGGCTAAGATATACAGAAAAAATAAAAACTCAAACTAAAAAGAAAACCATTTACTTTAATTCCCCTTTCTGCCAGTCAGTAACAACTAATATCGGCAAAGCATTTTTCAAAATTACTAATAAACACTGTAAACAAAAAGAAGTACTAAATAAAATATTAAGCAAAAACAGCTGTAAACTGTCTTACAGTTGTATGAACAATATTAAGGTAATAATACAAAAACATAACAAGAAAACTTTAAATAAAACCAACAGGACCGAATAACAAATCATCACCACTTACATCCCATCCTGTAACTACCGATCAAGGAATTTATGCCCTCTGGATAACAATTGTTTAGTAAAAATTGTAGTTTACAAAGCTACGATAAAACCTGCAAAGGAAGTAAAGTATTGTATTGGCTCAACCGGAAACACTTTTAAAAGTAGATGGTACAGTCAAAATAACAGTTTCAAAAGTTATAAAGACAACGGGACAGAACTCGCAAAATATATTTTGCATTTGAAACATAACAAAATCATTTACGACATAAAATAGAGCGTCCTCCACCACATTGGGGAAATTAAGAGCATATACAGCATCTGCACGACTTGTATTTAAGAAAAAAAACTCAAATAAGAGGTACGAGCTGTTTGCAATCTGTCCACATGATCAGAAACTCTGCTTTAAAACTAAAACTAGCACTCTTAAATTAGTAAGTTAAATTATTTGTAATTGTAAAGATTTTTTATCGACTCTAAGAATTTATTTACATTAAAATACGATCTCAAATTAAAACTTTTGATTACATAAATCTTATCCAATAATACAACTTAACAAAATTTCTATATTTGTAGCAAAAACATATTACTTCAATTTGTACACTAAATTAAACAACAATATAATTTCGTCATAAATCTAAGTTAAAAAAATGAGCTATAATTTTCAACAGTCAATGTAAAACCTTATCAATTGCAAATCATGAGTTTATTATTATATTTCTCTATTTTTTTGGCAACTAATTTCAATGTGAGACTCGATTTATTAATATTTTAACTTATTAATTACCTTTGTTTTTCTAGTCTATAACACCAACAAAATTCTTAAAAGTATAATATAAGCACTAAACTTTCACTTAAGTTCAGCATAAATAAGTTTTATTTTTTGTTGTTAAACCATAAATTCAATACTTTGTTTTCATTTTGTTTTATTTAATACTTTTAAATATCTTCCATTTATTCTGTCCAAAAACTTTTTTCAGATTTATATTACCACTGAAGATCTCCTATATGCCAATATAGGAGTGAAACATTGTTTTGTTAAAAATAAACTGTAAAAATAAACAACAGATATAATATTATCAGTTTTTAGCAAGTATATTTTGATGATGAAGTAAACGAAATTAATTAATAAACCTTTGTTAAAGGAGTGACTTATGTTTATTTTTTTAGTTAAAAGTTAATAACTACCTAATCAATGTTAAATAACTATAGTTTATTGAACGACAAAAAAGACGCTTCAGACATTTGGTCCTAGGACCTGGTGCACAAAGAACCTTTCGGTTATCAATTCATACACCAAGGAAACCTTTTAACGTCTTGTCCAGGACTAAATAACTAAAAGTCGTATTGTAAGAGCAAAACAACTTAATGACTATAATAAAATACTAAACTGTTTTATAAGAAAACAATTCTAAATCGTTAAGATATGAAGTTTAAGAAAAAATGATAAATTAGCATAAATACTACAAAAATCTTAGCTAGTCAGGTTCTTCAAAAAATCTTAAAACATTCCAAACTAGCCTGAGTTTGTGGTATGCAACTGTTTATATTTTTGGATGCGAAATTTGAGAATTTCGTAAATCATGCGGTTTTAATACTACAGATCTTTAAGAACAAATCGATTAGAGTCTAGTCTTAAAGTTTTGAGGTGATAAATTAAACGTATGAATCAGTTAGATATAGTAAAGCTTGTTTGTATTGTTTCTGCTTTAGAAACACAGTTAGGATTAAATACCAAATAGAGTTAATAACGGTTTATTGTAATAGAATTAAGTACAGGGTTTCTTAAAAAGGCAATATCATTTTAAGTTAGTCAAATGAATATATCTAGTGAGGGAGGACAATCAATTATTAAACTTTATACTATGAAGGGCGATAGCTCATAAGAGGCAACAACTAGTTTATATCAGATATACTGGCTTGGGTTTGTAATAAATGGGGGCGAATATTTTTTCTATCCTTTTGTAAAAGTAGCAACTACGAAAACGAGTTTATGAAATCTTGTTTTAATCTAAAATTTCATTTTTCGAACACCTCAGGGTAACTACCTTTTTAGAATACTATTTTAGTAGTTTCTTAACTTTTTACATCTAACTTATAAAAGTTTATATTAAATTTTGTTAGCACATTTACTATTATATAAAGTTTTAGTACAGATTACTTTTGAATTTTTTTTAAATGTTTAGATAGTAGTAATTAAATAATTATATAACTTTATATCATAACTGCCAAGTGTTAAGAAATTATTTCAAACTATTTTTATTGATGAAAATTTGCTAATTTAATAAAATTATTGTACCTCTTGCTCATTGTAATTGAATTTTAAAGCTTAATTAATGAATATTAAAAAAAACAACTTTAAATCCCAATTATTTTCAAAATAAAAACTGTTATTGTGTTGTAAAGCAGACAGTGTAAAGTGAGCTGATACATTTTTTCTAGGAGAGCCGTTAGAGTGTAAAGAATAGTTTTATTTTATTTAACTGAACTTATAGTTATGAAAATTAATATTTGTTCTACTGTTAAAAATCATTTCAAATTCTTTTCTTTTTAAAGATGTATATGTATTTTTTTGTTCTTTATACGTGATACAGGATATTTAGTTCAAAATTTTTTCCTGATGCATAATTACTGACTACTACAACTTTCACTTAAGAAAGGAATTTTAAAATGCTTTATCACAGTCTTAAATAAGTGCAACTTTTATTTTTCATATTGATGTATAAAGTACTGTAACTATTACATATATTTCTTTTTTTTTAACAACTAAATTTGGTCTAAAACTGTCCTTAAAAGAAGTGAGTATCTGTATAAATTAGGTGAGATAACCAGCATGTTTTTTGACTTATAAATTTCTTTAAGTACACTTATTTTGCCCTAATTGTACCCTTGAGATTAGAAAAAATAAATTCAGGTAAAAAAAAATTTTGAGTTTTTAAGCAACTCAATTTATTTCTAAGACATTTTAATAAATATTCAATGTTAAAAAAACAGCCATTTATGTATGATCTACATTATAAAATATATTTTTTTTTAATGAAATATTTAATAGTTCAGACAAAATGCTAACTGTAATACAAGTAGTTTACAAATCGATAACAAAATTTTTTTTTGTACACTAAGTCATTTTACCAAATTATTTTTGAGCGTTTTTTTGTCGTTTAATGACTGGTTATTACTAGGGTTCCTGAAAAACTGATATTTTATAAACTTACACAAAACAATCAACATTAAAAATAATTTTCAATATTTTCATTAATTATTTTTATAGCAAAAAATATTTCCACTTCAACTAATATTTTTAAAATAACTAGGCTTGCCACATCGTCAGAATACTTAAGATATTTTGAAGTTTTTAGATCTCAAGATGATTAAGGATTGCCCAAAGTAATTTACGATATTTTGAATTTTTTATTCAACTCAGGCTAAGTTAAGATAATTTTATTTTTCATAAACAACTCATAATAGTTTTAAGATTTCTGAAAGTCTAATGACAGTTATTTTATAGATTTAGTTGATTTAAGTTGCAATATATTGTAAAAGATTTTTATTTTTATTAATTTTGTTAAGTTGAAAAAAATCAGGATGACTCAGGACAGTTTATATTCAGGACAGTTTTTTGACTCAAATAGTTGAAACCCTTTAAAATATTTATAAAGTAGTTAAATCATTTTTAAAACAAAAAATCAGTTTTAATATTATATTATTGTATATTACTTTTGGAGGATTACCACCGACTCATGATACTAAGGATACTCAGGGTATTTTGAAATGTTTGAAAATCTCAGAATAACTCAAAATTACTCAGGATTTTATTGAATTTTTTTTAACTAAAGCTAACCTAGAATAATTTGGTGTCAAAGTAAAAGCTTAGGGTAGTTTCATTTTTTTTTATCTCAGGACAAATTATTTTTTACAAACTTTGAATTATGTTATGTTGATCAAGTTTATTTTATTTTCTAATATAGCAGATATTTTTTTATTGATTAAATTTTATTGATTTAGAAATGTTTGTTCACTTTAAGCCTTATTGCTATCCTCTACTATTTTTAACAATGTTCGTGTTTAAATTCCAAAAATTAATTCATATCAAGTGAATTAATTAATTAACATAAAACAGAAATGTTAAAGTTGGTTAACTATGAAATTATAACAAAAATCAGTTATATACAAGTTTACTTAAAAAATTTTTTGTTGCAAAATCTGGTAGTAAATTATTTTCACTGATCAACGCATAATCAAACTGCGATTATAAAATAAAAAAATTAAAGGACAAAATATGCAAAGATTTGTAAAAAGTTAATTTAAATACTCAAGTTTTAAATACTATATAATGGCTTATTAAATCATTGTACAGAGATAAAATTGTTTTAGTAAGTTGAGTTTTAAAAAAATGATTTGTACACATGAGGTAAAACTTTATAAATATGTAATTAAAATATAAGTTTTATGGTTGAGAAGTTTTGTTTTTATGCACTATACAGTATAAAATGGTTTTATTTTATTGTTTATTGAACAACAAAAATGCTCAAAACTTTTATTCCATTGATATGGTGCACGAAAAAACCTTTCGGTTATCGAGTTATACACTAGAACAGTTCAACATCATGTCCAGGATTATTTGAAAAGTCAGTATCGCATTTTAAACATAAACATGTGATTTTTATAAAAAATTAGATAAAAAAAACTATTTTAGAAATGTTGTACAAGTTATCACTATCACTACATGAAAAACTAATAACTTAAAAGTAATAAAAAAATCAAACGTTTAAAAGTTACTGACAAAAAAAATAAAAAGAAAACTATATCATTTTGTGACCTTTAAAAATTAAAAATAAAACCTAATAAACAATAAGTTAATTTGAATAGCATTAAAACATTTTAGGACTTAAGGTGACATCATACTTATTTTGAGCAGTAAATATATTTACTAGAATTATATTTTAAAAAAATCATACAAATAATGTGAGTGTTGACTGATGAGCTCATTTTTTATGTTTATCGGTTTTCTTTTATATGATATCTCAGTATCGGCTATTTCCAGATTGTATAAGGTACATTTATAAAGTTAATTACAATAGATAAATAGAATTATCCAAAAACAAATTAAATTGTATTAAATTAAAATTTTATATGTTGAAACTTCAAAAACAATATTTCCTACTAATTTATTAAACATCTAATAAAAAAGCATTTATATATAGGTTATTGTTGGTATCATTTCAAAGAGAAATAAGTATAAGTTATAAGAAGTTTGCAACAGAAGCAAAAATTTTTTTTTGGATTTTAAAAAACTGAAGATAAACTCAATACAACTAAAGGTCACTCAGGACAGTTTATTGACTTAAAAAGTGGTAACCCTGTTTTTGGTTTCGTTTTCTAAAAACTAAAAAGTTCAATGACCGCTTATCGACTGACTGATACCTTTCATTTTAAAGGACATCTACAGTTAAATCATTAAATAAAACTTTAAAATTGATATTTTTGTTAGTCACAATGTAAAAAGTTCGCATTCGTACAACCAAAGACCTTTTCAAAACATTATTCTTAGTTTTTTTGTAGATCAATTCAGTAATTATGACATTACAAACTAATAATCTAAGAAAAAAATAAGACTGAAAGTATTTCTTAACGTCATAAAAAAGTGCAACACGCTTCATCTAAATAAAATAACTCAGACTATTTTAAGTATTTTCGTAATACTTTTTGTTTTCGTTTTGTTATTACTATGGGTTTTAAATTAAATAAACAGTAATTTTTTAGTTTTTACTCAACTTTATTATTTTTTCAAACTCAGGCTATTTTATGCTAATATAAGTCAAGCTAGTTTCAAGTCACTTCACCAGATTTAATGCTCTAGACGTAGTTGCTGATTGTATTGAATACAGTAAAAAAAAGATCAAAAAGGTCTCAAAAAGTACGTTTACAAAGTTTCACATTTAGTTATCTGTAACATTTTTGCCACAACTAGACTTAAATTCATTACGGCACTTTAACTACCTTCTAAAGTAGTGCTTTTCTTGCTACTACAAATATAATTAACAAATTAATCAATTTCAATATAAAGAGTTATTTTCTTATAAGTGAGATACCTTTTGCATACAAATACCAGAGATGCCACGCGCTCAGGATGGTTCAAGAACTTTTAAAAAATCTATCTAAATTGTGCTGATAAAAACTATTTTAGATTTTTCTGCTAAATCTTAGGCTAGTTTGTTGAAATTACTTTGATTTAATAAGATATTTTGAAATATTAAGTTAAAACATATTAATGAAGAAACTAAATAAATAAAATATTAATGTATCAAAAAATGTTTGTTGAAAGACTCAGACAGTTAGTGAGTTCCACGGTAAACGGATTTGTTGTTCACAAAAAATTATTAAGATGACAAACGATGCAAAAATTTAATAAAATTGATATAAAACATGTACATAAAAAACATGTTGTATTAACTATTAAAACTAAATAATCCTCAATAAGTGTTTGTAGATAAGTTAAAGGTCAAAAAAATGTAGTAAGACTATAAATTTTGAAAAGTATATTGACAAATCACAATTTTTTATATACTGTTTACACATAAATCTATTATAGTTAAGTTTGGAATATTATTGCCATTTAGCACAAAATCACTGCTTTGATTGAAAAAGGCTTATTTGTAAAAACTAAAGTGGTATATTTAACAGAAACATATGACTTAAATTAAAATGATTATTAATGTAGAGAAGTCTGAAACATAGAAAACCGAAACAGCTATTAGTAATAAAATCACAAAACAAAAGAATATTAACCAGTAACAAGATTGTAAAAAAATGAGATCCTTAAAAAACCTGCAATTTGATAATCTAAACATGAATCACTTGTAAAAACCTCGAATTTGAAAATTATTAATAAAAAACATTGAAATCTTAAAATTTCAAACAAAAATTACTTAAATCCTGAAACTTAAAAGTTTTTCAAATGCAAAATAATTAAAATTCTATTAGATACAAAATATACAGCAGCAGATATATAATTTATTTTTGTTTTAACTTTTATTTTCTTAAATACATACTTATATTACCTTTGAGTGTCTTCGGGATAATATTATAATATTTAAAACAATTTCTTACCTTAAATTTAATTCTTAACTAAAAATAGACCAAAAAACTTACTTTTAAAAATCCTGGAAAAAATTTAAAAAATCTAGAAAAAAACTGGAAATTTTTCACAACTATGCAGTAACCATTAAAAAAAATACATAGAAATAAAATATTTTGGTACTTAAGTTGCTAAAACACATATTTAATACAGCCAACATGTCAGACTTATATGGTAAGATCAATAATTTGAACACAACTTTACAAGGTAAAAAATTAAATCTTGTCAAAGTCAAAAGTAAGATACCCGGTTTCATAAATCAACTTGAACTGTATGGAAAAAAAAAAATCAAAAATAATTAGTTTTCACAGTTAGCAAGTTAGGAAAACTTAAAACATAAAACAAGTGTGAAGGTGATGTAGAAGTATTTTCATCTCATCTGGAACAGCTTAATGTGATATTGATAAACGGTTTACTGACGTTTTTCAATTAATCCCGAAGTGGATTATGGATCCCTTCGAAGCAGATCTTTTTGAAGCAAACGTTGACATACAGGAAACTTTCTCAGACTTACAAAGTGACCTTGAACTTAAAGTAATTTTTTCAAAGAACGATATTAAAGCTTTTGGACTCAACAAAAACTAAGGCAAAAGTATCCAATCATTTTGGAGGTAGTTTGATTGTTGTTTATAGCTTTCCCTTCTAGCTATTTGTTGAGAAAGCTTTCAGCTCAATAATCACATATTGAGTAAAATATATAATTTAGATATTTATAAAGTAATTAATAATTTATTGACGAAATTGCAACCTTACTAACCCGGTTTCACCTAAAAAAGGATCTTTAGAGTCTAGGTAGCAATAAAAATGAAGCACACTGAAATATATAGAAAAAATAATCATATTAATTGGCACTAATTAGACTAACCAGTACTAATTAGACATAAATTAGTAATTAAGTAATTTATAGATACTTTTAAGTGAAATTAATTAATAACTTTATAAAAACTTATTATGTTTAATTAGTAAAAATTATCATAAAATTTATAAAAGTCTAAAAAAAATTAAAGATTAAATTTAACATATAAGATGGTAAAAATAGTAAAAATAAGACACAACAAGCAAACAATAAATCAAAAATAACAAGACTTATAATGGGGACACTTAGCGGTTTATTCTTTTCTGATATTTAATGATTTGATTCTATCTGCTTCGGCTATATCAATTTTCTCCAAATTGCAGATTGAACAGTTGTCCGCTTTCTTCGGGACTGAGCTATTAACTTTGTATAGCACTTGCCATCTGATTTCATCAAAATTGAAATTGTTTGAAATGGCAAATTTGGATAGAGTAGTCTTTTGGGATTTCTTGAGTACGCTGTATTTGTGTTGTTGCCATCTTTTTTTGAAAGATACTCCTGTTGATTCTATGTATTCTAATTCCTGATAGAAGCCCTATAAATACCTTTTAGTAAGCATTCTCCTCTAAAAGGGCAGTTGGTTTTGTCGCTACAGTTGCAAGTCTTATCTTTATTTTTTGAATCGTCTAAAATCCTTTTGTTATGGGTATTTATTACGTTATTTAGGTTTGGAAGGCAACTACAATGAAATTTTAATGGTGTTCTTATTAAAGATCTTGTGAAGTTTGTTATTTCTTGGAAAATGAAGTCGTCCAAGATCCAAGAATTGTTTACCAATGTTTGTTTTTACAGAATTGCAGAATGGGGGGTTGAAGTAAATAATTTTCCTGGACTATCTGGTCTTTGAGATAGTTTCGTTGTAGCTTTTGAGTTTGTTGTATCCGCTTATAGTTTAGGCTTCATTGTAGTCTTTTTTGATGTTATTGAAAATCTTTTCGCTACTGGAAAGTTTACTTATCTGTTACTAACCATTGGGCCTATGCTCTTTCTTTTTAGTTTAAGGTGATTTGATTGGTTGTTTATATATCTTATATGCGAGTTTTGTTTTTGAAATAGGGCATATGTGTTATTTGATAAATTCATCGTGATGTCTAAATAGTCAGTTTGGATTAAATTTGCTTCCACAGTTATCTTAAACCCATGATTCTGGAAAATCTTTCTGATTGTTTTAGCTGCCCTTTCATTTTCACATTTGGATTTCTCTAAAACTAGAACATCGTCCCGATATAACCCAAATAAAACTAAAATGTCAAATGAAGACAAATCGGACAAAATACGTTATCCTATCAGATCGAAAATTTCTGCACCCATATAACTGCCCATAGGCACATCGAAGTTACTAGTGTATATATTTTTACAATTTTAACATCTTATATGTTAAACTTAATTTTTAATTTTTTTTTAGACTTTTATAAATTTTATGATAATTTTTACTAATTAAACATAATAAGTTTTTATAAAGTTATTAATTAATTTCACTTGAAAATATCTATAAATTATTTAATTACTAATTTATGTCTAATTAGTACTGATTAGTCTAATTCAGGGTTTCCCAAAGTGGGCCAAGTGGCCCCCTAGGGGGCCATGACAGATACTCAGGGGGCCATGAGCAGCAAAGGGGGAAGAGGGGGGGGCCATGAGCAGTAAAGGAGCCACAGGGGGCCATAAGGCCATAACTTGAAACTACTAGATATTCTTGAGTTGCAGATGAAGAGCAAAAAAAAAAGGTCTTATGTGTATAGTTTATGAGTAACCTATATGTTGAAGGGGGCCATTGCTTTTTCAAACTCTTTAAAGGGGGCTATTTGCAAAAAAGTTTGGGAAACCCTAGTCTAATTGGTGCCAATTAATTTGATTATTTTTTCTATATATATCAGTGTGCTTCATTTTTATTGCTACCTAGACTCTGAAGATCCTTTTTTAGGTGAAACCGGGTTAGTAAGGTTGCAATTTCATCAATAAATTATTAATTAATTTGGCTCTCTGTTTCAAGATTGAGCGCTATTGCTCATTTGGTTTCCAAATTGCATATTTATAAAGTAGAAAACTTGAGGATTTATTTGACTGTTTTAAAACAAGATACAGAAAAACTTGCAAGCAGTCATGAAGCTCATCCTTCACATTAGATTAGACTTCAGTTGCAGACATTTTTTTCTGTAAGGTCCTCAATTTTAGTTGACTTAGATTAGTAAAAATTACTTGTGACTACAAAAGTTGTCAACAACTAACCTAAAGGTTTCATGAGTTTTAAAACAGTTCTTTTTTAAACAGAATTGATTAGAGATTACAAAGGGCTTTTTTAATATTTAAGTATTTTATTACACTTTACTGGGATTAAAAAAAAATAACTGTAAATAAAAAAGTTATTTTTTAAGCCCTGTATTATACTATAGACGCATCCCAAAAGCGCGTACAAAGAATTTCCAGTCCAGACTAAGTTAAATTTTGAATACAACGTTTTTGGCTCATAAGTGCGTACTCAAGAAAAAAAAATACTTTCTAAAATCACGGGAGGGGGGGGGGCGATTTTTCTTCAAATCTTTAAAAAGGGGGCGATTTAGTAAATGAGTTTGGGAAACCCTGGTTTCAACCAATTTAAAACTGACGCCTTACAAAAAGGAATGCTCTAGCAAAAGAGACCTTTTATTCAAAAGTGTCTTTGTGCAAAAATGTTCCTTAGTGCATTTCTGACACTTACCCCTGTTTTTAAGATACTATAATATGTATATTAAAAGTAAAATTATTTAAATAACAAAGACGTTATATAAAAGACTAAATTTACATGTTTTTGTTTCATTATATAAATTTAAACTTATTTGAATTTTTTAAACATATTTTTAATTTTTTTAGAGATGTTTATGTAAAACTTAGTTTAAACTTTCTTAAAAACAGTATATATTTACAAATAAAATACTGTTTTTCAAAAATAATCCAAACATATACAGATTGAGTAAACTAAAAAAAAAGCTTGTATTTATTTTTAAAAATGTTTACTATGTAATGGTAAAACTTTTACATTAAACCAGTTTACTTCATGGTAATTGAAATATGTCCACAATAAAACTGAATTAAGTAGTTCTGTACTACTGTTCGAAAATTTTAAGAACATTCTTTTGACGATGTAAGAGTATAAAAAATTATTAATTTTTAAATTCCTGTATTATAATTAATTTTTTTATTTAGAACTTTTTTAACTACAGCTATTTAGAAAATAAGATCTAAAATTTATTTAAAATTTTTAAAACACTACTGATTGTAGACAAGAATATATGCTACAGAGTTCCTGATTTTTTCTTAGACTTTATTTATTGGTTACATTCTGAAAAATGCAATAATGCAGTTAAAAATTTGAATAAATTTGCTATTTAGTTTTTTTTTTAAGTTTTCGTTAAATTTATAATGCTTTTTTTTTAATTGTATAGTTTTTTAAAATGATAAAACACCATTCTAAAACTTAGAGTATGTTTTTAAAAAAAGTGAAATTTAAAACTACTATATGCTTACTATAATAATTTAATTATTTTTTCTCAGGTATGATTAATGAGAGATCTAAATTTTTATGAGTATGTTATCTTTTTACAACAAGGAAGAAACTCTAACCAAAGAGAGTTTGGTGTACATGAAACACATGAAAATTCTCAAAGACGTGGTTTCAGATGTTGTAGACTGTTACTTTAAGTTCTTATGTAATATATCTAGTGAACATTTTAAAAATTCAACTGATAAAGATTTAAACGAAAGTAAATTTAAAGAAGTAAGACAAGACTTGTTTGATTTTGTCAAGCAGCACGAAAACTTCGTTTCCATCGGTCACTATACAATAAAAGTAGATAGCGAAGATTTTCTTCAATTTCAAATTGAAAGCTTTTCTTCTGCTAATAATTTTGTTAACTTTAATTCATTGAATATGTTTTGTTTAGTAAAAGATCAAATAAGTAGTGCGAAGTTGACAGTAGAGGGTTTCACTAATTTTCATTTAAAACCATGTGGATACGTTGTTCTTCTTGAAAAAATTTTTAAAAGACCATTTGCAGACATTACCATTGAACAAACTCTAAACTTTCAAAATGTACCATTTCTTGTTTATCAAAAATTAAACCGCAGTAAGTGTTCGTATGCAGGTCTCAAGGAAAAGATTACGAGAAGAACTCGAGACTTCATGGAAAAAGTTGTATCTGCCGAACGAATTGAAGAGCTTTCGTTCAAGCTAAATAAAACAATTAAAAAGTCCATCGCTGAAAAGCAATGCAGTATTTGTCAGCAAATGTTTAGAGTTCGTCAGAAACTGTGTCGAATGCCGTGCAACCATTTTTTTCACAAAAGCTGCATTCAAAAATGGTTGAAAGCGCCGAGCAGTGAGTTCATAACGAAAGAGGTTGAGAGACTTCCACCTTTTAGTACACTTGTTGCTGAAAATACAGACTACAATGAGCAAGGTCTATGTCTACCCAACCCGTTTGCATTTGATTATGTTTACGGACAACAAGAACTTCATGATTTCAAAAAGTCAGATTACGCAGAAGAACGTATGGATGTAGATAATACTGACAATTCTTTAGTATCTTGTTCCAAATATGCAAAATCAGAATCCAGTAGCTCTGACGATTCGGAATCTACTAGTTTTGAAAAATCAGTGACCAGTTGCTCTGATGAATCAGAAACAAATGATTCTTACAGTTTAGTAAGCTCGGATGAGTTAAACCTGAGTAGATCGGGAGATTTAGATTTTGAAATTCCTGCATCGGATAGTCCAACAAGTTCAATTTATGAATCAGAGTCTGAAGATTTAGTTGATGAAAACGATGTAGTTGATAGAAGTTCTGATGGTTCAGACTTCGAACTTCCGGAGTACGACATAGAAGAAGACGTTCCGGAAACAGCAAAATTTCAGTGCCCAAATTGTCGTCATATTTGCTGTTGACAAAAAAAGTGAGAACTTTGTAGAACTTACGTTCTAATTTAGTAATAGGAAAATAAATTTGAGTTGTAAAGTGTTTGTTATATTTTTACTGTACAGACTTCTCGATTATATATTATGTTTTTTTATAGCTGTTTAAATTGGTTTCATAGTTAAAGTTTTTTTTTCTGTGTCTATTTAGAAAAAAATATAATTGTAATTAACTTAATAATATTTTCTTTAATGGTTCACTTAATTAACAAAAATTAAAATTTTTATCTAGCGATAAATACTTTGTGCGTTTATTATACATCGAAAACAACTGATATGTAATTAGAACTTTGAACGATTGATTATGCTGTTAAAGCTTTTAAATAATTTTTTTCTGTCAAAACGCATTAAAATCATTACACAAAATTGAGCGTTTTCTGAAATTTTTACAAACACCGTTGTAAACAATGTATCGAAACCTTTTCTTAAATTGCATAATTTTTTGTGGTTGTCACACTTATTTTCTTGAAAACTTAAATGAACTTTTTTCTGGATAATATCTGTTAATATAGCAGTTTAAGTTTGTTTTAGATTTTGAAGGTCTATACTGAAAATAAATAGTGTTTTATTAGTTGTATTTAAGTTGTTTTTTCACATATATATAACACTTATCAAATACTTTCAAGGTATTCTAAAGCAGAATAGTTTCTGTCAAAGACCTCTTTAACGTTTTTTTTTTTTGTAAAAATATAGAAAGAGATATGGTAGTAATAAAAAACATTGTTAAAAAAAGAATTAAAACAAATAATCGTTACAAAAGAATATTTCTTAACTTATAAAACAAAACTGACTAAATTTTTATCTTACGGTTAAACGCTATGATTTTTTAGGGTTAAGTATCTAAAACTAAGATGTTAATCAAAAAATTATATAAAACAACAATAATAAAAACTAATATGCAGGTTTCTTTCTTCTTGAAAGTTTTTATAGTAAACATTGTTAAAGTAAACCTGTGTAGCGCAAAAGTTTTAAATATAAAATTTTTCTAATTTGAGTTTTGACGTAGCTATAGAAAATTTAAGAAATATTTGTTTTTACTAGTTATAACAATTTCGAATTTTCTTGGGTTTTATAAAACTTATAGATTGATAATAATAGTAGACACATAAAAAGTTTGTAAGAGCAAACATAAAACTAAAATTGCGGATAAAGTAATTTATTTTAACAATGGTTACTTTGAAAACTTCCTAGAAGAAAGAAACCTATCTTGTGTTAGTTTTATAAACTTTAGTATCTAGGCATGGTATGGTTGACAAGCTACCTGACTTTTATATGAACTAATAGCTTAAAACTAAGTGTTTGATAGAAACATATTTCTTGTAATCTCTTTATTTAAAAACTACCAATTAATAAAAAAGTAGAACCTTACAATTAAGACCTGTTTTAACTACACAACACTAACTAAATTGACTACCTACATATTACTTATTAATGTTTTTATAATTATTTCTTAATATACAAAATGTAAAAAGTTCTTAACAACTACACTAGGTTTTTTTGTTTTGATTTTGTTTAATGTATTTTAATAGTCGAAATTGATTTAAAGCAAGATTTTAATTTTCCCTTTTAATCTTTAAAGGTATTATTAGGGTTAAGTATTTTATAATAACCGATTGCAAATCTCACCTAATTCTTCCCAGGCACATAACGAAATAATTTAAAAATACACTCAAAAAAACTTTTGTATGTTTTAATAAAAAACTTTTTGAGCTTTAAGAAACAATAGTTAAAAGCCTATCTACATTGAAAATGTAATGTGAAAAATTCTAAAGCTTTAAGTTTTCAATCCACTTGTCTTACTGAGATTAAATTAATGTTTTATAAATATTTACTAGTGCAACTATACAAGTTCAACTAAAAAAAATACTAAGAAAATATTAAAATTAATAGTTCTAAAGAAATACTTTGATGATGTGTAGTTGTTGTAAGACATTTAATGTTAACGATTAGGAAGTACTTGAATGATTTTATATTTAAAAATAACAAAAACTAAAATTATTTTTTTTAACACAAATTCTGAAATAGTTAACAAAGAGAAAAAGAAATCAATTTCAAAAACAGTATCTTCAATTTAAACTTTGTAAAACTCTTGACTGAATATTAAAATAGTCAATGTCTGCTTGACTCAAGCTTTAACTCCTTTTTCCCAAAACAAATAACAACAAACTAACTTTGAGTATAAACCTAAAAATTATATCTTAAACAGCTAAAATTTCATTGTTATAATAATAAAAATTTAATTAAAAATACTTTCAGATATAGATATTTAGGAAATAGATACAATTTATCCATAGTTTTTAAGTAAAACTTTAAGCAAGCCTGAGTTTTAAAAAAATTGTCAAACAAACTCAAACAAGTCTAAGTATTTTAAAAAATAAATATTTTTACTAATGTGAGTAATCCCTCTTATTAAAAATTTTAATAAAAACGCTTTGAATATTTGTATATGTTAAATAAAGTTTACCTCTAAATGGAAACTAAAATATATATTTTTTTAATTTACTTGTAAGCAGTTTAGTTCTACATGAATTTATTATTAAAATTTTTTTGCGTTACGCCGTTTCCCTGCAGAGCAGTTCATCAGACGAAAAAAGCTAAAAACAAAAATATACAGAGCGATGAATTGAAAAATAAAAATACACATAGAAAAAAAAAAGTTTTAATTTAAAATATGAGTTATAATTAATATGTTGATTACAAAAGTTAAATTTTAAAGTTCAATTAGTTTAAAATGAAATATAGGTAAGTTTAGTTCTACTTTAAAACATACTTAATCAATCTAGTCTAGTTATTGTAAAATTTTATTCATCAAATCCTATTTTTGAGAAATACTAAATTTTTCTTAATGATAAAATTTTAAAAAGAATTTTGATAACTCTGTTTAATTAAAAAGAAAATAGTACATATTTATGGACAGTTAGTATAAACTAAAACTATTAAATAAAAATGTTTTTAAGCAATTTAAAAATGAATAAAATTTATAAGTTTGATCAAAACTAACCCGAATGTTTATATAATTTAAAACAATTCTTAACTGTTTTAAATTTAAAAAGAAATATTTTAAAAAGTAAAAACAAAAATTTTTCTACAAATAAACAGACTATGAAAGTTACACGACTTTACGTTATTAACAACTAAAGTTCATAGAGGAATATTGATTTGCGCACTTTTATATTAATAAAACAATATATTATGATCTTTTGTAAATTATTTTATAAAACATGGTCAAAATACTGACTACTTGCTTTTAGTATTTATTATCAAACTTAATGTAATAAACTAAGCAACTATTTTTTTTACAACTTGAAACTTATTAAAATCTTATTAGCTTTTCTCATCTTATGCTGTAAGTATCTATATAAAACTTGTAAGAATTTTCTTTTGTACTGAAACGTATCTGTCTTAACTTTTTATTAAAAAGTACAAAAAAATAAATTGATGAACTGTGTTAAACTAGTTTTGTGACGTTTATAACTTATTTATAAAAACTTGTTTACCTTTATACTTTTATGTTCTTTTTTAACATAATTTGTTTTCTTTTAAAACTTGGATCTCTATTACACAACTAGATATAAATTTTATTTATATAACAAACACATTTAATTATTTCTTAAGCATTAAAATATGACACTATTAAGTTGTAATTTATCAAAAAGTTATCTCTATACATTTTTATCGTTTAAGTCACTTTACTTGTTTTAACAGTAGCTCATAGAGTTTCTTGATTTTAAAACAGTTACAGTAAAATTAGCATCGAAATAATAAGTTCTAGGTGTTTTAAGTATCTTTATAAAAAAATATTTTGATAGTTTCGAAACTTTTGGTTTGATTAACGTTTAATACGGATACCTTTTAAAGTTAAAATTAATGTTTAATATATGAATACTTTAAATATCTAAAACTTTTAATAATTCTACGTAGTATCTTAAAATTGATAGTGCTTAAAAGCTATAACAAAAAGCTAGCGAGGTTTTTTTCAATAAAATTAGAGAATACATAGCACTTTTTCTTCAAAACCGTTAATCTTATATTATAGACAAAATGTTACGCTTTTTCAGCAAACTTTAGTTTTTTTAATTTATAAGACTAATATCTCTTGCACAAATGACATTAAATAATAAGAAGTTTTTGAACATTTTCTTACTAAAATGGTTTAATCTGATTGAGAGAACTAGTGACTTTTGCGAATTATAATTATATGCTACAGCAATAATAAGCTTAAAGTTTTGAGTTTAAATTGATAAAGATTGAAATAAACGAGTTTTAACTGATCAACTTAAAATGGTCGAATATAATACGAGTTATTCTTGGTTTATTCAATTAAGAGTTTAAAATTATCAAATTTAAAATTATCGAGTTTATAAAAATTAAGTTAAATATTATTTAGTTAAAATGCTAAATTAAATGGGTCGAGTGTAATACGATTTTGCTTAGAATGATTGAGTTTATTATAATCAAGTTAAATAAGATTGAGTGTAAATTGATCGAATTCCATATTATTTAGTTTTATGTGATCGAAACTAAAATATTCGCCTTTTATAAATGCTAGTAAATATTTTATGTATAACTTTAACTTATAAAAATATATATTATTTTGAGCTAAGAATGATCACAGCTGGTTATCAAAATATTAAACTTTATAAAAAGATTGCTGAACTAATATAAGTGTTAAGATTTTGTCCCCCTTTCTTCCGTTTAAGTGAATTCCATATTGTGCTTAAATTAAACCAAGCTGAATACAAAGACTTTCTTAATTTCACTTGAATACTTGCTATACAATTGGAAAATACAGGTTTTATTAATTATAGCCATTTAACTAAATAAATCGCTACTTTATGTTTTATGAATGTTGCATTTTATGGAGTAATAGCTAGACAACTTATAAAATGCTTTACTTGTAAGTAGAAGTAATGAATGTGCTGTGCATAACTAGTAAAACACTTAACATACTTATATCAGCCTTTAAACCAGTCTAAAATCTTGAAAATAAACCTTCATGTGATCATTAAATTCAAAATATAGAATTCAATAATGTTTAATCGTAAAAAAGAAAAATATTTTATGCAAATATAGTTCTACTAAAAATTCAAGGTCAAAAATCTAGTCTATATAATTCTTTTTGTAATAATTTTAAATTTTAATTTGTTTCATTTCAATTTGACTGATCACCATCAACAGATGTAAAAAACGGATTTAAAGAAAAGGTTTTTTTTGTAGTTGAAATTTAATAAGACTTCAACTTAATTTTAGTTAAAACGAAGGTATTTAAGCTCGTTACTTAAAAGTTTCTTTAAAGTCTGAAAAACTATTATTTACCTACTTTTGAAAAAGTTTTAGGTAATCATTTTAACTACTATAAAGTTGTTTGTTTTATTTTAATTTAAATGATTTAGTAAACAACTAAGCATTTTTAAATAACAAATATTAAGCCTTATATCTTTCAGACAAACTACAATTATTGAATTTTTATAAAGTATAATTTAAAAACAAATATTGTAATTTATTTATAGATGAAAACCAAAGAGAAAATCATTTGAAAACTTTTAGATATTACAACTTGATCTGTAAGAAAATTATAAAAGAGTAAAAAATAATCAGTTTTAAATAACTAATACACAAAGCTTAATATATACCCAATTTCGAGTTATGAAATAAACAACTAGCCAAATAAAAGTTGCAAGTCATTCTGAAAATCGTACTATAATTTGAAAACGTTTAAATAATTTAAAGAAGGAATTTACATAAGAAAAGATAAGTTTTATATTTCTACTCTTCATTACATACGGATTGGTCAAACATGTTTCTATACAAAGCATGCAGACAAAACTCTCCCATAACGACTTGAACTCGGACTACTCATACTTTTCCATACAAGACCGTCAATTACTAGCCTTTCACTTTCATCAAACTTAAAAACCCTGTATTCGCTGCAAATCCCATTATAGCTAGAACGATACGAGCTTACCACGTGTAATATATCGTGCTTGCAAGTAGCAAACACTCCCCTG
The DNA here is from genome assembly GCF_965202585.1 of Thalia democratica. Classification (NCBI taxonomy): domain Eukaryota; kingdom Metazoa; phylum Chordata; class Thaliacea; order Salpida; family Salpidae; genus Thalia; species Thalia democratica. The sequence continues at coordinate 18,944,740 of NC_139169.1, forward strand.
TCGCTTCTGTTAGGTGGGCACAAGGGCAGAATGTTCTCGTCAAAGTAGAACGAATCGCGCTTCATATCGAAAACGAGCACGTACACGTCTCCATCTCTATTGCCCAACTGCATGCAATAGGTTTTGAAGAAGAGCTTTTCGTGCTTTTTACTGTAAAACAACTTGTCGAACGACAGCATTTCTACTTCTTCCAGCCTCTGAAATTCGAACCTAATGTTTTCAGCGCACAGCTTTCGGTGTTTCAAAATGCGAAAGGTTTTGCTGCATAGTACTAACAAAAACGTGTTGCTAAAAGTGTAAAGTCTTTGGTACAATACTTGGGGTATACAGTAAAAAACGTAAAGTTTATCGTCGCGGCAATGCGAACAAATAATTGTTTTCAAAATCGATGTTCTGCGGAGAACTCGTGTTCCTAGTAATTCAGAAAGGCTAAAAGTTTTGGTTTTGCAAACCTCCATGCAGCCATCATTTTCTTTCCTGCGAAGTAACGACAAGCGCAAGATAAACTCTTCCTTCCCAATCTCATTGAACAGAAACAGGTTTTTGCTGTCAGTGCAAACAGACGACCTTGTGTCATCAATTCTTTTCACACCGTCAATTACACACCTGTACACACTTCCCGACAAAAGATCGTACTGATACACAAAACAAACACGCCTCACAGAAGCCAACGAGCACAGCATGTTGTCAACGTATAGCAGCTGACCGAAAAATTTTATTGATCTTAACTGCCTAAACACATGGGCAGATTCAAAATGCTTAGATTTGTTTACCAAACATGTCCCTTCCCTGCTTTCCTGCAGAAAATACAAGCCTGAAAACGACATGTTGCCAGATGCTCTAAACATCAAAGCTCTCTTTTTAAATTCTTTTAAATTCATGTGAGAATACTTTGCGATGAGGCCCAACTGTGACTGCAAAGTTTTTCGGTTCAGGTTGATAGTGAAATGGTGAAGGCAACACCGTGGCAGACAGTCTATTTGTAAATACGCAGCAAGGTGATATGTTTCAAATAAAGAGTTAATATCAAGAGTGATACTATCGCTGGTAACAAGTTGCATTACTTTAAGAAATATTTCTTCTTTTTCAGGAATGAAAACATCAATCAAGTTGGAAATGTGATCTTCGTAACAGTCTCTTAATATTGCTTGAAAATAACCAGATTTGGCTAACAGTTTTTGCTTATCGACTTTTAATATCAGCTCATCATTGCGATAAAAAACAACACTGTTTTCATTTTGGGCACTTCTTAAATTCATCTTAAAAATGATCAGCTTAATAAAATAAAGTTTTTTTTTTGTATGTAATACCTTTAATTATCTGAAAATGTTTATCCATTTTTAATCAGTATACTATAACAAGGATTTAGTCAAAATGTCAGAAGTATATAAATGTTTTGCAAACATTTAATTTTTTTCAGCTTAATTTTATCTTTGTTAGAAACTTTTATGATTAATAGTTTTTATCAAAATAAATGTTTGCAGCAAAGTAACGCTTAAAGGGCACATTAGTACAAATAGATCTAAAAGTACATATTAAAGTCATGTATTACTTACAATTTTCACACACTAACTATTGGTTATTTCTTCATATAAAACAAAAAAAAAAAGTATTGGTTAGAATTAACTAATCAATTCATTTGTTTAATTAACAATGGTTTTGACGTTTTAGTGACTTTTCTGTTTCATAAATTTTGCAACAGCTATTGCAAACACGTAAATTGCAGTACTGTTATTTAAAACTTATAACCTAAAGATAAATTACGTACACAGTTTCTTATTACTTGACTTCTAACTTATATGTATAAGCATAGCTGTTTTAAATAAATTATATCACCTATTATAAAAACAATCAAAAAAAAACAAATTTTTTATGCAGCTCTTTTTAAAAATAATAAATTACATTTATATTCTATAAATATATAATATTAACAACAATTTGCGCAGTTTTTTTCTTTAATTTAATTAACATATGTGTGTTAAATATGTAACAAAGTTGCATTGAATTCATTTTTAGAATATTGTTGAAAAAATAACAGAAGACACATATGTATACTAATTAAGTATAAGCAACAACTATTATATATTAAAAATTACTAGTACATAAATATATGGTAATCAGTTATATAGTAAATTAAAGTAAACCAATAAGTATTCAAAACTATTTTAAACTGTAGAACTTTAAAATTTTATATTTTGAATATTTAATACAACCTAATAGAATTAGACTAATTATTTTGTAAAAGTTACACATGTTACTTAATATAATATCGTAAAATAATAACTTATAGTAAAACAATTTTTGTAAGCTAGAAGTAATATAAATAAGTTCCAATATTAACAATAAAAAAAAATTACAATAAAATAAAGTATTCATAGTTTAATAAGTAAACTACACAAACGTTAAAAGTTCCACAAAGTGACCAAAGTATAAAGTAAAACAGTAGTTTAGTAATATAATTAATAAAATAATGGATGATAGTTTACGTCACGATACTGTACTTAAAAATTACTGCTTATTGATTAATGTGATTGTTTACTGCTTAATTTTAAAATGTGATTGATTAACACATATTTTACCTGCTATAAGCAATTGATCCATAACAGTTATGGCTTTTGTTTTAGTAATTTTACATATTTATTATCTTTTCTTTTTCGCAGTCTGTATTTTTTACAGAATTTCATTGAACTATGTTAACTATATAGCAAAAAATACAAATGTCAGTTAAATGAAGAAATGTATTCAAAAGTTTGTTGTTAGTATTATACACTCAAACAAACTTGTTTCCTATAAAAATTAATATTAACAATAGTAAATTTGAATATGTACGACATATGATCTACTTATACGACGCTATGATCTACTTATACAAATGTTTCACTCAATCAAAATCCAAATTAAATTAAGCAAAAAATTTTAAATATTACTACGTTACTAAGAGATTATTTGTATTCTAAAACTTTATGTACAAAAGATAGTACAGGGTTTTTCATTTATGTAGTTCAATGAAAACTCAGGAAATTTCGAAACTCTAGAAAATCTCAGGGAGATTCAGGGTATCACAGGATAATTCAGAATATTTTTTTAAACTCAGGATGACTCAGGATAGTTTTAAGCTTTTAAAAAGGTATCATAGCAGATTTTTAAAGATTTAAAATGATATTTAGTTTCAATATTTTGTTACTATATATAACAAATTTTGTTCTAGATTATAAGTTTTATTTACTTTGAAATGTTTTTTCAAAATTTTTTCAACCTTGCTGCTATTCTTAAAAATAAAATTCTAGTTTTTGTTTTATATCTGAAATTAGTATTTATCATGATTTCAGTTTATACTAAACAGAAACAGTTTAAAAATGTAAAAGTTTAACAAATTATATTTAATTAACTTTTTTTTGAGAATTTTAAAAATTGATCACTCAAGGATTTTATAACTAAAAAAATGGCAACCTTTAATCTCTTTTCCTTATGTTAATTAGAATAATTACGCACACTAGTGCAAAATTTGTCAAAATCTTCTAACGGAAAACTTTGAAATTTTAAGTAACTTATTGAAAATAAAACCAATAAAAACATTGGCCAAAGAGTGCAGAACGTCCAGGCATACGAAAGCCTTGACTTTCGTATGCCGTGAGACAAGCTCAAGTTTATGATATGGTTGTTCATACCAATTCGATCATACGACCACGTTGCAGGGCAAAAGACAATTCTGACTTCAATGATCCGCAAGCAAACTACAAGCAAACGCTTGGTTCATGTAAAAGCATGATAAACCGTTTGTAGATTGATGACTGCAAGTTTTTCAGTTGTGAGTGGCTGACAAGTTCTTATAAGGACGAAACCGGTCCAAGTCTACTGAAAGCTTGTGGTCTGATGATTGAATTGGTATGAAGAAGACTTTTGTTAAACTCAATCTTTTCACACGGCATAAAAAAGTCTAGGCTTCTGCTCTGCAGACTATCACCGATGTTTTTGTTGGTTGTATTCAATACGAGCGTACCAGCTGTTTAGACTGATTGATAGATAACTCTTTTACTTCTACCACCAACCAAAGCGTTAAAACCAACTTGCTGAGACGTTCATAAGCCAACATATGTCGAGAAAAAAGAAGGTCACCATCAGTTTCAAGTGGAGGTTAAGGTTACAAAAATAATGAAACGTGAAAATTGCCTGACCAGCTTTTATTTAGTTAACTTGATGCGTCAGAGTTTAGAGAAAAATTGCATTATACATTTCATCAATGACAGAAACCCTTTTAATTTGAAAGGCAAGTCAGGTTAAAATATTTGCAAAATTTTAAAGTGTTTTATTTTTTATTATATATTACTTATCTAAGTAAATGTAAACTATATAAAAAAGGTAATTGCAAGCAGTGGCGTCGAATTGTTTTTTTAAGCACATAAAATTTAAGTGCATCGTCTAAAATTAGTATTATCAACTGCAGCTTAACGTCAAGTTTGCAAAACTTTATGAATATTTTTAAAGTTTAATTTTCTACATTTATTGCATTAATTTTTTTTATTAACTTACATAAGTGTAAGAAGTACAACATATAATATTGAAAAAGAAATTTTTAAAATGATTCGGATATTTTTTTGCTTAATTTATAAGTATTTAAAAAAAAAATGTTGTCACACATTTTTTGATTTTTGGCTTAGGTAGTAATAAAGTCACTTATAGATGTGCTAGACATATAATTTATATCTTAAAAGAAAGCTTATAATTCTAGGCATACATCTAAAGCCATTTCAACTGTTTTTGATATGTTCTGGCGTCATAACCACACAAAATATGCAAACTTCATCTTTAAGTTGGTACTTTATTGTAACATAAAATCACATGCTTCTGCTTTTTTAATTCTAGTTTTTTTCATTTTTATTTTCAAATAAGTGGAGTCAGTTAAGCAGAAAGATATTGCTAATGTAATGTCATTTCAATTGCATGTTGGTATAAACATTTGATACATTCAAAATCGCTTTCAGTTATTAAGTATTATGATTATTGAGAGCACCTGACTGAGTGTAAAAGAATTATACTTATGTATTTCAAGTACTGAATGTAAACTTAATAAAAGTAGTGTAGTTCTATTGTTTTAATATAAAGACTATTTATTTGATTAACAGTATATGTTTATCTTTAATAAGTTTATTTTTTTAAGTTTTGATTAAGTATGTTATTGTTTTTACTTAACTAATGGTATAAGTTTTTAAAGTGTTTTAAATTTATTATGATTAAATTAATTAAATCTTTAGTACGGTTCTTTAAATGCTTTAATTCTTTGATTTAAAAGCTTTATATCAAATTCATTTTAGCTTTAAACTTATCGCAGTTAATTTTTGTATATTTTTTATAAATGATATTCGGAAAACTAGCCCTTAACAAGGTAAAAATTTTATCTATAAAGCATACAAAAGCTTATAAATTGCTAAGAGCTAAATCAAACACATACTAAAATTACATTTTACTAGGTAATGAGTCGATAATAACTTTATCTTTAAAGAACAAAAACTTAGCCTAAATCATATTCATAATATAAAAACATTATAAATATCCGTGTTAAAAGTAGTTGTCATTTATTTTTGTTTAAAATAGTACTATATCGCTTCTCGGGACACTTTTCTATTTTGTTTTCTTTTAATTGAATTGCTCCACATATAATATATCAAAGTAATAATTTACTACTAATAACAAATTGAGTTTTACTTAGGATTCTGATAGTACATATCCTTCACCAAATACTTTAGTCTGCATTGCTATTAATATCTTTAGCATTTGTTGTAGGCCAAAATAAAACAAAGGTGCAAGATTGTAGTTCGCATAGTTAGAAGCCCTCAATTTATAGTGGGTCTAAGCACTTATTAAAGATATGTTCTTTCAAAATTTTAAGTAAAACTAAACTTGTTAACAGTAGTAAATTATCACCTTAATAAATTATATTTAGAAAAAAAATTAAAATGAAAAGGTGTCCCAGAAAACAGTATTATACTATTTTAACAAAGAATAAATCACAACTACTCTCAAGTGACATATCTAATAATAACATTTTACTGTGAATATGCTTTAGAACTTTTTTTTGTTCTTTGACAAAAAATTAGTATATAGTTATTATCAACTAAATACCTAGTAAAGTATAATTCTACTTTGTGTATAATATAGCTCTTAGCAAGGTGTAAGCTTTTATATTTTATATATAAAAGTTATAACCTTGCTTAGAGCTAAGTCTTGTAAATAGCATTTATGTAAAGTAAATACAAGAATAATCAGCTATTATTTAAAACTAAAAAAGATTTGATATACAGCTTTCAAATTATAAAATTGAAAGATTTAAACTAACTTACAAGTTAAGTTAAAATTAATTAAATGTGAAATACTTTAAAACCCCAAACTATTAGTGTTGTGAAAACAAAAACATTATTAATACTAAATTAAAATAACATATTAATACAGACAAATATAGATTGCTTAATTAAATAAACAGTCTATATATTTAAACAATAAAATTTCACTAACTTTAATAATTTTACATGCATTTCTTATAATATATGTATAGTTTATTGAACAAAAAAAAAGACGCTCAGATATTTGGTCTAAAACCTGGTGCACGAAGTATATTTCGGTTACCAAAGAACCTTTTCGGTTATAGGTCTAATTCTTTTACACTTATTCAGGTTTTCTCTATAATCAAAATATTTAATAACTAAAAATGATTTAGAATGTATTTTATATCTTTATCAACATGCAATTAAAATGACAATAGATTAGTAGTTTATTTCTAGTTAACTGACTCCACACATTTGATTGTAAAAATCAAAGAAAGTAAATAAATACAGCTGAAGAGTTTGATTTATACAATTATAAAAAAAAGTACAACTTAAAAAAAGCATGTTTTGTGTGATTATTACGTCATAATATATTAAAAGTAGTTGATAGGTCATTAAATGTATGCCTATAATTATAAGCTTTCATTTAAGGTATAAATTATAAGTTTAGAAAGTTTCTAAGTGACTTCATTACTACTTATGTCGAAAAACTAGTAAATATGTTATTTTTTTGGTTAAATCCAATTATTTAGGGTGCAACATTTTTTTTGATAAATTTTACACTATTTCTTAATTTTTTTTGTTTTAGCCAAAACAGGTCCGATACATATGTTTATATGTGGTTTTTACAATTTGATGTGCTGTACTCCTTACTTATACTACAAGTTAAACAAAACATTTTGATACAAAAAAGTAAAAATTAAACTTAAAATAATAAATATTATGTTTTGGAAATTTAATGTTAAGCAGCAATTAATGAAACCGAAATTAAACGACGCACTTGATATTTATACATGATATGACTTACAAGTAAAGAACATTGAATAATTAATAACTAGTTTAAAATGATGCTACCAAAAGACTTACTTGCAATTACCTTTTACTAAATATTTTACACATGCTTTTATTTAAATTTATTAGATAAATAACATATTATAACATAATAATTTTAAAATACTGCTAAAATTCTAACCTGACATACCTTTCAAACTAAAAAGATTTCTGTCATTAATGATAATTTTAACACAATGTATCTAAAAACTCTGACGAATCAATTTAACCCAGGGTTTCCCAAACTTTTTTACTAAATCGCCCCCTTTTCAGAAATTTGAAAAAAAAAACGCCCCCCACGATTTTACGAAGTAGTTTTTCTCTTGTGCACAAAATTTTAAGCCAAAAAAGTTGTGTTTAAAATCTAATTCAGTCCGGTACTTCTTATGCACGCACTTTTGGGCCATGTTTAAAGTAGTTTACAGGGCTTTAGAAAATAATCTACAGCTATTTTCTTATAAGCCCAGTAAAGTATATAAAAATACTTAATTATTAAAAATCCTTTAGTAACTTGTAATCAATCCTTTTTAGATATGAATTGTTTCAAAACTAATAAAACTTTTAGGTTAGTAGTGGACAACTTTTGTAGTCAGCAATTCATATTTACTAAAAAGTCTTTTCTAGTTTCAACTCGTTAAAAAATAAGATTGCGGGCTGCATAATTTAAAAAAATAACGTATAAGAAAATAAAAAAAACTGGAGGGAAATTATAATAAAATGTTTAGTATTATTGTGATCTAAGAAATACTATTGTGAACTGATACCAAAGTTGAAAGCGTATTTCAAAATATTAAGTATCAAAAAACTAATTTTATTTATTTTTCAGAAAGTAGTTTTCAAGTTAATTAGCGGGTCGAAATTTGACTGAATCCGAACCGTACGTTACCCATCTAAAATCTTAACTGAAACATGGCATTGTTATAATCTCTCATATAACGAATTTTGGACATTTAGTAGTTAATACTAAGTAACTTATTTAAGCCGCACAAAATACTTATTTTTTTTTTATAAATAGGCATATTCTGAAATTACTATACCAGAGTTTAAAAACTATAAAAGAATGAACAGTGTATTTTACACATAATGAAATAAATATTAAAACATAATTTCTGATCTGGTTTGAGGAAGTTTGACCGACTGATTGATTATCTCACATGAAAAGTAGTTTCATCAACAGCTTCAGTTAATGCAGTAAAATTATAAATTTCTATGCTAAGATATATTATAAGTAAGTTAGCTGTAAAGTTAAAATTTTAATTTTAAGCATTTAAAATATATGTTGCGTAGTAGAATACCATGAAATAGTATTTGACTTGGAATAACCTTAAGGAAACTAAACCTTAATTCTAACAAATTTATTTATCTTAATTTAAATTCAAAAGAAAATCATATGTTTACAGTTAATTCTGTGAACAATTAGTAATCAATTAAAAAAAAACTGTTAACTAGGTCAAAATTTTGATTTATAACTGTAGCAGTCTTTTTGATGGCTTATTTAATTGTGTTTATTTTTTTTTCTAGCTATTTGCCTATAATAACTTATCAGAGAAAAATAGTGAAAAACTAAAAGCTAGTGTTGAAATATTAAAATAAACAACACATTCTAATTGCTAAGATACTTTGAATTAAGATAAAATAAAAAACAGTTGTATTAATAGTTTGAAAATCCTCAATATATGAATTTCTTAACAATAATAAATCAAGTTAGAAAATAAAAATAAGTTTAAAAATCTTTTTGATGAAAAATTTTAAGTCATTTCAAATAAAGACCTTAAATCTATACTCTTTTAAAACCAAAAAAAATCTTTTTTGACATAAAAATTTTAATGGTTATCAAGATTTTTTTATTTATTAAATAAACAGATTAAACAAGATTAAATAAATATTTTTCAAACAAATATTTTAATCACTATGCTTTAAAAACTTTTAGTATAATGTAAAACGACAAGTATAAACTACAAAATTAACCAGGTCAAAAAAAAACTATTAACATTTTTAAAACATAAACCAACTAATAGTTTCAGTAGACTTCCGCTTAAGTTCGCACTTTGAACAAAATCGAAAAAAGGCGAACTCAAAAGTTCATTATCATTTATTTTTACAAAATGACAAATTTCAATATGTTATATGCAATAATGTTATGAATAAACATGAAATCTACCAAAACATAAAACAAACATTCCTTTAAAAAATAGATCTATATGAGCTATAAAATATTACTTTTTTTTGTTTTATTGATACTTAGTTAGTAATAGACTTTTTTTATCTTAAACTTAAGAAAATATAAATTTGCACTTTTTTTAGGTAAAAAGTGCGAACTCAAGAGAAAGTCTACCGTAATTAATATTTATTAGGCATTATGCAAACCTGTTATAGAATAAATAACTTAAAAGAATTTTTAATATAAAAAGACTACTTAAATACAATACAAACCAGGTTAAACAAGAAGTATTTTAAAAGATCAAATAAATAAATAAACTTTCATAAAATAATGTCTGCTACTGAATTCTAATATAATGCGAAGGATGAGGTTCATGAATTCTTGAAAGTTTTTCTAATCTGATTCTAAATCAGTAAAATAAAGCTTTAAATCACCTCCTTTACAAATATCAAGATTAGATCTTTTGCTCAAAATGTTAATAAGTGAACTAAAAGTTTTCTTAAAACCATAGCTAGAAGGAAAAGCTATAAAGAACAATCTAAGTTTCTCTTAAATGATTGGAAGCTTTTGTCTTAGTTTTTGTTGAGTCTAAAAGCTTTCAGATCGTTCTTTGGAAAAATTTACTTTAAGTTCAAGGTCAGTTTGTAAGTCTGATAACGTTTCCTGTAAGTCGTTTACTTCAAAAAGATCTGCCTCAAAGGGATTCATATTTTTATCTATTTGATAGCTTTATTGTGACAAATCGAAATTTTACTTTTTAATAATTCAAAATTGTTAAACATTCCAGATTTTTCCAGGTTTTTTTTTTTGCCTAAATTGTCAAACTCCAGGTTTTTCCAGGTTTCTAAGTAAATTAGCAACCCTGTGTAGTTTTATTTCTTAGTCTAACTTAGTAAATTTTAAAAAAACAATTGGAAATATCATGAGGTGATACTTAATAATAGACACCATAGATTTTTATAAACCATTTATGATCACAAATAGCATATATGTCAGGTTATAAAATGTCGAGATGGATTCCGATCGTCTATGATATATGTAATTTTTAAGTAAAAAAATATATGAATCAAAATATGTAATTTACTTGAAAGTAGGAATCATAAGCAATTGGTTTTTTTTCTATATTTTACATAAACAAAAAAAAACTTTTTTGTTTAAGTTTTACCTCAGGGTCAAATATTTAATAGCAAGCTAAAACTAGTGAAAAAGCAAGATAAAAAGTAAAATATTTATAACTGCCCAAAATTTTAAAATCGCCCCCTTACTAATTATCGCCCCCCGACTTACTAAAATCGCCCCCAGGGGGCGATATCGCCCACTTTGGGAAACCCTGATTTAACCCAAAGAGAGCTGGCCGGGTAACTTTCACCTTTCTTTATTTTATTATCCTTAATATTCTTTTGAAACTGATAGTGACCTTCTTTTTTTTCGATATTTTCAATCGATATTCTTGTTCAACCGAGCTAAACGTCTTGGCAGGGTGGCTTTAGTGCCGGGTCAGTGGTACAAGTATATGAATAAACCATGAATTAACTATTAGTCATTTACTGAAATAGCAAAAGTTTATTATTTTATTATTATTATTATTATTATTATTATTATTATTATTTTTATTATTATCATTAAAATGATAGCTTATTTAGAATAAAAACATCTTTCTTTTATTAAGAATATAAGTCAAAATAAAGTTACTGTAAAGTTGTAAAAGTTAGTTAAACAAACAAAAACTATAAAATTCACAAAAGTTAAAATAAAAGGTAAGCATTACATTAACAAAAAACTTAGTTAAATAAAAGTTTACAAAATATGATTTCATAGGTACTAAATTATAAACCAAAATCACATCTTTAAGTATATGTAGAAAACATACAGCATAAACTAAAACATATTAAAACATAAAATCACAAGTTTTTAAACTTTTTTTGTTACTGCAGGTTTTTATAAAACTAAATCTCAAGATCTCAAGTTAAATGGACTTTTTCATGTGAAAATGTTAAGACTCTCGTTAGATCCTTTTATCTTATCAAAATTTAGCTCACGTTTAGTTTCACAAAAGCGATTGTCCTACTAGTGGTGAAAATTTACGCCAATTTGCCCTAGGGCTATAGCACCTAACTAAATATTTTTAAAATGAAAGCAGCTCGATAAAATTATGAGGACAGGAAAAAGTCAATATGTCATTTATTTTAAATTTTTGTTGCTATTTGTGAACTTTATAAATAATTCATAAACTTTAAGTTTTATTTTAAAATGATAATAATTCGTACCAGTGTATTTTAAAACAAGTTAGTACTATTAGTATAGCTAGTATTATTATTATACATTTAATTTAGAATTAACAAAGTTTGTTTGTGCTATCTTTGAATTAAAATTTACTTAATTTCTAATATTGAAAAAACAATAAATCCTTAAATTTATTAAAAATACTTTATACGTTTTTAATTTTTGTAACATTTAATATAACGAAATGTAGGAAAAATTTGAAATAATGTCAATTATATAGAAGTTTTATTGATTATCCAAATAAACGTGTTACTCTAAGCTTTAGTTAATTGATAATAACTTTTATACTTTAAATAAGTTTTTGTCAAACTAGTTATACTATAATTTAGGTTATGTTATGTTTACTTTTAAAAAGTTCAATTGTTTTCTCTTTTTTTATGTTTAACTAATATCAAAACATTAATTTTCATGAAGAGAAATTTAAAACAAAAATGTCTGTAAATTAAATACTGTTGTTATTTTTTATTAAAAGTGTTTCACCATGTAAGTATCTTTCTAATATAAAACATACTATTATTTGAATAAAAGTTAAAATACTTTTATTAAACTATTAATTTTGTATGAGTTATTATACCGTATTAAATCTTTCAACTCAAAAATTTTGTTTAACATAATTTTAAATTATGGAAATGCTAGTTTGCCTAAGTAGACCTATTTTATTATATTACTTGCAGCAAACCTACAGTTAGAAAGTCAAAACTGGCTCACGACCAAATTTTAAATTAAAAATAAATTTTTGCAAGACCAGCAGGTTTAATCTTCAACCAAAAGAAGTATTTACTATACTAGTTTTTAATTTAGTTTTCAGTACCCAGTAGTGATTATTAAATATCAATGTAATGCAATCTTTCTCATAAATATGTTTTCAATTTTCACAGTGTAAATTTTTTAAACAACGCGACGATTTTTCGAAACAAGGTTGGTCCGTAAAAAATTTTTTGTAGTATATCTTGCTTGCCGATTACCAAAGTTGCTCACTGTTTAATTATATCTTAAAGCTTTACTTAATCATTAGAACCCTTTAAACTTTGTGTTTTTCTAATCAAACATTTATTTTATTATATAAGTACTTATACTATTATATTTTACAAGCAGTTTTTTTACTCTAAACGAAACACTTGTATGTTTTGAATAACTTTAAGAAAATATTTTTTTATACTTTTCTGTAAAAATTAAACTTCACATTTCTACTAACCATGTAAAGGAACAAAAGTATTAAAATAAATATGTAAACAAAATATAGTTAAAAACAATTTCGGAAATGAGCCAACAGTTTGATACAGTTTGATCAAATAACTGCTATCTAATCTTTTACTTAATTTTAATTAACAACTATAAAATAAATATTTTCTTATAAAAAGTTTTTTAAACCTAAGACATCACCAAAAATGATTAAAATTTTAAGTTTGCTAAAATAGTAAACTCTCTAAAACTTTCAATTACAAATAAATAAAACAAAAAAAACATATATAAAAAAGTACTTTTTAAACAATAATTAATTCGTATAAGTTTATATGTGTATTATAATGTAAAGCCTACCTTTAAAAATTATAACGTTATAAGTTTAATTTTTTTTTAATAGATAATACTTGTAGTACGAAAACAATTAAGCAAGTTTAGCATTTTTGTTTTTTATTATACTGTACCTCTTAAAATAGCAAGCAAGTAGCAAGATGTTAAGAACACAAACTTTAACTTAGACTTTCTTTTTAGTTAAATACAACATAAATTATCTTCTATTCCACTTATAAATAAAAATGTATTGACTAATTAAGGTGGCTGGCAACAGCTTTAAAAAATTAAAGTTAAAATTTTGTATGGATTCAAAACTTGATACTATCTCCTTAATATACTTTTTTGGTAAAGAAAGTGAAGTTTTCCCCATGTGCAAATGTATCTTCGTGCATTTTCGTGCCCTCGTGCAGTTTTGTACGCTCGTGGAAATATGACAGCTGCCCTTAAAATAAAGCTTTTGATTTTAGTACTTTCAAATATCTAAATTTTATTAAAACAGGACTGTAAAAAATTTACTGAATATATTCTCTTTGTGTAACGTATTTAACTTATTCTATTTTTATTTAGTTTATTTTTTTAATCTTAGATTAAAGTTTCCCACAGTAAGCCATTAAAGAAATTTAGTGCTCTATAAGCTGAAATTGAGGAGGGGTTTGAGTAGTTAAGTGGCAACGGGGACCATGAGGCAACAATATGAAATTTACACAAGTGTTCTGTAGTTGACGATGAGCAGCAAAAAAAGATTTAGGCGTATTTTAGGGTAGTATTAAAACATATACTAGATATACTGGAGTTGACGGTAAGAGCTAAAAATGGAAAAAAATATATCTAAGGCGTATTAAGTGTAGCTTTGCAACTTAATATTAGACCAGGGCTTACTTGGGCAATAAGCTGCTATTAATCCATAGTTTGTAACTTATACTGGATATTGTGGATTAGACGATGAAGAGCAAAGAAAGAAAAAAGTCTTAGGCGTATAAAACTTAATTTTTTGAGAAAGGGGACAATAATTTTTTTAATTTCTTCAAAGGAGGCCTTATAAAACAAGCTTGGGAAACCCTGGTGTAGAGAATATTTTTCAAATTTAAATAACCGTGTTTAAATTTCTATACATAACATTACTAGATACCATATACAAAACAAAATAGTTTGTATTGCTTTTTTTTGATTAACTCAATTACTTGAGCTTGCAAATAATGACTTTCTGAGGCGAAAAATCTAGTCTGAGTTACAGCAAACTAGCCTGATTAAGCTTGAGTTTATGACAAAAAAGAGACAATATTTGAAAAAAGTACTAATTATCATGCTTAGACACAAGTTATGTATATATTTTCTTAAATTTAAATAATACTTATTAGTTACACACTTGAATAAATTAAAGCCAGTAAAACTAGCATGAGATGAAAATGTACAAAACATAGTCTGATTCTTGGAAAATTTAAAATAGTTCTGAGTCAGCATATGTTTAAAAAAAAAGTATAAATTAGTCTAAGTTTTCTTCAGTTTTTTAAAATTTTAAACTAGCTTGACCTATCCTGAGTACCCTGAGTCTGGGGTAATCGTAGGTTTGTAATACTAAATCAAGATTATTAGTAGCAGTCAGTATGAATAGATTTTACTATTTTATTCAAGTCACTTAAGTTAAAAACGTTGTTTGTTTTTTACATAAGAAGAACTAAAAATGTGAAAGTTTAACAAAATTTTTAGTAGTCACTTAGCTAAAAAGTATTAAAATACATAGTTTATAGTAATAGTTAATCGTAAATCAAATAACATTAATACTCGAAAAACAAGTTATCGATAGAAAAAGTGATAGAAAAAAAAAAAATTTAACTTAATTGCACACAGTTTTAAACTTACTGTAAAACTTAAAACTAAACACCATTTTTAGCTACTTTTGTGTTTATAGCTTGTATTTTGTTATCTTTGGCATGGCGTATTATTTTCGGTAGCAAATTTTAAATATCAAAAGGTTTATCTTTTTAGATAAAATCAAACTTAAATTAAACATTTTAGAATATCTTCGTAGGCTAATACTGCATTGACATCAAGCACAAAAAGTTATTTATTAATTTTAAATCTTTTAATTTGCATTATATTAATTTTTTTGTTTATCGACTTGAACTTTATCAGACTTCTCTTTACTTTCACAAATATAAACTTACATATCCCAGTAAAAAAACTTTCGTTACTTATTATTTCTTGTCAAAAATGCCATATAATTAATACATATTTTTCCTGACAGCTTATACCAAATTCACTATTACACAGTTTAAATTAACTTTCACGCCAAAGATAAGTTGTAAATACAATAGTTTTAATGTGTAATTAACTAACTTTTCAATTTTTAGGAAAAAAAACAATAAATTTTGTATTTGTTTTGTGACAGGTCATACGTATTCCAATACTTTAAACATACTGTATCTATAACACAAAGTTTATCAACAAAGCTAAGGTTACCTATATATTTATTGCAAAAACTACTGCAAATAGATAGATAATTAAAAATTATACAAATTAAAAACAGTAAAAAATTATTTTAGATTTATTAATTGAAAAACTTAGTTTAAAAAGTTGTAATAAGCTAGTAGTATATTTTTATGTTGTTAGAAAAAATGAAAAAATTCACGTGATTATTTAAAAACTAATTTTTTATAAAACTAATTTTTATTTCAGTAGATTTTAGCTTTTTGTCCATGATTTTTTTTTTTTGCTTATTGTTTTTCTTTAGATAAAAGTTGGTAGAAGTTTGATGAAAACCATTACATGCATTTACTTGTGTCCTCGTTTTTCTATAAAGAACAATTTTAAATAATTATAAGTTTCTGATAACAATAAACACTATAGACTAAAATAAACAACATGGAACATGGAAGTCTTTGAAAAAAAAGTAAAAAAAATATTTTGTTTCCAAACTGATAAAACACAAAAATAAATCATCACAACAGAAGCTAGACTAAAGTAAATAGTAAAAAATCATAAATGAATAAAGATATAGAGTTGAATAAACGAATAAGCACATTCTTAAATCATAAAAAGAAACTGATAACATCTTATAAATAAACGTTTGGTTAAAATTAAGTCACTTTACTCAAGGCACCATTTTACTACCGAATGCTTTCAAAACATTGTCTGTTTCATATAGAAATCAGTAAACGTTTTTATTTTCTTACGTACTTATAATTATAACAATAACTTTCAAAGCTTTAATGACGAAAATAAAAACGTGGACAAAACACTGTTTTTTTCTTTTGCTAAAAAAATGTGCTTTTTTATTATATATATCCGCTATTAAATTTGTTTTTTTATTTTACTTTTTCAACTTATAAAGTTAAAGTCGGTTATTCGCTACACCAAACATTCAACAAAATAAAGTAATTCTTTGAAACTTTCAGCTATTCTAAATAATATTATGATATGTAAAACTGTTCTATAAGTTTTTTAAACTTGCTTAAAAATTAATTTTGTGAAGGTGCTAATTATTACTAATGTAAGTAATTAGCAACTATAGGTGTGATGCATGGATATTTTTTTTTAGTTATACTGCAGCCACTAGTACTCGGTTACCTAATGTTAAATTAGACACTAATCCCTATAAACAGATTATGCTATTTATGCTAGTCTTAAACTTAATGTATTCTTTTAGCTTATTAGTTAAAAGAGAGAGTATTGGAATTGGTATACAACTTTATTCGATAAGTTTTAAACTAGATCTGTAGTGTTGCTAGCTTATTAACTGTAAGTTTAAAACTTTAGTCTGCTTACGTAAATTAGATAAGCTTTAAATATTTTAGTTAGTTGAGTAGTTAAGTAATACTAATTTAAGTACAACAACTATAAGATTACTCTCAAATTTAACGCATTCGTATAATAGCTATTTAGTTTCTACTTTGACTTAAAATCTAAAATAATAGTAAACGTTTCATTAAGTTCTAACTAAATAAAAAACAAAAATAAGTCTTTTTACAAACTTTATTATTGAATGTACAAAATATGAAAAAAGTTAAATTAGACATAGCGCTACTCCAGTTATTATAAAAGTGTTCACTAACTCCCAATACAGATTAAATAGTATATAAGATACCTATAGCTAAACAATTCAAATGTAAGTAATTAAATCTTGTTGTTGTTTGTCTGACGTCAAATTACTGGCTACTTGTCTAACCAAAAAAAACTCATTAAGACAAAAAAAGTTACTCAAACCTTTTTATAAATTACTCAATCGAATTATACTATGTAATAATTTTCTCTTATTTTCTCTAAAGTTTGAGAAGTTATTTTGTAAATTTTTGAGACATATTATCAATTATTATAACTTAACTTAACAAAAGAATCGCAACTTTCTGTACTAAATATTTAGTTAGGTTTTATCGAATAACTAAACTTAATATCGATTAAACTTTGAAATGTAGACCAACTTAATTCTATATAGTTATAAGAATGATTTTTATAAACTTATAAACAGAGTTGCTAAAGTGTTATCTTGCTACGAAAACGTTTGTTTGTTTAAACTTGAATATATGTTTGAAAAAAACAATTTATGTTTGATTAAGGTAGTATAGTAGCTTTATTAAAAAAATTTGATACTTATAAAGTGATACAATAAAACACAACGAAATCTTATCCAGTAGAATTGTAGCTAATAAACAAAAACAAAAAATTTGCAGAATTTCGCTTTGTTATAACCAAGCTTTAAACTTTTTTAAGCATGAAACGTTTGTTACCTACAATTTTTTTCTAGAAAAAAAGCAAGTGCTGTTCAACATTAAAACATATTATTTAAGGCTGTTAAAATGACTCACAGCCTCTTTTACAGTCTTTGTAAATTGTTGTAGTATAACATTGTAACAAAGATAAAACTTTTTATTTCAATATGACTTATTTTTAATACTTTTTTACAAAGATTCAAACTAAATGAAATCTGCTAAACAGTTGAACAAAAGCTTGAGATACAACTCTTCATAACTTAACCAACCAACACTAGTTTAAACTTTAAAACACATCACGTCAGTTTATTGCATGTCCTCATCTCAACTCTTCGGTCTGATCATCATCTTCGACCCCTTGAGCTGCGATCTGCTGTTCCCGCTCTTCCCCTTGCACTTCGTCTCGGTCTTGAACGTGTTCCAGGTGAACGAGCAATGGGCGTCCGCCCGGTACTGCCCGTTGAGGTTCTGCCGGAAGCACTGGTTGTGCCAGTTGCCGCTGTTGTGGAAGTACCTCGAGCAGTGGCTGGTTGCATGCACGTCGTTGTCCTGGTCCCTGGTGGAAAACTGCATGCCGTGGGCGGTGCTAGATTCGTCCGCGTCTTTTCCCATCGCGTCGCCTGCGCGTTTTTAAAGTCAGCTTTTTAAAAGAGCAAAAGTCGCTGAAACTGACAACTGCTTTGAGTAGAAGTTTTGTAAAAGCACTGTTTTAAGTTTAGAAACCCTTTATTATTGTTATGAATTTTTTAAAAGCTTAGTTCTTTTGTAACTAAACTTAAGTTTTTAGCTGTATGTTGTGGGAACGGGTCTAAATTGCACAAAGACTAAACTGCACGAATGCTTAAAAATGCCCGAAGCCAAATTTGCACGAGTGCACAAAATTACACGAGAGAACAAAATTGCACGAAGACGATTTTGCACCAAGGGTCAGTTTTGCACGAGTTACATTTTAGCACGAGAGTAGAAAATTAGAAAAATAAACTAAAAGATAATTTAATAACAAAAATGAAAAAAGAAGTTACTTCCCGAGGGTAAGGGTTAGGGGTAACAGTAAAAGTAAAAATTTTAAAATCTATAATAACTAAAAAAAATTATTAATAAAAAAAAATCTACCAACCGAGGGTAAAAGTTAGAAGTAATAGTGTAGTAATAAAAAAAATAATAATAGAAAATAATTTACCGACCGAGGGAAACGGTTAGGAGTAAAAGTTATAATAAAATGAAAAATTAACTTTTGAAAAAATTTCTCCGTGCATAATTTTCTGCTCGTGAAAAAGTGTCTTCGTGCAAAAAATACCCTTTGTGCAAAAGCATCTTTTATGCATTTTTGTCTTCTCGTGCAAATTTAACAGCTGCCCGTATACTGTATCAAAAAAAAAATTTTAAGTTAGCATGACAAACCAACTCACCTGCAGTGCCTTTGTATCCGGAACAACTCAGTCGGTATTTGTCTGAGGCGTCTGCAACTTTGAAATGGCTAAAACATTCGCATTTTTTATCGTTTTTAGTGAAATTCTTAATAAAATATTCAAAAGAACTGTCAAATATTAAAATTTAACCTGTAATAAGCGTATGCTGATTTATCGTCTACAGTTGTCACATCTACACGAAATTCAGCATCGAACATATGAGTTAGTGCGCTAAGGTGGTCTAGACCTAATACATTTTATTTATTAACTTTAAATAAATATTACTGATGTTCAAGTACAACTTGCTTTTGTAACTGCCTAAAATATCTTCAATGAGTTTGTAGTTGTTGGTTTGTAAAAGTTCAATGAAATATGTACAATAGGGCACTTATTCAATTAATTTTAATTTTAATTACAAATAATAACAAATTACAATAGGGTACTTATACATACGGTAACCCTTAAGTTTTTAGCAAAACTTTTTTTCACATTAAATTTTTTTTACAAGAATCACAAAAACACTCTGTACAAAATTATAGATGCTTTGAAGATACTTTTAACTTTACAGCAATCGATTTTTTAATAACCATCCCAATTAAAACTGTAAGGGACCCCAATATTTTACTGAAAAAATTTTAGCTGGATTTTTTTACATGTGGCAATTATCAAAAATACATGTTGTTCCAAATTTAAGACGATTTAAACAAAGTTTTATGAAGGCTCTTCTTGATTTTATGTAATTTTTTATCACTTTTTGTAAATTTCCTTGAATATATATCTATTCTTAGAGCTTTTTGAGACTCCGTATATCTGTTCTTAAATTTACTTGAGAGCAGTAAAACGCCGTTAGTTGAAATAAAGTTTATTTATTCCGATAAGCTTAGCTTATCAGAATCTCCAGGATTTAACGCCTTTTAACGTTACATCTTATAAGCATAAATATTTGTATTTTAAGAATATACAAACAAAGCTTTTCAAAAACTGCTTACGTAATCATTTATTAGGCTTTGAGAAACGCAAAAGAAACAAAAGAAACGCAAAAGTGTAAAATGGGTAATGTATAACAACTACTAAAGTTATATAAAAGTATTCATAAACTAATGTCAAAATGCATGACATAAACTAAGGCAAATAATTTTATTACCCAGCCAATGGTTAGTGTTTTTATCTCCAAATCCCATCGCGAAATCGTTCCAGTATTTCGCAAAGTCAGAATTACTTATACGCCGTTGAAAAACCTAAAACATTGATCAAATATCAGCATTAACACATATGGTCATTATAGGCTTTATTTTTAAACTGTTATTTTACACTTTAGAAAATATTTACTTTATGTTTAACTATCTTTGTAGAGATAAACTTATTAATTACAAGTATCATTTTTTCGTTTGAGTTTTAACAACTTAATAAATCAAGTTTGATTAAAAACAAACTAACAGTCCAACCACCACCATCAGTTTTCATATCACAGTAAGCTGTTACTTCTTTTCCACCAATAAAAATTTTATAAGGTTCCGAAGGTAAGTTTTTACCTGGATCAGCATCTAGTATGTCCTTACAATTGGTTGGATCTGTAGTTTAAAAGATAGTTTTCAAGTAAAAAAAGTAGTAAAAGTTAAACATAATTTAAAAGTACTTTTTACAGAGATTTTAACAAAAAATACAGACTTTAATAATAAAGTTAGCTAAAAACGAAGTCAATTAGTTTAAACCCAATAACTTTAGTACTTTAAACTAAACGTTTAAACTTTTCTATTTCTTACTATTAAAAATATATACCCTAAAAATATATAACTGGGGCTTAAACTAGGATTTGGTATTTTTTTCATAAATCGCGGGCCAATTTTTCTTGAAAAAATGTTTGCCGACCGCACTGAATAGATAAAAGTCTTCGCGGGTTGCAGTTATTTTTAATAAATGTAGTAATCAATATCTTATTACTACGTTAAACCGAAAAAAATTATAATGTAAGCAAAATAGTACCACTAGTAATTAGTAAACGTTTAACTTAGAGCCTAATATTTTTTTTCACAAAAAAATCTTTTTACCGTTTCGTTATAGGTATATTTAAAGCTAAAAAATACCTCACAGGCCGCATATTTTTTTTAGCCGAGAATTCGGCCGAGGGCTTGACTTTTCAGACCCCTGGCTTAAGCCACACTCTACCATTGGTAACTATTTTAACACTTAAATCAAACTTTTTTTTAAATTTATATTTGTAAAATTTCAGTTTATTGAGCACGAAAACAGAAATTTCAAAAAAAGCTGTCTAAGGACCTTGGTTAAAAAAAAAATTAGTCAGTATAGTTAT
Organism: Thalia democratica; assembly: GCF_965202585.1. Lineage (NCBI taxonomy): Eukaryota > Metazoa > Chordata > Thaliacea > Salpida > Salpidae > Thalia > Thalia democratica. The sequence continues at coordinate 18,966,495 of NC_139169.1, forward strand.
ATTCTAGAAATAAAGTTATGAATGAAATAACTAAAAACACGATTTTACAAAATATATTCGTTAAAAACTAACTAAACAAAACAGAATTCTAACCCTAATTACTTAAATCATTAAATAAACTGACGTTTACAATTTAGACCAGTATCATCGAGAACTTTTTCGCCCTTACATTCGCACATGAAAGATCCAACAGTGTCTTTGCATTCGGCATCTTTTCCGCAAGGGTTGTTACTACACTCGTCGATATTTTCACATTCGCTAGCTTCTGAGTTTGCTGTGAATCCCGTTTCGCACACAAGATCTGATTAAAGTGTGTATTTAAATAGTTTTCGTATAATTCAGTTACGTTATAAAAAATGTTTTAATTAAACTCTTTTAGCTCATTAGTATAAAAATAATCAGCAAACAAAAATATTTAAGCAATAAGTTAGTAACCTTTATATAAAAAAATTTTACCGGCTTCTTATAAGATTTGAAACGCAGTTTTAAGTAGCAAAAAGAAAATTTTAGCAAGAATTGGTTTATTATTGAAGGTATTATAAAAAAAAGTAAGCAATTAACAGTGTATATACTAATTTAACATATTTTAATTGTTTATTTTCTCAAGAAAAAACTATTATTAAACTAAATTTAAGGGTATTTATGAATATTCTAACAAAACTTTAATTAAACAAATTACTTCTATTATCAAAACAAAAAATAAATCAATTTTCTATTGATTAAGTCTTATTCTCCTTATTCATACGGCAAAAGAAATTAAATGACAAGTACTTATTTGCATTAGTTAAAATTGTAATAAAAAGATAATATAGTTCCTTTAATTCTTTAGAAATGCATGATTTAAAAATTTATGTTAAGGTATTTTAGTTGCTCCGCAGTTTTTGAACCAAAATATGAACTAATTACACTAATAGCTTTTTATGTGTTAGTAAATGGTTATACAGTAATGTTGGGGTGCACGACTATTCAAATTCGGACAATTCAAGTTCTTAGTTTTTATTTTAAAAGGCGCTAACTCAAAAAGTAATGTATATTTCAAAAAAATGAAAAATGCCTAATGGTCTACTTGAAATACTTACAAAAAATAATTTTTCTTCGAAAAATTTCAAAAACTTTCAAATATTTACGAAAAAATAAGCATTTTTGGTAAATAAGTTTAAAAAAAAAGTGTTTGTAGGTATTAATCAGACCTAAACATACGTTTTTTATAAATATGTATTTTTTTTTAATTTTGGCTCTTGAGAACTAATTTATTGAATTGTCGGAATTTGAATTGTCCGAATCTAAATTGTCATGTAACTAAAGTTGGGCAATGTACGGCCTGCCTAGCAGACATCTCTTGCCCACATACTTTTAGTTTAAAAACAACATGACAAAAACAAACAGAACTGAGTATTTCTAAAAGAACTATTTAAAAAAATGCGTTTTTTTTTCACTACTTAGTAATATTGCACCTTAAGCAATTGTTACATTATAAATTTGATTTTTTTTTAACTGTATAATCAACATACAAAAAACCGCCTGGATAATACTTGTGATGTATTTTGTCCCTCTTTACTAAAAAGTAACACTATTCATATTGAAATTCCTGTAATAAGTACATACAGCAACTAGTACCAAATGGTTTTAGTTGGTAGCACTGCTTTACTCTGCGTTTCAATTTTCATTTAACTTTTACAACTTAAAAACTAAAGTACGAGTTTCATCTTACCAGCTTTTGTTCCACCAGTTCCAGCGTCACCTTTGTTTCCTGCAATGACGGCCGCGGCGGTTGCTCCTCCTCCTCCAATGAGAAGAAGGACTAAAACAACTCCCCCAATCACAGCTTTTCTTTTACCCCCGCCACCGTCTTCATCGTCCGACGAATAGTCAGAATCGTAGTCCGACATTTGAACAAGTCAAACTATATACTTTTTAAATTTTAAACTTTGTTTTTGTTGAAAAATGTAAAATGGTAATCGACTACGTCATAATAAAATTTCAAAATATTCAAAAACAAAAGGTTTATTCTTTTAAAACTTTCTTAAATTTACACGAAGATAAATAAAACGGTTCTAAAGTTTTCATAATTTACTGCTGGAAGATTTGTTGGTGTTGATTAATTATTTCGCTATGATTTAAAAAAGTTTAAATTCGACAAAAACAAATTGTATTTAGCGTCGTTTTTGATAGTACATCAAAGAAAAAAGACAGCTTAGTTTTTAAATTCTTAGCATTTATTTCTTAAATAAAAAATGTAAAAGTAGACCAAAGGAATATGCTTCAACAGTTTACACTTTTATTAACATATATATTGTTTTAACTACTTTAAACTCTATAGTCTAATTTTATCTAAAAATATATAAACAAATACTTTTATATTCATATCAATAAATGTAAATAATAGATTTATATGCTCAACAAGAACAACATTGTTCGTCAAAGTCTACGAAAACTAACTTGGTTTAGAAACAACATCTAGGTTTCCTAAACTCATTTTCATAACCTTTAAAATATTTTATTTTTCAAAGATTTCGCACTTACTTTAATACATTTTCATTGTTACTATTGTTTCAAATTTTGGTTTTAACATTGACTTCTAATCAACTTTTATACTGATTTTTTAATTTAAACTAATGTTAATATAAATTAAACTGTTTGATTTCTAACATGTGAGTTTTATAAAGGTCTTTTTTACATTTTTATTATGTTTTATTTCTTTTTAATTATAAGGCATTAGATGTAAACTGCATGGTTCTTTATTTTCTTTTTTTTTACTGCATGTTTATTAGTGTTTTTGAATGTTTTCTTTTTGTTTTTTGTTTAGTTTCAAGCAATATTAAAACCTTAAACTAAAATTGCTTCTCATTAAGACTAAGCTAGTGTTGAATATTTTGTAGGCTGGATTGAAAAGTACTAACCTTGTTTTCTGATCAGAAGGTTTTTAGGGTAGTTAGTGCGAATTAAAAAGGAAGAGTACTGTTAAAAGCCATTTTGTTTTGTATTGTTATAAGCTTAGTCTGAATCTTTATAAATCATATCATCTTTTGTAAGTAAAGATGATATTTAAAGTTATTTATTCTTATTCTTGTTTTTGTTTTTTACTTTAGTTAATTTAATTATTTAGTAACAATACTATAATGATATCATAAATTTTAATTTAATTTTAATATGATTATAATGTCTTGAATTATTATATACTTCTATAGTTATCCATCGTCTTATTTTTTTTTTATTTTGCAGGCCTGAAGATCCATTAGGGGTGAAACGTCGTTGCCTTTGTGTATTTAAACAAATTTAATATTAACTTTGTCTCCGAAATTAGTTTTGTTGAGACCTGTTGTGCTTAAGGAATACTCCTAACATATACTTGATGTAATATGATTTTGAATGCATTTTAGGAAACTAAGTGGTCAGCAGATTCTTTATTAGCGGACCTGATTATCAAACTTTAGCGCGCTGGAAATGTTAAGAAAAGACTTCAAAAGCCCTTTAATCTTCAAGTTTTAAACTAGAAAACAAAACAAAAACTCTTTAAAAGCAAATTTATAAACAACGAAAATTTATTAACACCACTGATACGGCCTGTAGATGGTGGTTTGGGAGTTTGAAAGCCCTTTGATGCCATCACAGAAATAGAGGGGGCCATGAGCAGCAAAGGGGCCATGAGTTCATAGTTTGAAACTTACACCAGATATTCTTGAGTTGATGATGAAGAGCAAAAAAAGGTCTTAGGTGCTTTTTATGGTAGTTTTATGACTAATCTTGCTGGAGGGGGGCATAGTTTTTTTAATTTCTTTAAAGGGAACCTTTTGAAAAAAGTTTGGCAAGCCCTGGTGTAGATTATGTTGGTGTTGGGTTTGGAATATATTTGGTAGCTGTTAGTTAAAAAGCTTAGAGATAATTATTTTTTGAGAATACGAAAACCTACGATGTTAAAATGTTAAAAAACCTTTATTACATCTTGTTTTAACTTTCTAGGTAATAACCGCGTATTTTTATTATTACTTTTATGCGAAAGCATCTGCTGTGAAGTCAGCCTGCAACTAATAGTGTTTGACTCTACGCTTGGGGTTTAATCGAATTAACATCATAAGTATCGGCACCGTAGAAAGATTACATAGCTTTATCAAAGTTTATATAAACGCTAAAATAACTATTCTATAGTTTATCTTGAAAAAACAAAACTGATCTGGTATTCGTTATCACTTAAGTTTCTTCTTTGGTAATATTTAGATAGTTTTTACCAAGAACTATTGTAACAGCGAAGTTTTGTTTAATTACAAAGCAGGGATTGGCATTCAGTGGCTGCCAACCAAATTTTGAATATGCAACTTCGTGGGTATAAGTTGGAGTATTCAAATTCGTACAATCGAATTCGGACACACTAAAATATTAAAAAAAAATTTAAGCGACACAAATCAAAAATTAATATATATGAAAACGAATAAAAATTTATATGTAGGTTTAATTGATCCCTACAAACTTTTTTTTCTTTTCAAACATTTAGATATTTTTGGAAATATTGATAAATCAAGTTTCAAAGTAAAATATTTAATAGTAAATTATAAAGTTCATCTTTAATTTTTTTCGCAAATATATAGTGCTTTTTAAGTTGTTGCCCATTAACTTTTTTTAGAATTTAAGTTATAGAAGTTTAAGTTATATTTATTTTTATAAATGAAATCCGCAGCATTAAGCTTTTAGTTAAGTATGTAAATAAAAGTGTATGATAAAATATTTTGTAATTTAAGCCACATATATTAGTTTAACTTAAAAAATAGTAGCACGACAAAACATATCACGTCATTTTATTACTTTTAAGCGCGCTCCATCTCAATTCTTAGGCCTGATCATCATCTTCGATTCCTTGAGCGACGATCTGTCGTTTCCAAAGATGTCCTTGCATTTGGTGGAAGTTTGGAAGCTGTTCCAAGTGAACATGCAGAGCTTGGGGTCGTAGGGCCCGTTCAGGTTTTGCCGGAAGCACCTGTTGTACCAGTTGCCGCTGTTGCCAAATTTCTGCGAGCAATGGTGGGTCTTGACACTGTCGTTGTCCTGGTCACGCGTGCTAAACTGCATGCCGTTGGCAACAGCGAGTTGTTTTGTGTCACCGTCTTCGCTGCCGAACGCGTCGCCTGCACATTCGTGTTCACAATTAAAAAGTAAAAAAATTCTAAAACTGTTTCAAGTAGTTGTTTGTAAAAGGTTTTGTTTTTTTAAGTTTAAATTTCCTATAAGTTTGTTATGAATTTTATGCCAAGTTCTTTTGTAATTTTACTGGTGTTTTTTTATTGTTGTAGTTGAAATCGCGAATAGTCCCCGGTTTGTAAAGCAGTGTATTCATTTATTCAAAATAAAGCTTTTATAAAAAAAATTGAAAATTGAAAATTTATTTTTAGTTATGATACTCGGTTGCTACCTAAATTTGGTATAAAATTAGTTGGCTTTCATAGTTAAAGTCAGTTAGTTATAAACAGTTTTTTGATGACACTGCAGTGATTCCTTCACTAGATTTGCATTCCTTAGAGCAGTGGTCGTCAAGCTAATAAGATTCTGTGTACACCAAGCTGCAAAAAATAAAATTGGTGCACCCCAAGATCTAATTTTTATAAGCGCCTCTAGTAGTGGGACTACGTAAACACTTTTATTAGTGCATTTCTCCTTAAAAGTCATAACTCAGTTTCTATTTACATGCAAACCATTTAACAACTGAAGCTGAAACTTTTTTCTTGATCCTCTTATAAATTGACCGCTTTATTTGTTTTATCTTATTTTCACAATGATATTTTAGTTATATTGCTTTATATAACATACTTATTAATTGAAAACTTCTCCGCAATTACAACAAAATCCCCAGTTCAGTATTCTTTAAATACTTTATTAAATAATAACTACCTACTTAATCTAAATCTATGTAATTTTTTTTGTAATCTCAAAATTTCGTGCACCCCTAAATGAGTTTTGTGTTACCTTAAAATTTTGTTCACACTGAAAAAAGTTTCTTGTACACTAGTGTGCACCAGTGTACACCTTGTCGACCACTGCCTTAGAGTACGGCCTTGCATCAGGTGAGCAATTAGATTTTATTGTTAGTGTTGTTTTCATTTTATTTGGAATGGAAGTAACTATTTTTGAATATTATTAATGTTATGCAACTTTATCTGCTTTAATAACATTTTTTATTGAAAACTTGCTGTATCAAACTCTTTATTTGTAAACTATTATCAGTGGTTCGTTATATTAATCCAAATTTTTGTTTTTAATAAACTTTTATTGAAAATACTTTTTACACTAACAAGTTATGATGAATATGTCTCCAAAAAGTAAGCCTAATAATCAAGAAAAGCGGCTTTTAACTATAAGTCCTTTAGATTTAAGCAACCATACAGAAGCTGAATCACTTGTGTCTGTGAGTTTACTGCTTATTGCATATAAAAACTAACATGTTTTTTTAGCTAATTATTCATGACAAACCAACTCACCTTTTGTGCCTTTGTATCCGGAAACACTCAGTCGGTATTTGTCTGCAGCGTCTGCAACTTTGAAATGGCTGAAACAATTGTTTTGATTATAGTTGTTGGTTAAAGCTTTATCAAATAAATAGAAAGTTAGCACAAAAATCAACATTTAACCTGTAATGAGCGTATGCTGATTCATCATCCACAGTTGTAAAATCTACACGAAATTCAGCATCGAACATATGAGTTAGTGCACTAACGTATTCTAGACCTAATGCATTTAGTTTAACTGCATTGTAATTTAATATGTTGCTTATAAATTACAACTTGCTTTCAAACTGCCTAATACATCTTAAAATAAGTTACAGTTGATCGTTTGATAAACTTCAATTAGATATTTCAATGTATAAGGAATAAAAGAAAGTGAGCGCATAATGTAGTATTTCAAGAATTAGAAACATTGTTTAAAATTCAAATTTATTGGAAACATCTTAAATAAATATTTGTTAAGTTTTGTAATCATATCACTATGTTTTTTTATAAAAAGTATTGTTAAAGTGTATGATGAGAATGTCCAAAAGTTACTAAAATAGCATAGACGTTTTAATAATAAATGACAAATTTAATGACATAACTTAAGGCAAATGATTTAATTACCAAGCCAATGATTAGTGCTTTTATCTCCAAACCCCATTGCATAATCATTCCAGTACTTCGAAAAATCAGATTTGCTTATTCGCCGCTGAATAACCTAAAGTGTTGATCAAATGTAAAATTAAAAAATGTGATTATTAAATCGTATTTAAAAATGTTTTACAAAAAAATAGCAGTTTATTACGTTAAGAAATCATGACATTTTGGTTGTTTCTAAAGCTTCTAAAAAGTTGTAAAACTTAATAAAAAACAGATTAATAGTCCATATACTTTTTGGAATTTACATTACACACATATTTTTTAAGTTTTGACAACTTCATCATTAAATAATAAATAAAAAACAAACTAACAGTCCATCCACCACCATCAGTTTTCATATCACAGTAAGCTGTTACTTCTTTTCCACCAATAAAAATTTTATAAGGTTCCGAAGGAAAATTTTTGCCTGGATTAGCATCTAGTATGTCCTTACAATTGGTTACTGTAGTTTAAAAGATAGTTTTCAAGTAAAAAAAGTAGTAAAAGTTAAACATAATTTAAAAGTACTTTTTACAGAGATAGTAGCAAAAAAAAAAAGATTTTAGAAATTATAAATCGCAAAAACAGAACGATTTAAATTAACCCAAATATTGTAATGAATAAAACTAAATGTTAAAACATTTTAACTAAATACGCTTCGTTCATCATCGATCATTAAAATGTATAGTTTTTTAAAGAAAAATGGTCAAATACTATGATATACCGATTTTACAAGTTCCGTTTTCAAGCCATCCGTTAGGACCGCATTCAATGAAACCACTCAAAGGAAAATTTAGAAATCCCGGATCGCAATAAAAACCGTTTAACAGTTGACCTTCGAGATAGTATTCTGTCAAGGTTTCATTGTAGGTTCCATTGGTTATTGCAGGCGGGGTTTTACACTCTGAAACAGGCTGTTTTTGGTAACTTTTAAAAAAACTAAATAGAAATAAAAAGCATACGTTGCTATTTATACTTACTGTCTTATCGAACAAAATACGCTAAATGTTAATTTTAGTTTTGTGTTGTAAATGGTTTTAAATTTATCAAACACGTCTTTTCTCATACCAAAATGCCGTTATTATGTTATTACGCTAAAAAGTACAGTATTAATGTTTTGCTTCATGAAAGTATTTCTTACTTATGGCATAGCAGGAGGCCATGTCCTTGGAGTATTTTGTGTAAGTTCGATCTTCTAAGCATTTAGTTTCAAAAACATCGGAGTTTATTCCATAGGAAAAGAATCCTTCATTGCAGCTGTATCGTATAATTTTTCCAACACTTGGGTTGTTTGGACCAGAATGCTTTCCATTTAACATGGTAGGGGGCGTACCGCACGCTAAAAGTTTATAAAAATGAATTTTTATTCGAAAGTTTCATTATATTTATAGTTAATATTTCAAGAGATACTTTTTATATAAAAGTGCTTGTATGCATAGGCATTAACAATCATTTCAGACTAGGGGTTGCCGAGGTCCGCCGCGCTAAAATTATTTCTGGTTAGCTTTGTACTTTTTAGCTTGAAACCAACAATACAAATAAAGTTAAGGTTTTTAAACAGGAAACTTGAAAAAAATAATTTATTTTAATCAATAATTGTAAAATGATTATTCCATCACAGTTTAGATTTTAAAAATAAAACTAGTAGATTTTTCTTCATTACACGGCTTGCAAAGAATTACTTTTTACAAATCTTATCCGTAAAGGACTATTTTTGTTAATCTATTCAGCTGCTTAAAGAAATTGCCCACCCTTACTGTAGAAGATGATTTAAGATCAAAAAACATCCTTTTAATGTAAAAATCCTTACGTGTACAAAAAAAGCTCAAAAGAAAAAAAATCTAAGCTTAATACTATTTTCATTCTAAAGTAAAATACTTTTTATCTAGCTTACCAAACGATAACGCTTTAATTCAAACCTTTTAAACAAGAAACCGGTTTGCTTTGAAGGGTGGGATTTAACGCGTTGTGCGTGCATTTTCTTACAAGGACGTCTGTTTGCACGGCAAAGCCATCAACACAAGTTGCAGTCCACTCTGCTTCGTCTTCCACACGATCCGGACCACTACGGTGGACATAATACGGAACTGGACAACCTTAATTTTACACATTTAGAGTTATATAAAAGTTCACAACTTACTTTCAGTTGCGATATTAAAATCAACAGTTTAAACTGCAGTACACTGTACAGTGATTTAAAGCTTTCTTTACTAAGACCTGATTAAGTTTATTGATTAAACTTAATTTGTTTTCAAACAACTATATTACGAATGTATACATTTTACCTTAGTGTATTTTTAGAAATATAACATAGCTCTTGAGTTTAAAAAAGTTTCGTATATAAAACAATCAATATGGTATTCCGATTTAAGTTTTTTGTTCTTAAATAAAAATTTTTATACACTACAACAAAATCTGTTTTAAATAAAAAGTTGCAAAAAAATGATAAAACAAAAGAAAATAGACAAAAATTAGTTTTTTTAGATTATTTTCTTGTTTTCTTCAAAAACTTTTTTAGTTCCTTCATAAACTTATTTGACATCTCTCCTGACAGCAGCAGCTTAAACAATACATTTTAACTCATTAATGTATATCCTTAATGACTTTAAAAAGTATTTCTGGCTTCAAGCAATCTATTAGACTCGTGCTATTTGGGTAATGTTGGTTATCTACATGAGCTTGTCGCGTAATCTTTTAAAGAGAAAGTAACACATTTATGTTTTCTATATTGTAATAGCTATACTTACCAACCTATATAATAAAACTAAAACGAAAAAAATATATAATAAGTAACTATAAATAGTCTTTGCATTCGAGAAAGATTTTTAATTTTCAATATAAGGTACTCAATGGGAAAAGGAATTATTACTCAGTACCTGCATTGTACAAAAAAATTTCTGTAAAACTTATAAAAGTTTTTCTGTAAGTATTTTGTTGTTTGCTTACTATGCTCATCATCCGTTATACTTTTATTATTGAACAATGATTTAAAAATCTAGTAAATTTAAGTTAACATAAATGTAACAGAAAGTTGTTTAGATTTCCGTAATAAAAGGATTTTTGTTTTCATTTTCGAACTTTTAGATTTCCATTATAATAAAGACGTTCCTTTTAGCAAATAAAAAGTCAAAAAGAGGCCTTTTTAAATTTTTTAGATACTATAAAAAAGAATATAAGTAGTTATTTAACTTAGAAAGTTTCTTCTTTAAAACGACTAGTTGATTATAAATATTCACCGGTATTTCAGTCAAAAATGTTAAACTAACCCGTCAGGCACTGAGCAGGACTTATCTCAAAGTCGGGTACTAGTTTGAAATTTAAGCAGTTTCTCACAACGTCTTTTGTTTGAAGATAGTAACCGGGATTACAAGCAAGTGTTAAGTTTTCACCGTTGTATGTTTTGTTTTCTCGAGTCAAGTAATACTCAAACGTTGGCTGTTCGCAATCTATAAATTTTTTGATTTCGTTTGTACACTGTGTAAAATGACTAAAAGTTCTATAAAACAAGTCTACATTTGAGTATTTAAAAGCATGTTAAATACTTTAATGATAAAGTTTAATTCAGTAAATAAAAATTCGTTGTTTCTTCTGAAATACTTATCAGTTTAAAAGCTGTAAAAAGTTCATTTCAATATAAACATACAACTTTAAAAACTGTTTTAACAAGAAAGTATAAAATCTCACATAATCGTATATCCAAAACGTATAAAAAGCCTACAGTTGACAATCCAGTGATCAAAAGCAAAGTGCAAACAAATAAAGCGGTGTTGTTGAACGAAATTCTTTTTATGAATGTTTTGCTTTTCACCTCGGCATAGTCTTCCGAACTTGTTGATCCGGTTGAGTCTTCACTGGTCGAAGAAGTGCCACTCATTATAGTTTTAAGTTTCTGATGAACTCATACTATCTGCTATTTTTATGCAGAATAATGTTAAACTTTCTGAAGATTAAATTTTTGAAGAATTAACCATGACAACCGTTTTTACTTCAAAAAATTATTGAATCATTGGTTTACAATTTGTGTTATAAACTTAAAAACGAAAAAATTCAATGACTTATGTTTAAAGTTGTAAATCAAGTTTAGGGTTGCAAGAAATAAGCTTCAATATTAAACTTTGTTTAAAGTACATGACTTATTTTAGATAGTAACCTTAGTTTCATAGTAATAAGTTTCTTAACATGCTTTCAACTGTTTCCAGCAACCAAATGTTTTACTCAAAACTATGAAAATAGCAAACTTGAATCTTAAAAGCAAATGTAAGGATTAGTAGTTTAATATACCCAGTTTTTCTTCATTTGTAGATATAAACTTATTTGACCAAACAAAAAATATACAAATTATGTTCATTATTGTAAATTAGTGATCTACTGTATCCACTAATTAGGATCAGCCCAGATCTGGTTCCGGTTCGTGAAACTTTTAAGCTTTATTTAGTGTTAATAGAGATTAAACATTGAAAAATCAATTATTATAATGCCACTTGTTTAGTTGAAAGTTTTCTAGTCATATATCTGTTTAAAAAAGAAACACAATGTTTCTATTAAGCTATTTTATTTTAAGCACTAAAAAAAAAATAAAAGGCATAAAAACAAAAAAAAATATCTATACGAAATATCAGTTTAAATTTTAAGATATGATTTCAAGCTAGCTATACGATTGAACTAGAATTTTGTACTCTGTATGAAAGAAAAATAAATTAAGTGTTAAAATAGTTAAAACAAAAATAAACTTTAATTGTTTACTTTTTATAAAAGCTTAAATTAAACTTTAATGTACAAAAGTTTGAATTAAAAGATGAAGACTAACTTTTTTTACCATCCTGTTTAGACACTCAAAAGTGAGTAACTTAGTAAATAACATTTACTCATAGCCATGCTGTTAAATTTAAAAAAAGATCAGCTTTTAAAACATGTGATGAAGAAATAAAAGTTTCACGCTGGTCTTTAGAGGCAATCGATTTTTTTTTTCTCTTACAAGTTACCAGCTTTAGAAAATAATATTTCAGATTAAATAGAAGATGGAGTCGCCGCAAATTACTTCCTGGCAAGAGGTGGGTATCTTTTCTTGTTTGACTTCCATCAAGATAAGCCTTCAGTTTCTTTAAACTGTTAAAGTAAATCTTCTTCAGCAAAACAAACTTTAATTTCGGTCTTAGTCTTTGATCAAGTGAACCGTGTTGCCTGAAAACGAAATGTATGCACAAATACTTTAGCTTGCATACAATTTGCTGCACAGCAGTTTTTACATTCTTAGCAACGACAAAAATATAAATAGCAAAATTTGCCCGTGTTCTTTTAGGTTAGGTATGAGCTTTGACATATTATTTAGTTTTCACAAGTTTCTATCACATTAAAAACTTACTAAACTATATTAGGTAAAAAATAAAAGCAAATACAACTTTAACCCCAATTATAGTTCTGGAAAGTATTGCGAAAAATATCCTATGTCCAAAATAACAACAAAGGTAAAAATATATATTTTAAACTTAAAATAACGATACCCTACTAATATTTTAAATGTTTTAGTCATTATATTTGGGGTTACAAATGTACGTGTTTGCGGGCCCATCATTCTGAAGTTCCTTACTTGCGACGAACTTTAGCTTGAAAATAGTTTGTTCTTAAAGCATATTTGAGCTTTTCGATAGTTAGTATTTTGAAACATACTCTTGGTTTGATTTTTAACACACAAAAGTCCCTATTAACTTTTAACTCAATGTAATTTTGCTTTAAAAATGTTGTTTTTTAATTACGTTAACTTCATGGCTACTTTTTTTAAACAAATTCGGGCACATAAAAGACTTCAACTACCTTGAAAGATCACTGGTCTAATTGAAATAGTGCATGAAAAGTTTTTGAAAGATCAACTTAAGACTTATTTAAAATAAAAATGAAAACATTATAGTCAATTAAAAAGTATAATAATTATTATTTTTTATATGTTAAATATAACAAAAACATATGCGAAACTTTTGAGACTAAGCCTTGACTTTCTAATGTCGTGGGAGAGGGTCAAGTTCGTATTGATCGTATTCAAAACAAACTTACCAGCTGTCTTGCCGAGTTGACAATGTGTGTTGCACGGCCAAGGGACGATGCTGGCTTAACTGATCAATCTATCAATAAATATACAGCTTTTCGGAAACTTTGATATCAAATTAACACCATGGTTAATTAAATACATTCATTAATTTCATTACTTAAATTGTAAGAACGATTTTATTCATAAGATAACATATGAAATTCAAATAACTTGACATAAATTAAAAAAAAAAAAAACAGTGTAACAATCTATTTCAAGCAATTTTTGTAATTAAAGTAAAAACTTCTTTTTGAACTTTTATTTTTAGTTCTTATTTTCTTAAAACTCATATAATTTTTCTATTCTGCAAAAAAAATTTCATAGTTTTTTTAAAGTTATTACTTTTTAACTACCAATTTACTTTCGGTTATGTTAAATAAAAAAACATTGCCAAATACTGCAAAAACGTTCAGAATAAAACAAATGAAAAAATTAAATAAAACACACAACTCTTACCAAGATTATTTAATAAAAATTCATTAGTTGATGTATTAATATGTTTGAACCAAAATACTACCATGCAGAGGTACAGTTATTTTATTCAGTTACCAATAGTTACTCGAGTATAACTTAGGGTATTTAAAAAAAAAGAGAATCCAGGCCATCAAGGGCATATAATAAGTTAATTAGCGCAAAAGTAAAAAGGTCACTAACTTGTAAAGGGCAATGTTAAATAAAGGGATACTTTTACAATTTGTTAAATAGGTTTATGATTGAAATACTTTTGCTAAACCCTGCTATTAATTTATTAACTGTGTTCATAAGAAATTAAATTTATATACTTGTTTTACAAAACCAAGAGTTAAAAAATATTTTAGAGTTTAAAAAGAAGCACATACTGTGTATGATATGCACCATATAAGATTACTTTTTACTCTTGTGTTTTTGTTATTTTAGTATTTTTCAAAATATTTTTAAAAGTAGTACTTTTTGTAATTTAACTCACATTTCAATGTTAAACAGACTACCTCAGGGTATAGAATCTTGTGAGGGGGTTGAACAATTTCGTTTAAAGCTAATTAAATCACTTTTTTTAATATTATATTCGAGTAACTATTGGTAATTGAATAAAATAGCTGTACCTCTGCATGGTAATATTTTAGTTCAGCTACATTAATACATCGACTATTGAATTTTTATTCATTAATCTTTGTAAGAGTTGTGTGTTTAATTTCATTTTTACATTTGTTTTATCCTGAAACTTTTTGCAGTATTTGGCAATTTTTTTTCATTTAGCTTAACCGAAAGTAAATTGATAATTGAAAAGTAAAAACTTTAGAGAAAACTGTGAAGTTTTTTTTTTTAGCAGATTTAAAAAGTTAAATGAATTTTAAGAAAATAAGAACTAAAAACAAAAGTTCAAAAAGAAGTTTTTACTTACATTATAAAAATTGCTTTAAATAGATTGTTACACTGCTATTTTTTTTAACTTATGTCAAGTTATTTTAATTTCATAAGTTTTCTTATGAACAAAATAGTTCTTACAACTAAAGTAATGAAATTAATGAATGTATTTAATTAACCATGGTGTTAATTTGATATCAAAGTTTCCGAAAAGCTGTATATTTATTGATAGATTGATCAGTTTAGCCAGCATCGTCCCTTGGCCGTGCAACACACATTGTCAACTCGGCAAGACAGCTGGTAAGTTTGTTTTGAATACGATCAATACGAACTTGACCTTCTCCCACGACATTAGAAAGTCAAGGCTTAGTCTCTTAAAGTTTTGCATATGTTTTTGTTATATTTAACATATAAAAAATAATAATTATTATATTTTTTAATTGACTATAATGTTTTCAATTTTATTTTAAATAAGTCTTAAGTTGATCTTTCAAAAACTTTTCATGCACTATTTCCATTAGACCAGTGATCTTTCAAGGTAGTTGAAATATGTCCACTCAAACAAAATAATTATGTGTACCCCTAGCTAAAAACTTCCAAAAAGTGTAGCTTTTTTTTTAATATACCTGTATTCGAAAAACCATCAAATATGATTGAAACCCTTTTTTGCTATTATGTATCAGAACCTTCAGAATATCTAGTGTAAGTTTCAAAAAACTTGCCAGAATCTCTATCGAAAGTTTTAAAATAATATCCGTGCACCCAAAAATAATTTTTTTGTTCACTAGTGTGCACGAGTGCATCCCGTAAAGACATATATAGCACGGGTCGGCAAACTGCGGTTCGCCAAAGAAAAACTTTTTGGTTCTTTGAATTAAAAGCAACAGCTAATGCTTTAAATGAAGTTTAAGATTTTTTATAACAAATATCAAAGAGTCTGTTATTTATACGTTTGTGAGTAAGCTGTGATGCCTATCATATGTTTACTTTATTATATGTTTGTCGTTATATAGATAAACTAAAATATTTGAATTTAATTTAATTCTAAAGTAAAGATTTTAAATAGTTGCCAAAAAAGAACTCTTTTATAGTAAATCTAGCCCATTGCTTCCAAAAGACTGCTGACCAATATTTATATATATATCTTTTTCTGTAGCTAGTCGAAATGCAAAAGTGTTTGATTTAAGTTCCAAGCTGGTACAACTTTAGTATTTCAGCACAAATTTTGTTTTATATTTGCATAAAAAACTTTTTTATATTATTTTCTAGTGTTCTGTGTTGGTTTAAATTGTATAATTTTATTAAATCTTAGAATGAGTCGCTTTCAAACTTGCAAAAAAATAAAAACTAACTTTAACTTGAAACTATAGATTTTACATTTATTAAAAAAAAATTAAAGTTGTATATGTAGAACTGAGCTGTTCACTAAACTTTTTTATCCTTGTTTTTGTCAAATAACAAAAAAAGGGAAATTTATATGAGTAGCTGTAGTTTACATGACTTCTAAAGGAATTCTTAATAATTCTTGTTGTCAGACTAGTTTTAGATTCCAATGATATTAATGCTGACAGTAATTTCACTCAAAACACATAAATTTTCATTTATCGTATGGTTTGGGTAATGTTTTTAGCCCTTGGGTTATAATCAAATAAACAAGTTTTTTATGTGCCCGAATTTGTTTAATAAAAGTAGCCATGAAGTTAACGTAATTAAAAAACAATATTTTTAAAGCAAAATTACAATGAGTTAAAAGTTAATAGGAACTTTTGTGTGTTAAAAATCAAACCAAGAGTATGTTTCAAAATACTAATTATCGAAAAGCTCAATTTTTTTGTTAAGAACAAACTATTTTCAAGCTTAAGTTCGTCGCAGGTTAGGAATTTTAGAACGATTGGCCCACAAACACGTACATTTGTAACCCCAAATATAATGACTAAAACATTTAAAATATTAGTAGGGTAATCGTTATTTTAAGTTTAAAATATATATTTTTACCTTTGTTGTTATTTAGGACATAGGATATTTTTCGCAATACTTTCGAGAACTATAATTGGGGTTAAAGTTGTATTTGCTTTTATTTTTTACATAATATAGTTTAGTAAGGTTTTTAATGTGATAGAAACTTGTGAAAACTAAATAATATGTCATAGCTCATACCTAACCTAAAAGAACTCGGGAAAATCTTGCTATTTATATTTTTGTTGTGCTAAGAATGTAAAAACTGATGTGCAGCAAATTGTATGCAAACTAAAGTATTTATGCATAGGTTTCATTTTCAGGCAACACGGTTCAGTTGATCTAAGATTAAGACAGAAATTAAAGTTTATTTTGCTGAAGAAGATTTACTTTAACAATTTAAAGAAACTGAAGGCTTATCTTGATGGAAGTCAAACAATAAAATATACCCACCTCTCGCCAAGTTTGCAAGGAAGTATCTTTCGGCGACTCCATCTTCTACTTATTCTGAAAGATTATTTTCTGAAGCTGGTAACTTGTAAGAGAAAAAAATCGATTGCTTTTAAAGACCAGCGTGAAACTTTTATTTCTTCATCACATTATTTAAAAACATTTTTTTTTAACTTGATAGCATGGCTTTGAGTAAATGCTATTTACTAAGTTACTCACTTTTTCAGCTAAGTATCTAAACAGTTTGGTAAAAAAGTTAATCTTCATATTTTAATTTAAACATTTGTGTATTTATGATCAATTTAGGCTTTTCTTAAAAGTAAATAATTAAAATCTATTATTGTTTTAAGCGTTTTAACATTTAATTTATTTTTCTTTCAAATGATACAAGGTACAAAATTATAGTTCAATCGTATTACTAGCTTGAAATTATATCTTAAAATTTAGACTAAGATTTCTTATAGATACATTTTTTTTAATGCTGTTTATTTTTTTAGTGCTTATAATAAAGTAGCTAAATAGAAACATTGTTTTTTCTACATTAAACAGATATATGACTAGAAAACTTTCAACTAAACAAGTGGTATTATAATAATTAATTTTTCAATGTTTCATCTCTATTAACACTAAATAAAGCTTAAAAGTTTCACAAACCGGAACCAGATCTAGACTGATCCTCATAAGTGGATACAGTAGATCACTAATTTACAAAATGAACATAATTTGTATATGTTTTGTTTGGCTCAAATAAGTTATATTTGTTTATATCTACAAATGAAGAATAAAAATTGGTTTATGTTTTGAACTACTAATCCTACATTTGCTTTTAAGATTCAAGTTTGCTATTTTCATAGTTTTGAGTAAAACTTTTAGTTGCTGGAAACAGTTGAAAGGCACGTTAAGTAACTTATTACTATGAAACTAAGTTTACTATCTAAAATCAGTCATATACTTAAAACAAAGTTTAAATATTGAAGTTTATTTCTAGCAACCCTAAACTTGATTTACAACTTTAAACATTAGTCATTGAATTTTTTCGTTTTCAAGTTTATAAGACAAACTGTAAACCAGTTTAAATTTGCATAAGTTGTTCAATAATTTTTTGAAATAAAAACGGTTGTCATGGTTAATTCTTCAAAAACTTAATCTTCAGAAAGTTTAACATTATTCTGCATAAAAATAGCAGATAGTATGAGTTTATCAGAAAATGAAACTAAAATGAGTGGCACTTCTTCGACGAGTGAAGACTCAACCGGATCAACAAGTTCGGAAGACTATGCTGAAGTGAAAAGCAAAACATTCATAAAAAGAATCTTGTTCAACACCACCGCTTTATTTGTTTGCACCTTGCTTTTGATCTCTGGCTTGTCAACTGGAGGCTTTTTATACGTTTTGGATAACGCATGTGAGACTTTATATTTTCTTGTTAGAACAATTTTTAAAGTTGTATGTTTATATTAAAATGAACTTTTTAAAACTTTTAAACTAAGAAGTATTTCAGAAGAAAAAACGACTTTTTATTTAGTGAATTAAACTTTATCATTAAAGTATTTAACATACTTTTTAAATGTGCAAATTTTGACTTATTTTATAGAACTTTTAGTCATCTTAAAACAATGTACAAACGCAATCAAAAACTTTATAGATTGCGAACAGCCAAAATTTGAGTATTACTTGACTCGAGAAAACAAAACATACAACGGTGAAAACTTAACACTTGCTTGTAATCCCGGTTACTATCTTCAAACAAAAGACGTTGTGAGAAACTGCTTAAATTTCAAGCTAGTACCCGACTTTGAGATAAGTCCTGCTCAGTGCCTGACGGGTTAGTTTAACATTTTTGACTGAAATACCGGTGAATATTTATGATCAACTAGTTGTTTTAAAGAAGAAACTCTTTTAAGTTAAATAACTATTTATATACTTTTTTATAGTATCTAAAAAAGTTAAAAAGGCGCCTTCTTGAGTACGAAATGATGGTAGCGTTTCTTATTTATTTGAAATCTAAAGTGAAATAAAATAATGTATTTTATTAAGAATCTTTTGGAACTTCTTTATTAATGCTGCCAATGCGCAAATTCGGGTCTTCAGCCATAAGAGTCAAGCTCCATATAAGAACACATTATCGAAAAATACGTTTAAAGATTTATACTAGCGCGACCTTAAGAGTTTAAATGTGGGTTGTAAGCTTGCAAATGAAGGTGATATATGACAATCTTATTTAAATGCAAAAAAATCAAAAGGATACTTTTAAAAATTCGACCAGTAAAAAATCTAAAAAAATATTTTTTGTCTATTTTCTTTGTTTTATCATTTTTTTTAACTTTTTTTTTGTAACAATTTATGTTTTAGTGTATAAACATTTTTATTTGAAAGCAAAATTTTCAAATCAGATTACCATTTTGTTTTTTTTATTTACAAAGCTTAACGCAAGAGTTATGTTGTTTTTCCAAACATATTTCAAACCTAAAAACAAACTAAGGTAAAATGTATAACATTCGTAATATAGTTGATTGAAAACAAATTAAGTTTAATCAATAAACTCAATCTGGTCTTAATGAAGAAAGCTTTAAATCACTGTACAGTGTACTGCAGTTTAAACTGTTGATTTTAATATCGCAACTGAAAATAAGTTGTGAACTTTTATATAACTCTAAATGTGTAAAATTAAGGTTGTCCAGTTCCGTATTATGTCCACCGTAGTGGTCCGGATCGTGTGGAAGATGAAGCAGAGTGGACTGCAACTTGTGTTGATGGCTTTGCCGTGCAAACAGACGTCCTTGTAAGAAAATGCACGCACAACGCGTTAAATCCCACCCTTCTAAGCAAACCGGTTTCTTGTTTAAAAGGTTTGAATTAAAGAGTTATCGTTTGGTAAGCTAGATAAAAAGTATTTTACTTCAGAATGAAAATAGTATTAAGCTTAGATTTTTTTTTCTTTTGAGCTTTTTTCGTACACGTAAAGAATTTTACATTAAAAGTTTTTAAATGTTAAAATATCGTCTACAGTAAGGGTGGGCAATTTCTTTAATTAGCTGACTAGATTAACAAAAATAGTCCTTTACGAATCAGATTTGTAAAAAGTAAATCTTTACAAGCCGTGTAATGAAGAAAAATCTACTAGTTTTATTTTTAAAAACTAAACTGTAATGGAATGATCATTTTACAAATATTTGTATAATTTTTTTTTTCAAATTTCCTGTTTAAAAACCTTAACTTTATTTGTTTTGTTGGTTTCAAGCTAAAAAGTACAAAGCTGACCAGAAATCATTATTTAGCGCTGCAGACCTCGGCAACCCCTATTCTGAACTGATATTTAATGCCTATCCATATAAGCACTTTTATATAAAAAACATCTCTTGAAATATTAACTATAAAAAAAATGAAACTTTCGAATAAAAATACATTTTTATTAACTTTTAGCGTGCGGTACGCCCCCTACCATGTTAAATGGAAAGCATTCTGGTCCAAACAACCCAAGTGTTGGAAAAATCATACGATACAGCTGCAATGAAGGATTCTTTTCCTATGGAATAAACTCCGATGTATTTGAAACTAAATGCTTAGAAGATCGAACTTACACAAAATACTCCAAGGACATGGCCTCCTGCTATGCTATAAGTAAGAAATACTTTCATGAAGCAAAATATTAATACTATACTTTTTAGTTTAATAACATAATAACGGCACTATGGTATGATAAAAGACGTGTTTGATAAATAAAAAACCATTTACAACTAGTGATGTACCGGACCCGGATCCAGATTTTTTTTTCAAATTAAGATCCGGCCGGAACCGGACCCGGATATTTTTTTCAAATCAAGATCCGGCCGGATCCGGATATCAGACAAAAATGGCAATATCCGGCCGTATCCGGACCCGGATAGTGAGTCCACTTTCAAACTAGCAGGGTTACCACTGTTTAAGTCAAAAAATACTAGCAAGAGTCAGGGTTCGAACCAAAATTTCAGATAATAAATATAGGGAAAAAAAATAAAAATCTAGGGAAAATTATCAAAAAAATAAGTCTAAAGTAAAAGAAAATTGCAGTATTTTAGTTTTATTCTAGTATTTGAACTTTGCTTTTTTTAACTTGAAACTCTAAAATATAAATATACTTTATAAAAAAAATTATGTTATATTATGAATACATATCATAAAAATTCGTCCAGCTCTAAAAAAAAAGTAAAATCCAAAGAATTCTAGGGAAATTCATGATTTTTTCAATTTTATTTAGGAAAAATTAAGGTTTTTTTTTGAAAATTGTAAAAATTTAGGGATATCTAGAGAAATCTAGGGATATGGAAACCCTGCAAAGTGAGTACAAACTAGCCTGAGTCAAAATGAGGTTTTTGAAATCTGAAAAAAATAATGTAATTTAATAATAAGTAGAACAGCTAGCCACAAGGTTGACCAATTTTAGGTAATATTTACAATTAACAATCTGAAATCAAGTTCTTGAACAAAATTGTCTAGAAAATCACAAAATATTGAAAACTGGATCAGCTCAAACTCATTCAAAATCTAAAAGAAAACTAACCTGAGTTTTTCAAAAAATCTTAAAACTAGCCTTAGTTTTTTTAAAATACAAAACTAGCCTGAGGCAGCCTAAGGTTCTCATAATTTCCCAAAAATTTTCAAACTAGCAGGGTTGCCACTGTTTAAGTCAAAAAAAAACTAGCTAGAGTGAGTATAAACTAGCCTGAGTCAGAATGAGGTTTTTAAAAACTGAAAAATTTACTTTAATCTAATAATCAGTAGAACAGCTAGCCATAAGGTTGACAACTTGGTAGTAGAATTGTAAAATTTTACATTATAGGTAAAGAGTTGCATTTCTGAAATGTTTATTTCATAGTTTAAATGTAAACAAATGTAAATTAGTCACGTGTACAAAATGAGCCAATCGCGGTAGGTGTTTAGTTTTAACTGACATAAATGACTCTTTTAAATTTACACAGGGTTTTGTAAAAAATACTTTTTTGTATGCTCTTTTTTACTAACTAGATCCAAATCGGCCGGATCTCTGATAGGATCCAGCCGGACCCGGATCCGGACTTTTTTTTTAATTAGGATCCGGCCGGAACCGGATCCGGACTTTTTTTTCAAATTAAAATCCGGCCGGAACCGGGTCCGAATTTTTTTTTTCAAATTAGGATCCGGCCGGAACCGGACCCGGATATTTTTTTCAAATCAAGATCCGGCCGGATCCGGATATCAGACAAAAATGGCAATATCCGGCCGGATCCGGACCCGTATAGTGAGTCCGGTACAACACTATTTACAACACAAAACTAAAATTAACTTTTAGCGTATTTTGTTCGATAAGACAGTAAGTAGAAATAGCAACGTATGCTTTTTATTTCTATTTAGTTTTTTTAAAAGTTACCAAAATCAGCCTGTTTCAGAGTGTAAAACCCCGCCTGCAATAACCAATGGAACCTACAATGAAACCTTGACAGAATACTATCTCGAAGGTCAACTGTTAAACGGTTTTTATTGCGATCCGGGCTTTCTAAATTTTCCTTTGAGTGGTTTCATTGAATGCGGTCCTAACGGATGGCTTGAAAACGGAACTTGTAAAATCGGTATATCATAGTATTTGACCGTTTTTCTTTAAAAAATTATACATTTTAATGATCAATGATGAACTAAGCGAATTTAGTTAAAGTATTTTAACATTAATGAAGTTAGTTATTATTTTACAAGTATGCTGGCCACCTCCAGCAATAACCAATGGAAGACACTTGGAAACTGACAACGGAAACCGGCCTTTTCCGGGTACTACCGTCAAGTACGTTTGTAACGAAGGATTCAATGCTTACGGTGAAAACTCTGAAAACTTGGAGACGGTGTGCTTGGAAGACCGAAGCTACACTTTGCATGCGGAACAACTGGCTACGTGCGCTCGCATTGGTAAGTTTGTTTTTCCAAGTATAAAAATTGCTTATCTTAAAGTATCGTTTGATTTCAAATAAAATTAAGTAAGAAGACCGGCTGTTTCTAAAACAGGTCTGTTTTAAATCGATACTTGTTAAACTATAGTTTTTTTTTTAACTAATTTTAACTATTTCTATTTAAGTTATTAGGAAAGTTGACACTATTTTTGAGCAATTGAAATTATTTTTCTGCCTACAGCATGTTTAACACCAGGACAACTAAGAAACGGAATTTTCAAAGAAGTTCTGAGGAAAAATTACGTTGAAAACGAAACGGTTTCTTTCGTCTGCTCTGAATTCGATTTTTTTCTCGCTGAACCTAGAGATCCGAAAAGTTCTGATGATCGGGACGGAATGATAACTTGCGGGAAAGATGGTTGGCTTGCCCCGCATACCTGCATTCAAGGTAGCATATATTCTTGTCAACATCTAGTGTACAACATAATTTAAATTTGAATTTGTGAGGGTAGTTGCTGTGCTTTGTGTTAAGGTTCTTAACTTTTCTTGCGCAAACAGCAACGCCAGTGATGTTCGTCTTGGCTTTAATTGTCTAACACTTTTTAAAACTACTTTTTTGTGAAACATTAAATACGAGCTACTAACAATTTAATGGGCTGTTATAAGATTTTGTGAAAAGCTGTGTAGTACTAAAAACAAACAAAATATAATGTGAGATTAGGAGGATGTTTTAATTAGTACTGATTGTTTGATAATTTTTATTTGTAATTAGTTTGTAAGTTTAATCTATTCAACTACGAATTTATCAATTCGTTTTAAACATATGTAAAAAGTTTAAAATTAAAACGTATAGCTTTTCTTATCCAATAGCTCAGCCCAACAGAGTGGTTGATAGATCACCATTAGGGTGGTATCTAATGATCAGCTGTTAGATTCGTTTAAACTATTTATATGAGTAAGATATAGTATTTTTCTAGTAAGTTAGCACGAGTAAACGTCATAATTTAAATAAATTTAGTC
The DNA here is from genome assembly GCF_965202585.1 of Thalia democratica. Lineage (NCBI taxonomy): Eukaryota > Metazoa > Chordata > Thaliacea > Salpida > Salpidae > Thalia > Thalia democratica. The sequence goes on from NC_139169.1 coordinate 18,990,353, forward strand.
TTTAAAAGCTTTTGTTGCTTTTTTGAAAATAGTTTGGTTTGTTTGTAGCTTATATTTGTTATAATGTCTTGTAACTAATGTTTTAAAGCTTTTATCTTGTAGCTTGCTGGCAACCTCCAGTGATAACCAATGGAAGACATTTGGAAACTGAGAACGGAAACCGTCCTTTTCCGGGTACTACCGTCAAGTACGTTTGTAACGAAGGATTCTTTCCATTCGGTGAAAACTCTGAAAACTTGGAGACGGTTTGCTTGGAAGACCGAAGCTACACTTTGCAAGCGGAACAACTGGCTACGTGCGCTCGCATTGGTAAGTTTGTTTTTACCAAGTATAAAAATTGCTTTTCTCAAAATATACACTGAAGCGCATCCTTGGAGGTAATATTATAAACTTAAACTAAGTAAGAAAAAAGATTGTTTTCAAAACAGGTCTGTACTGAATCAATATTTGTTAAAGTGTTTTATTATCAATAACTTTTAATTGTTTCAATTTAGATTTGTTAAACACTTGCATTTTTTAGTAGTGCCTCTTATGAATAAAAAATCGTTATTAACATGTCGTTCAAAATCTTTAATTTTGAAACCTTTTTTTTAGATTTAAACTATTTAAAAGGTTAGGAAACACTGCATTAACTTTTCTTTACATAAAAAAGGAGTAGAATAATTATTGTTTATATATAGCAATTAAAATAAGGACAAAACAAGTCAAAAATAAAGATTATCATAACAGAAGGACGATTAGAGAGACTTAAATATTTAAAATGTGATAATATCATTACTTTTTCACAGCATGTGTAAAACCACGAGAACTAACAAAAGGATATTATAAAAAAAAACTGAGGCAAAATTACGTTGAACTCGAAACAGTTTCTTTCGTCTGCAACAAATTTTTTCGTGCTGAACCTAGAGATCCGAAAAGTTCTAATGTTCGACACGGACTGATAACATGCGGGAGAGACGGTTGGCTTGCTCCGCATGAATGCCGACCAAGTAACATAAATACTTTTTAATATTTAGTGTAGAATGTAGTTTAACTTGTGAGAACAGTTGCTGTGTGCTTATTTTACTTTTCTTGCGCAGACAGCACTGCCAGTGATGGTCGTCTTGAATTTGTTTTTCAAGTATACTTTTTTAAACACTAGCTTTAAAGAATTGAATGGATTGTTATGAAATTTAGTAAAAAAGCTGTGTAGTACTGAAAACAAACAAAATATTATGTATCAGTCTAAGACTCTAAGAGTAAATTTTAATTAGTATTTTTTTATTTTAGATACTATTAAATATAGTTAGTTTGTGAAGTTTAAGCTAATCAACTATAAAGTATCAGTTGATACTAAGATAATGATTTTCTTTTTAATTAAAACGTATACCTGTTCTTATACAATAACACAGTCCAACAGAGTTGTAAATAAATTAGCACAAGACTAAATTAATGACCAGCCGTTAGATTTGTATAAACTGTTTATATAAGTATGATATAGTAATTGTTTTATTAAATTTGCAAGGGTAATTTTTCAAATTTCAAATACTTTTTTTTTAAATTTTGTTACTTTATTTGAGCTGACTTCTCTTTTTTTTTAATATGTTGTATATAGGAATATAAGTGACCAGTAGTTGTACAAAAAACTTACAAATTTAATAAAAGTAAATATATATCAAGCCATCTTAATCAGTAGAGTACAAAGCTAACAATAGTTAACATTTTACAAACTTATATAGTAAGCAAGTTATCATAAAGTAATCAAAAGATTAGAAAAAATAAACAAAATCAGTTAGTAGCAATTAATATCATTTAAGTTTACTTACATCATAGATAATCTACAGTAAAACTTTACATCAATATGACGACAATAACCCGTATAAAATATTAATAATAAAAAGGAACGAAATATTATTTTTTGCTTACATAAAACAGGTTTACTTTTTTGAATACAAATGGTTTTTAGTTTAATGAAATAAAAAATATTACGCGGTCCTTAGAACACATTTTTTAGTATTTGTGTTTTTGTTTTCAACAAACTTAACTTTTAAGAAAATAATAAAAATCAACATTTTGGTATAAGTTTTGAAAATAGTTACCAATAAAAGATTCTTTTATTTATAATTTTTTTTAAATTTATTAGGCTTTATTTTTTGTTGTATAGAAGATACATCATCTTCTAATATTTACTTAACTAATTCAATAATAGCTTAGTAAAAACATTTTGTATAAGTTAGGGAGTGATACAACTATTTTAATTTACTAGTTTAGTGTAATAATTTTTCTTTAGTTTTCAAACTCTTGTTTTTTTATATTTTCTAATACTTATTGACGTATTTTAAAGTTTGTTCAAGTCGTAATTAGTTTAATATTTTCGAATAACAACAAAAAAATGTCTAAACATTTAGTTTAAAGTATTAAATTAATGCGTTTAGTTAAATCGTTTTCGGTTTTAGCTAACTTACTTTTCAAAAAAAATTTTTTTTTGTAGAAATCTCAGTAAATAGTACTTCTAAAAATTATTTAATTTTAATTGCTATTACTTAAAAACCATCTTCTAAACTACAGATCCAACCCATTGTAAGGACATACAAGACGCTAACCCAAACAAATATCATCGTTCGCAACCATATCAAATTTTTATTGGTGGAAAAGAAGTAACAGCTTATTGTGATATGGAAACTGATGGTGGCGGGTGGACTGTTAGTTTGTTTGTTATTATTTATTTAATGATGAAGTTGTTATGTCATAATAAAACATAAAATAAATCTAACCCACAGTGTAAAATACGAACAAATTTTTGTGAAAATTAGAAAAAAGTTAACAAATATCGTTTTCATTATAGTTAATTTTTATAGCAAACATACAACTTTAATGTCTTTTCATAAATTTTTGGCTTTTCATAAATTTTAATTAATATTTTTGTTAAGTAATTTTTTGTAGCATGTTAATACTATTCTATTGTTAAATTGTTTTATTGGTTTATTGTAAAAAAGAAAAAGACAATCAAAATATTATTGAACTTATAATGTTACAAGCTATTAATGACTATTTTTGTTTAAGTTGATATTTGATCAATATTTTAGGTTTTTCAAAGGCGTATAAGTAATTCAGACTTTGCGAAATACTGGTATGATTATCAATGGGGATTCGGAGATAAAAGATTCAATCATTGGCTTGGTAAGAAAAACATTTGCTTAAAATTATTTCATGTAGTTTTTCATTTTAGTATAAGTACTTTTATACTATTTTAGGAGTTTTTGTTTATTATCATCTTATAATTTAACATAATTTTATTATACAATACAAGGTTTTGTGTCTGTATAATACAACTTCTATTAAATGGTTATGTAAGAAGTTTTTGGCAATTTTGAATCTTATAAAGAAAATTCAACTTGTTTATCTTACAAATAATACATTTTATGCTTACTTTCTTTTATTTCACATACATAAAAATATAACAGTAAAGTTTAATAAACGAACAACTGTAAACTGTTTGATGAGGTTTAAGACAGTTCTACTAAACAATCAATAACACATATTTAAAATTATCTAATTAAACGCATCAGGTCTAGAATACGTTAGTGCACTAACTCATATGTTCGATGCTGAACTTCGTGTAGATTTAACAACTGTAGACGATGAATCAGCGTACGCTCATTACAGGTTAAATGTTAATTTTTGTCACAACAACTATTTATTTGATAAAGATTTCACCAGAAACTGTAATTAATACGAATGTTTCAGCCATTTTAAAGTTGCAGACGTCTCAGACAAATATCGACTGAGTGTTTCCGGGTACAAAGGAGGCACTGCAGGTGGGTTAGCTTGTAATGCTCTAGTTTTTTAAAAAGGTATACTTTTGATACACAACTAAAAACACAAGTTAAGGGCATAGAGAAGTCTACATTTATTTTTTACAAAAACTAACATTGGCTCTTGTATGAAAGCTTGTACTATAAACTACTTATAGTAAGTTTTTTTTAGAATATAACATTTTGCTTAGTTTTGAAGATTTAAACGTTTTTGTAAAAAGTATCAAATACAAAAGTTTGAATTTTTAATCTTTTAGGGTCAAATTTCTCCAAAATTTAAAAATTCACAAAAAATCTATTTTCTTTTTTACTTTTAGAGCTAGAAACCTCAACTTTCCAGGACAATTTTTCTAATAGTTAAAAGTTGTTAAATTCTTGGATTTTTAAAGATCAAACAATGAAAGCTTTAGATTAAAAAAATATTATGTAAACAAATATCAAAAATTTCTGCATTCAACCGATTAAAATATTAGTTGTTAACTTACTGTGAAATTTAAAACAAAATTGGTTAAAAATGATAGAGAAGATAGATTTTCAGTGGTATAGTCTCTTTTGGGACAATATATAACCTATTGCGGTCATCGACTCTAATCGCTTCTATCTCAAAAGTTACTTTTCTTAAGTAGCTAAAAAGTTTTTATAGTTCAGATTAACCACTACAAAAAAAGAACAATTTGTAAAAGTTAAGTTAGACCTCTTATGTTCTTTTGTTACATAAAAAAATAAACTGTTTAGAAATTTTTAAAATGACAAAAGGGACTTTGAACTTAGGTGAGCTTTTTTATTCACAAAAATACTACCTGAAGCAGTTTTCAGTTTTAGCAACTTTTACTTTTTAACTCAAACTTTAACTTCCAATGTAATTTTGCAGGCGACTCGCTCACCTTTGTCCACAACGGCATGCAGTTTACCACGCGAGACAACGATAACGATAAGACTGATTTAAATTGCGCAAAACTATTCGGCTTGGGCGGTAACTGGTATAAGCATTGCGCTTTTATGAACGTGAACGCGCAATACACGAATGACCCCAACTGCTATTTCTATTGGACTTCATTTTTGACCAAGACCCAGTGCAGGATCGACGCTTTGCCAAGATCGCGGCTCAAAAAAACGAAAATGATGATAAGGCCAAAAAAATAAAATGGAGCGCTCTTTGAAGCAATAAACTGACGTGATATGTTTTGTCGTACAGCTTTTTTTATAGTTTTGCTAGTATTAGTATGTTAGATGATGATGTATTGTATCATTCGTTTTTTAAGGTATAAAAACGAAATCTTAGTATGGCAGATTTAGTATAGTTTAATTTGTTAATACTATAACATTATTGATAATAAAGTCAAATTAAGTTAGTGACTAAAATTTTTCTACACAAAAAAAATATTAACTTCTTATTAAAAAGATGCCATAAGCTCCTAATCTTACTGTTGTGATTGAACAAAAATCTCTCTTTAAGACTATTGACGTTTTAATTATATATTCTGTTGTTTGTCAAAGTGTAGCTACTGTATTTAAAAAAATACTTGAATGATGCAAAGCTTGTTGACTTTTTTAAAATTAGAATTTCAAAAGATTTATAAACTTTTTGATAAATTACTTCAAATCATGCCTCTTTTAGTTTTACAGAATAAAGTAAACTTTTATTTCAAGCCCAAATTGATGTCAACTAGACTGAGATCATAAATCATTTTGATAAAAACAGTTTTGTCAACCAACCAATAGTTAGATCGATACTTCAAGTTGTATTATTTCTTTATTGAATTATTAAAACAATATAAGGTATTCATCTGATAAATGATTGCAGTTAGACTCTTTATTTGTTGATTAAAAACTACTAGTGGTTTATTATAGCTTATTTTATGGCATTAAGGGTTTTAAACTGTGTTTTTTGATGATTACTACACTTAATATTAGTAACTGTGACCTGCAAACGGATTTTTTTATTCAACGGGATTAGAAGCAATTTGTGATAGAAGAATTGACCCGTTATTCATAAAATTATAATGACGCCTCGTGTAAATAAAAAATTTTAAGTTCAATATTCATAAAATCTTTAAAGTAGAATTTACTTAATTTTAGCCTTAAATTTAGCACAAATCCGTCTATAACGCTTAAAATAAGCTGTTTAGACTATATTTATAATGTAAAGTATTTCCAATCACAAACAACGGGTAAAAAATATATTGATTGTAATCTCAAATTATACAATTGTAAACTTGTAATTTTATAAAGAATATGAAAAATCAAGTTATAACTCTAACAATTTATTGAAATTTCCAAAAGTTGTATAAATTGTGCTTTAGCTTGATTTAACTTAAAAGATTCGAAAAATTTAGCTAAATGGATAGCTGAATAAACTTTTATAGTTCACTAAAGAATGCTTATCTATTTTGAAGTATTGACTGTTTATAGACTTATATACATTGATTTTTTCTCAAACGTAAAATTGTATATGATTACATTTAGAAAAAACAACTTTGTTTAAGTTTAAGTGCTATCTTAAATAAAACAATTAAGTATTACTGTGATAAAGTTTAATTATTCAGGCCTAGTATTAACATGCTTTTTAATTTGATTGCAAGTTAAAAAATCATTGTGGTTTATTAATTGTAAAAATATGGTCAACCTTTAGTGGACTATTAACATCACAAATTAAGAAATACACAAAAACTAAATAGCAACAAAAAATCAAATTTAGAAGCGTGCAGAAATTTGATGCTTCTAATTTACAAAATATTTCTTACATAACAAAATTGTTTATACAAGTAAACAAGTGTTCTTAAACTATAAAAAATAGCGTTTAAAGAGCTTTTAAGTAATGTTGCTGTCATTTTAAAGTATTTTTACACTTTTTAAACTTACCAGCTATTTGTTAAACTGCTAATAGGTGGTTAAAATAAATAATTGAAAGTTAATTATTATAGCATAATTAACAAACCATCTTTTCTATAAGTATCTGTACTCGAACAATTGTTGGTATATTTAACTGACATTATAAAATTCATTAGTTTTTCACAAAATAGTTGGTTTTAGACTTTTTTGCTAAAGTTCTACTTTGTTTTAATTTTTCTACGAGATCTTTAATTTTACATTTTAAAGTTTTGTATATCTTTTTAAAGTCTTTTCTCCATTCTCAGCACATTGTAATGATTTTTTTTAGTCTATTAGGTAAACTTGTAAAATTTCGTTATGGTTTTTAAAGACTTTGTTATCATTCTCAAACTCAGATGTATTTTTCTGTTATAGTATTATACTTTTTTTTGCTGTCATTCTTGTCTTCTAGTAGATTTTTTATTCCTGTTGAAATATTCTTTACTCAATTTTGTTATGAAATTTATTCAATTCCTCATCGAAATTTTGTAACTGACTACATTTTCATCGGTTTTCTTTGTTGTTATTAGTCTTTAAATTTTGTCAAAAATTTACAATAAATAAGCAAACAAAATTTAAGCTAAAAAATTTACACTTTTTAGTTTACAATGTTTAAACATTGAACAAAACATAGTGGTAAGAAGTATCTAAATGAGATTATACGATCTTACTTTTAAGATGGTAAGACAAAAGCTTTATATTGAAAGTAAAAACTAGTAGCTAAGGGTAATTACCTTTTAAGAGTATTGACTGGTATAGCTTGTTGTTACATTTGGTATAAAATATACTAGCATAAAGTTAATTTTATAGGCAAATTTATTAATTTTTCAAAAAACATAAAACTTTAATGTCAATTGTTTTCATTATCTTAAAAGCTATCTAAAAATTTTGTTTTTTTTTTTAGAGAACGCACCTTTGTCTTTAATTCAAAAAAAAAATTTGGTTTTGGGTTGGAATTATTTCATGGGGTCCCTCCAAAAATAAATGATTTTTTTTCATTATTATTGCCTTATAATAAAAAATAAAAACATTTTATTTTTATTTTTTTTTCCTTTGTTTGCATGTTATTTAAACTCTTAAATGTTTATTTTATAAATAATGTAAATATCTTTTTTGATTTGGTCCCAAAGCAAAATGATGTATATTACACTAGATAAAATTTCCTAGATAAAAAATTGATAAAAGGAAAAAACAAAATAATAAGAATGTGAATTACAACAAATTTAATTAAACTAAAATACATTAGCCAAATAAATTAGCTTATTGGCCTATGGGCAGTATGTTGCCCAGCCCTAGCTTGCCAAGCCCTAGCTAAAAAAGCTAAAGTTATACCTATATTTAAATCAGGTTCAAAAACACTTCCACGATCGACCAATTTCAATTTTATTAAATATTATCAAAATTATAGAAAAAGCCATATATAGTCGTTTATACAAGCTTTTTTTACAAAGTTCAATATCTTAAATTCTTCTCAGTTTGGATTTAAGGAGAGACACTCTACTACCTTAGCTCTTTCAGAGTTTGTGGAAAGTACATTGTCCTCTTTTGATAAGGGAAATGCAGTTTGTGCTGTTTTATTAGATCTGAGCAAGGCCTTTGACTGTGTGGATAGAAAGATTTTGTAAGACAAGTTAAAATATATTAGAATAAATGGAAAAATGGATAATTTAATAAGATCATATTTAACTGAAAGAAAGCAATTTGTTAATTTTAGAGGGTATGAATCAGATTGGGAGGGTGTAGAAGTAGGAGTGCCACAGGGTTCTGTATTGGGACCATTATTGTTTTTGGTATATATAAATGATCTTCAAAACAACACCAGTCTAAATGTACTAAATTTTGCAGACGATAGATTATTATATACCACATTTCAAAAAGACAATTACAAAACAGACCCTGCATACCTTAATTCAGAACTAGATAATGTATCAAAATGGTCAAAGGATAATAGGCTTAAACTAAATATTGATAAAACAAGGTACATGCTCTTTCACTCTGGTAAAACAAAAGTTTGGAAAAACACAAATTTAAATATAAAAATAAGTAATACATCCATATTAAAGGTAGAAAATTATAAGTATCTCGGTTTTACAATTGATAGTAACCTCAATTGGTCTGACTATATTGAAGCAGTAAAAACTAAGCTATTGAAGACAATAGGTATTTTATACAAAACAAGGTACTTTTTAAATCAAAATTCCTTATACTACATTTTCAATTCTCTTCTGATGAGTCATGTAAGATATGGTTTGTTGTTTTGGGGTAGGGCAAGTAAAACTAAAATTACAGAGATCGATAAACTCATTAATAGAGCATTAAGGTGCATTCATTCCAAAAGTTGCAACAAGTGCTTACTAAAAATTAAATATCTTTAGTTAAATAAGTTAAAAGTATTTCATTTATTTTAAATATTTTTAGTGAATTTAACCAAAAAAGAAAATAATTCATTTCTAGGTTTGTACTTTGAGTGTATGTAAAATGTTACTTGAAAAAATTTCTATGAAAATTTACTTAAATTTCATACTTAAAGCTTTTAACAGTCAGTAGAAAACTTCAAGAAAAAAATTGAATCCTTTCCTATGCCACTTTTAGTTCAAAAAAAATCAATTTTTAGTGAACATATAAGAATCAAAACCTATACTTAAAGTTTTCAAAATAAAAATAGTCAAAACAATACAGGTAAAAGCATGCAAGAATCTGGTTTCAAATTTATCATAAACTTTGACTTATTTTACAATACTAATGAACTAGAAAATGTTTTACTTGAAACTTTTCTTATTTAAAGTTCTAAAATTAACTACTTTTGATGAAAATATCCTCTTGAATTCATTTTAATCGTAAAATAGGGTTACATGACAATTTTAATTCTCTATTTTTCAATGAAAATTTTAAAATAATTTTGGTAAAATTAGGTTTTAAAGTATATAAACAAAAAATAATGAACTTTATAACAACAGCAGCTAAGACAACCTACGACTGGTTTTGTCCTGATTAGGACTCATCAGGCAGGCATAGTTGTTAGAAAACGCTGTTGTGCGCTTACCAAGCGGGGTTAAGTACAAAATACTGAAGTAACCGCTTTTGGGTAAAGTTGAAAAAATATAGTTTTAGTAAAGTACATTTAGTTAGGTTTTAAAGTATAGTTTATTAGTCAGGGTGAAAGTCGCAAGGGTAATACTCCGGAGTGGTGGTCACATTAGTGACCATGCTAAAAAGCGATGAAGGTTTTCTAGCAGGTAGCTTAGCTATATCTAGACTGGAGGGCGGTTTATAATTAGGGTCCATGTTAGATATAGCTTTGAGTCAAAGATAATTTTAATTAATAGATAAAATTAATACATGCAGTTATGTTAACTAACAAATTTATTTAGCTTTAAAATAAATACAAATCTAGAGAATTGGCTAATTAATCAGATAGAAAACTTAGCAGAAAGATTATTAAACTGGTATAAGCCCTAATTAAGTTGTGTATAACAACAGTTGAAGTTTTTATTTTACTTAAAACTGGAAACAAACTGCTGGGTTCCAATTCAACTACTCAGAGCCAAATATACAACCTATGTTCCAATAATAGTAAATCCAAGTACAAATCAGCTATAAATAAACTGCTTCAACTACTCAAAGCCAAGTATACAGCCTGTGTTCCAATAAGCAGTGAATTGACTCCAAGCCAGTTATAATGATTTTTTGATTAAAGCAGGGTTGCCACATAGTCAGGAAATCAGGAAAAGTCGGGAAAAACTAAAAAAAGTTACCAAAGTCAGGAAAAAATGGGGGTTTTTGAAAAAAGGTCAGGAAAAGTCAGGAAATTTAACAAAATTTAAGAAAAAGTTAGATATTGGCAGTTCAAATTTACATAATTCCTTATTTTCCAAAGCTTTCAAATGGTGAAAATGAATTTAAAAATACTTATGTCAGACTAAAATTGTAAAATTTTCTTAAAAGTTTACAAAATTACTTGGTTTTCAATGTCTTTATCTGGTATATAGTAATAAAATATCCTTTAAAAAACTGCAAAATTTTTCTATTTAGCGTATTGAACAACTACCCTGCTTGAACAAGCAGTTTTTGTATGCTTTTTAGTATTGATGACATGTGCACGGTTGCCAAAAAACTTTAAAACCTGGAAAAACCTGGATTTTTTAACAATTTTAACATGTGTTAAGTAGTAAAATTTCGATTTGACTCAAAAAATTTATCAGATTGGTAATTTTTTTTGTCATCATCAAAAAATGTTTTATTAAAAATCATATTTAAAGAATCTTTAAGATTTCTTCTTTGTGTTTTGATACTATTTAATACAGTATTTTACCTTAAACTCAAATTTAAACTAAAAATAAACCCTGAAATGTCTAATTTTAAAAATCTGGAGAAAATTTGACAAAAATATTTGTCAACTCTGTCTGTGGCAAGGATTTTTCCATAGTGAAGCTGTGATATATACACAAAAGTTTATCTTGCAGAATTTAAGAATTAAAGTGTTTTTTGTTAAAGTAAATAATTAAGTTCTTTATATTAAGGAACTATGTTTAGTATTTTATGTAGCAAATTTATGTGTGTACTATACCTCTTTATAATTTTTCAATCTGTTTAAACTAAAATAATAAGTTATAAGAAAAGTATATTTCATTGTAATTTAAAGTATTTAAAATTTTTTGTAGAATAACTTAAGTTTTTAAAAGAAATAAGAGTATATTTATTTGTTTCAAGTTTTATACTAAATGATAAGAAAAAATATTTTCTATAACAGAAATAGTTTACATTTTGATGTATTTTTTACATTTACTTAAGTATATAATTTTCTAATTGATTTTTAATTTAACAATTTTATATTACATGGTATAGGTAGTATTTTATTAAAGTATTGAACAATTTATATAAGTATTACATGTTTTAGATGGATATTTCTTATTGTTAGATATAATTACCTTTAGGTTATTTTACAACTTTATGCTAAGTCTGACTATATTTTGCTGATGAGCTGTTTATTGAAAATACATCAATCAAGTGATGTAATGGTTCAAGTGATGTAATCAGTTCAAGTGATGTAATGGAAGTTAGATGATTAAATTCAGCAAAAAAAAAAACTGTTGGGTTAACCTGTATAAACATAAAATTAAAAACTTAAGATAGTTTCAAGTGTTTGATTATGTATTTTAGAATAAGTTTAAATTAAGAGTTTGATTTAGAAAAGTCAGGAAAATTTTAGTAAAAAGTCAGGAATTTTTTCTCGGCTTGATCTGTAGCAACCATGCTAAAGTTACACCAGGAACAATGCATTTTATACTTAATTACAAGTGACTTGCAATTAGCAAGTATGTTGATTATGGTTGGCCATTCAGTTTTATGTTGATTTTCAAGAAACTACTTATTATCAACATGCATTGCTAATGCATCACAAGTGTATAGTTAATTAGTATAGTATAGTTAGGATATAACATATAGTAATTTTAAAAATTGTATTTTATAGTAGTTTTAAAAATTGTATTTTAAGACTACTTATTTCCAAAAACAATTTTTTTTTTGTGTTGGTCTAACTAATGAAAAAAGAAAGTTGGAAGTTTAAGAAAACTTACAAAATGTTAAAAAAATGCATAACATTTAAGAATTGCCTCCTTAAAACTTTCTTTAAATTTTCTTAAACTGTGCTATATGTGTTTATGTGATAATTTCTAAATTTAAATACTCTAAGGCCCCATTTTTGGCTCCCATGCTGTTTCAATTTGGGTGGTTTTCAGAAAAATACTGCTAAGGTGAAAGTTTCTTCAAATCATCTAAAATTTTTCACTGGGTGTTTTTGTGGTATTTGCCAAAAGGAGGAAAAAATTGTCATAAACTCAAAAGTTACCCTATTTATAAGCTCCTTAATGTACATTACTGGTGTATAAATTAGGTTTTTTTTTTTTAATTTCACATCTATTGACTATTATGTACCTTATTGACTATCTAATTGACTATTTAGTTATCTTAGTTGATGCTTACAAAATGTTTTGAATAAAATTTTTGTGTTAACGACATAGGGGGGTCAACCTTGATTTTTACAAGTTGGTTTTATTTTGTAGAGTTTAATCTGAGCTATCAGAAGTTGTTAACCATATAACAAAATTCAAGGTAACTTTCTAGATATAAGTGATCAAACTCAATGACCATAATGGGTTCCTTATAGAAGGCATGAACCAAAACCACAAAAAAAAGCTATTTCATAAAAAGTCTATCTCCTCTATTTTTTAACCAATTTTCAAGTTTTAACATTAAGTCAATTGCTAACATTTAAATAGGTATAATGCAAGATTTTTTTAAATTAATAAAAAAAACTTTATAAAAAATACAACCTTTTTATTTTGTTTTTTATTATCTAAAACTTTGATATTTTAATATTTTTCAAAACCAAACATTAAAAGTCTTTCAAATAAGAAAAGAAATGTTTATTAAAAACTTTAGGTCTCTGGCTCAAAAATGAAGGAAGAGATAAATTTTTAGTGAATTTTTAACTTTCCAAAAAAATTGACCCTAAAACAATTTCAGTCCATACATTTGTATTTGAAACTTTTTTTTAAACTTTCAAAAACTAGTTGGTTTATTTTTATTCTAATAAAACTAGCTTGTAGTTTATACTTGAGCTTTCATATGAGAGCTAATGTTATTTTTTTTATTAAAAAAACGTTTAGGACCCCATCCCCGTTCCCACAACTTAAGATTGGCATTGTTAAAATACTAAAAAGGGTAATGATACTTGTATTTTAAATCAATATAGTTACCACATTATGTTTATTAATTATTTAAAAAACATGTATACAATACCTTAGTTCAATTATTTAAAATATTTTTCCAATAGGAAAGCTTTTATTAGATTTTAAAGTTACATTGCTGATGTAATTAAACAATAATTGTGTAATTTACTGTGAATAACACATTAAAAAACAAAAAGCTTTTCTAATTTCAATTAAAAAAAAGAAGTCAAAAAGGACAAAACTTTTTTCGAATTAAAATTAACTTTACATTAAATTAAACGAAAAAGTTGCAGATTTTTTTTTTCACTTTTAAACACTTAAATAAGTTAAGACATATCAAAACAAAGTTTTAAATATGTAGCTTTAAACATAGTCCTTAATAATATTTAGTTTTTAAAATAAAATAGTTTTTACTTTTTAATATGAACCAAGAAGAAAACTTATATTTTGAGACTAAGATATTATTTTAAGTATATAGATCATGTAAATTAAAATAATAATAGTTTAAAATATGTTTGTATTAAAAATAGGTGGATTTGTTTACTAATTTTTTTATGTTGGTTCTATTTGAATTCATTTTCATTCTTTTAAAAACAGGGTTGCCCACACTTAACATAATTAAGCTAAAGCTTTTTTGAACTTACTTTGATAAACTCAGCCTAGCTTGGAGGTTGTGAAACTCCTGTTTGTTTGTTTCCTTTTTTTTAAATTTTGAGTTAGCAGGTTTTAAATGTCAAATTTTTTACTATCATAAAATCTAAAGCTAACTTTTACTTTCTAAAAGTTAGTTTTTATCTACATGTATACTTCACATTAACTTCACTAAAAACTTATTTTTTGTTTTTTAATTGAGCAAGTTTTTCTGTAAAGTATTAGAAGTTCTGTATAAAATTTCTAAACTTATATGCAATTTCAACTTAAAAAGTTTTCTAACTGTGTTTTTATTAAAAAACACAATATTTTAAATATAATACCTTATAAAAACCTACAAGATAATTAATGTAAAAGTAATGACAAATGCAGGGAGTCATTAAAAGTTAATTTATTTGAACCATATTTCTAAAAAATACTTTTCTGCTTGAGTATTATTTATATAGACTTGAAAAACAACTTGAAATTTTGGTAAAAAGTACAATTCAATGTGTTCATATCAAATCTTTATTGAATTTATTAAAATAATCTTTTCTTTATTGTTAAATTTTTTGATTTCAAAGAGTTGCTACTATGGTTGGTTTGGATAATGTAAGACCAACAAAATAGGTAATTAAACTATATGAAATTTTTTTATATTCAACCATAATTAAAACCTTTGGATGTTTATCAACCAACAAATTTTGTTCTGTTAAATAACTGAGTAAGAAACTTTCACAAAGTGGAACTTTACAAGTTAATTGGAGTTTTTATTTCTTTCAATTAAAAATGAAAAGTTCTTTCAAGTTAAAAGAATGATAATTTTAAACGTTTGTTTTTTTCTTTTACTTGATTCCAAATTTACCTAAAAAGGGCAACCTAGTTTAAAAGACAGGCAGGCAACTTTATTATTTTATGAAGGTAATAAAAAATTTAACATTATAGTTTGACTGCACTTTAGATCGAATAGTTTTAGTTTAATTCAAAATTTAACCTAGCATAAAACTGTTTATATCTTAAATTGTTATAATTATAAAATATATAAAATTGAATATTAAATTAGTTATTTAGCAATAATGTCACATCTATATTCAATAAAATTTACTGATAAAAAAAAATATGAAAAATAAGCTCTTGATGATTAAACTTCGAAATAGTTTTCAAACTTATGCATTTAGGATATTGCTTTAACACTAGTTTACAAACAAATGGACTTTATAAAGTTTTTCTCACCGCTGTCGTCGCGCGTGGACTGGTGCGAGCAAAACTACAGCATATCACCCCTCATTGCGGAGTTCTGGAACACCATCTCAAACGGGATATTCATCGTGATTCCCCCCATCCTCATCTACCTGTTCAAGCAGTACCAGAGGCAGGTGTGCCACGGCGTCAACGTTGTCTGGGTGCTCTTGATTGTTGTGGGCGTCGGTTCCGCCTACTTCCACTCCACGTTGAGTCTCGTGGGTCAGCTCGTGGACGAACTGGCTATACTGTACGTTTGTTTGGCCGCGCTGGCAAACTGGGTGCCCAACTGCTACCTGCCGGTGGTGTTCAGCGGGGCAAGCAGGTGGAGGTTCCACGCAACTGTGTCGGTGTTTGGAGTCGTGGCCACTTGTGTCTCCTTTATCCAGCCCGAGCTTAATCACCTCATGCTGTTCCTGTTCATCATCCCAGGTTTGATTTGTTACTTTTGTGCAAGTATGTCTGGTTAATTGTTTTAAGTTGTTCAAAAGCACGCTGAATTTCTTGACTCATTACTTTTTCACTAAAGTAACATTATTAGAAAATACTGATAATATTTTGCATAATTTAATAGCCTATGTTAGAAAAGCTGTTGTCTAAAAATTGTATGCAGAAATTAAAAAAATCTATTTTATATGTTAGATTAGATGCCTGGAAAATCGTACAGTTTTTTTAAATCATTAAAAGTTGTTGAAAAAATAACAAAATTGTTTATACAAATTATATAGCAACACTTTCATATAATTTTTTACCAGCCTAACAACTGTAACTTTCACAGCATTGTGGCTGCTCATCACCGAGCTGAAAACGTGCGAGTGCCCTCGAGTGTACAGCATCGGAGTGAAGGCGGCGGTGTGGCTGCTGGTGGCCATTTCGTGCTGGGTGGTGGACCGCAACCTGTGCAACCTCATCAGCTTCCAGTACCTGCACTGCTGCTGGCACATATTCGTCTGCCTGGCAGCTTACCTGGCCTGCGTGTGCTACGCCTACTTCTACGCCTGCCACGAGTGCCCCGAGCAGCAGCCGGTGTTGAGGTTCTGGCCGAACAACGAGAACGTGTGGTTCGGCATCCCCTACGTCAAGCTGCTCATCAGAACGAACCAGCAGGTTGACAAGGACGTGTAAGTTGAATGAGGGTGTGATAACAAGCTCGGGTTGGTTTTTGTTTGAAAACTTCTGTTATAAACAGTATGTTATTCTCCTTTTAATTTGTAATTTTAGCTCAGTGTTTAAGACATAGCCTTTTTAGGTTTCAGATACAGTATCAAAGAAAAATATTTCATTATCAGTTTTCTTAAAACTAAAAAAAAAGTATATTTATCCACTTATAAGTTTTCAAATATATAGACCTAAAAATTTAAGAATTTATTTGTTGCTAAATTTGTTATAAACTAGAACAGGAAACTTTGAAAAAATTAATAAAAGTATGATATTAAGTATTATAATTAAGTTAAAAAAATACTATAAAATGTAAACAATTCATTCGGAATTTATAATCGGTTCGTAAAATTTAAACTAACCAAATACTTGATCTTTACAATTATTCTTTTATAACTGTTCTTTAAACTTATGAAATTGATATTTTTTGCCCTTTTTCTTTGCCCCATTCATAAATAAATTATTGGTATTGAACTCTGTAATGATCACGATAGAAGTTTCTTTGGATTTTATAAACTGAAAACAAACTTACCTTTAAAATTCAAAATATGACCAATATAAAAAAAACTGCTTCACTACCCTTTTATTGTTCATAAAATTTTAATCTGTTTGTAATCTTTTAAAGTACGTTAATAATTAATTGAAAATTATTACATTGATTTTTTTTGTTATACTAAAGAACTTTTTATCATGTTTTGGATTTTTGTTTGAATTTAACTGGTGTTTTTTTTTCTAATATTCGTATCATTAACGTTTGTTTGAAAAAAATAACTTATTTTGCTTAAGTAATGAACAACAATTGAGATTTGTCGACACAAAAACAAACTTTAAAAGTTATAAAGCTGCAAGTTTTATATAAACTGCCAAATCATAGCACATTTTTTGTCTGATAAAATACTAATAATACACAAAATTGCTGAAACTATGACGATTATAAATTACGTGTTTTTATATTTAGATGATACTTTTTTAATAATTTTTGTTAGCTTTTCATTAAAGATGAATTTTAATGCTTTAAAAAAGTGATTACGACACAAAAAAAAATAATATTCATTTGTTTTTAATTCAAAAGTAGTTTTGTTCTTTATTTTCATCTACTTTAGATCTCCAATAACTTAAGTAAAACTTTGATATTTAAATTGTTTTTGTTCTATTCAAGGTCCTGAACTAAATATAAACAACCTTAACAAAATATATTTTCTTTTTCAATTTCAAAATTAAATTGCAAAAATACGTTCAACAAAGTATATTAAAAAATATTTTTTTATATGCATGGTATTCATCATACTTTTCAAAAGTTTTAGATGTTTCAAAGTTATGTCTTGGTTACAATTATAATTTTTTTATCGAACTAAATTTAAATTCATGAAATAAGTTTTTCTTAGTAAAATGTTTTAAAATTTACTGTTTTAAATATAGAAGTGTGTTTTTTGTTAAATTGTTAAAAAATATTTTTTCTGAAAAAATGATACAGTATTAAAAATGTTAAGTAATTCTCTAAAAAATTCTAACTAAGTAGTAAGTTCTTAAAAAATGTTTTTCACTCTAAAAACTTGTTTTTTTTTAGTTTTAACTGTAAACTTCTAACATTATTTTACATACTTATGCATTTTGTTTTGAAAGTTCTATAGAAAACCAAAGTCAACATAAAATTTTTATCATTCAGAATTTTACATTGATCAATTATTAAAAGCTATGTCTATTGATTTTTTCAAAGGATTTTTATGTATTATTAATGTTATTATTACGATTTTTTACGTTAACTTTTACATAAGACTGTTCAAAAGTATAAAATATTATCAATTCTAAAATAATTGTAATTACTTTTATTTGACTAAACATACTTGAAAAAAATTCTGTCTTTAAATAGATAAAATGTAAATAGTAAACTTAATTATTTTTTATAACATAAGCATTAAATTAAAATAACTGAATTAGAAGTACTTTAAAAAATTTTTTTTTAGTTCGTTTTTCTTTAGTACGTCTTTTTTCTTGATTAAAGAAATCGTGATTTCCTTTTGAAAGTTTTTTTTCGTTTCATCATAATAATTTGACAGTTTACACTTAATTGTCACATTTAATTAAGTCTCGAAAAAGTATCGATGTTATTATACAATTTTATTTTACATTATTTACAATATTTTTCAACCTTCTATGAAAATAGTGTTTTTAAAAACTTTTATTAAAAAAAATTTTCCAAGTGTTTATCTAAATTAAGTTAGTTTTTTGATAACGTAAATCAATTAATTAATCAGTTTTATCAGTTGATTTTAATATAGAATTTTCATTGACGTGTTGTAATTTAATAAATTTCAAGGAAGCAATTTGTAATTTACCTATTAGAATATAGAGTGTGGTTAATAATCACAGTTACTATTAATAAGTATATGATAAAGTAATTGATGAGTATATTTTATAATTTTAAGTAAGCTATCATAGTAAAATAGTTGATAAATCTTTTAATCCTACGATGTTTGCAATGGTTAATTTTAAAATTAAAAGTCTATAGATATATATGACATTTTTATTTACTTAATTTTGTTTTGTGAATGTTTATTTCTTAAACTTTTATTGCTCTACACAGTTTTAAAATTTTTCTTGTGTAGTAAAGTATCAGTAAACTAGTAACATTTTAGTGTCATGTCAGTATTATACAATTTAGTTATTGTTGAATATTATAAAATTAATGTATAAATTAAATAGTTTCGAAATTTGTAATGAATTAAACCTTAAATTTTCATTTTATTTATGTATAAAACATAATTTTCAACGTACAACTTACAATTCTCGTAATACGTATTTAAACTTAACTACTTTCTAAATCTTTGTGGTAAAAAAGTTTTGACAATAAAATCTTTAATTTCATTAACACTTTATATTTAGATAAGTATTTTAGATTCAACGCATATAATTTTAGCTGAAGTTAAGCTTTTTTTTTCAAAGATTACAATATTTCTACACTATATATTTTTAGAATTACTTTATGAGTTTTTATTTATGTGTATTTTTTTTTAAGAACTAGTCGTATAGTTTGTAATATTTAATTAAAGATTTTAAAATCAAGCTGATCTAAAACTTAAAAAGTTATTTAACGATTTTGATTAGCTAACCAATTATTTATTAAAAATATAGTTTGTGTTAAAAATATTTATACAAACTATTTAAATTAGTAAATATACATTTAGCTTTTGTATACTTTTATAACTTCACTTTACATCTAGGTGTGAAAAGTTTTATTTAATTATTTAAGTAATAATTGTACCTAAAAGTTATATAAGTAATTTTTTGATGTAAATTATTCTTTGAAATATTATACGAAAAACACAAACTATGTTTAATTATTTAGATAAAAAAGTAATTTAAAGAATAAAGTTCTCAACCTGTTAATTGAATATTCACATCAAGTTGGATTTTAAAACAAAAAAGTATTTTTTTTAACTAAAGCTAAACAATAAGATGTTAATTTAACCAAGCTTTTGCTATTAAATTAAAATTAAATAACTGTTGCTTATACTACAGGAATGCAACAGGTAACCTCCTAGTTAATGTATAAATTCTTGTATTTACTTGGCATTAACTACTCTATAAATAACATGAGAATATAAAATTAACATCCTGATAAAGGATCTAGAATTACAATTAACATTTTTAAATAGTCCATTTTTGTTCTAATTATCTATTTTAGTTTTTATGATTAATTTGATTAGTTTTATATTGATTGCTTCTTTAGTTTACTCGTACTGTGTTTGATTAATTAGTTTTTGTGAGTATTTATTTTGTTTTGACAAGAAAAAATTAAGTTTACTTCAGGTTTTGAACATTTTTCTTCTATTGTCTTATGTTTTAGTCAACAAACACTTATAACTGCGAAACTTGAAAGTAATTCTTGATACCAAGCTTTACTTTTGACATTAAACTTTGCGTGTGGTTTAATTGTGCAATTGTAAAATGTTTTAATAACAAAGTTTGGTTAATTATAACGTCAAAGTTTTAAGTTTAGTCCGACTAGACACTAGAGATGAAGTTGTTAAAACATATTTACAAAAGTAACTCATTTTATAAAACCTCTAACAACTTATGTTGTTAAAACTTCAAAACTTTAGCTACGATTTTAAGTGTTTAAACTTATCGTATTAAAAAACGTACAAATTCATAAGATATAAATATTTTGGGGTTTTAATTTGTTTACTTTTACCTGGCGAGATATTACGAGGTATATAATAAATTTTTGCGAAACACTAACTTTATGTCGCATTTTTGTTTTAGAGCACTATAGTATTTTTCCAGATATAAAACAATTTATATTGATTGTGTTTAAAATCTAAAATGATGTTGTGGTCTGATTATAGCAATAAAAACTAAATCAATAAAAAACTGTTTTTATGATTTCTAGCCACTCAGTAGTCAATTGAAAAACTTCATTTTGACCTCATGAATTATAAAACAATAGCTGGTAATATTTTTATAATAGTTCTAATATATGTGGATTGGCAACAAAGTATACAAATTTCAACCCTGGAACAAATTTGATTCTATAATTTTGAAAATATTGACTTATTTTACACTTCAGCAGTATTAAATGTTACACATTACGTACTAAATGAGAAATACAAAATAAATATTTAGAAACTTATTAATTAATATTATTAAAAATAAAAGTATTGAAGTATTAAAATAATGTTACGTCGAATCTAGATACATTAAGATAAGTTGAATGAGGCATTTTTAAAAAAATAAACACTTATACCTACCGATTAAAATTTTTATACTTTATTACTTCAGAACTGTTATAAAAGACAAAGTGTTACATAATATAATATTAAATGATATTACATATTGTAGATTTCAGTATAGACACTTGAATATTTTTTGATACATTTTGTGGCTCTTTTACACTTAAAACAAGATAACAAAACAAAAGTCTACATAAGTCGTTAAGTTTACTATGAAACCTTAAAGCTCCTTTCAAATTGAAAAAGAGACGAGAATATTCAGGATAATTTTTATTATGAACAAGAGGTAAAACATTGATTAAATGTCATAGTTTAAAGTACAGTCCATTTCACATGCAAAAGACTTATTAAAGTCTAGTTTTAAAAAGGCTTAGTAAAAACGATCTACGTAAAACTTTTTATAATTTTAAATATAAAAAGATAGAGTCAAAATTTATTGTAACTGTACTACTTTTGTACAATAATATTTATAAGTATTAATATACAATGTAATTCACCTTTTTTTTTCTTAGAACTGAGGGATTTCAAAACCACAGACAATAAATTGTCATGGTCAACCGTTAATTACCCTGCCCAAAACTTTTTTTTTCTAAAATAGCAGCTGCTGTTTTAACAAAGCTATTAAATCGTGAAAAATCAAAAAAAATCTTAATACATCGAATTTATTGCTGTTTTTATCAAAAACTTTAACATTTCCATATTTAACCCAATAACGAATAGTTTGCTCTTTCTAGCTACTAAACTTAGAGTCCATCTAGGTTCCATCATACTTGGCATGTAAGTCCATCTGTCATATGTCTGTCAACTGTCTGTTCAAATAAACAGAGTTTGTACCTGTGTTTTCATACAGATAAGTCCTCACAGGGGGCACTAGTCAACTGTAAGGTTCTTCGCACACCAGGTCTTAGGACCAAATATTTTGAGCGTTTTTTTATCGTTCATTAATTCTATTACGCGCTAGTCCGCCCGCAACAACTATTGTTCTTTTATAGTTTGTGCAAGCCGTGTTTGCTCTTGCTTGAATAGACTTCCTTTTACTTCACATTATTCGTCTGGTATACGATGAGGACTGTAATAATTGTAGTAGTAACCCTTTCTGCCCCAAAAATCTATATATCGTCAACAATAGCACACGCGCAGAAACGTCTACGGCATTTTAAATATGTTACATGTTTCCAAACTTTTAGTTTTGTTGGATACTTTATTACTGTTGTAGTTTCATTGTTATAAATGCTTGCAGCAAACATAAAGGATCACCGTTTGCACAAATTGCTTTTTTAACTGTTATATAAGGCAAGATTGTTTATAGTTCTCAAGAATCCGCAGAATTTTTATTTATTTCGTAATCAACAAAATCAATACTTGGTTGCAATATTTAGTTCTATTAAATCTATTTGGACTGACACTTGTTTCTATTTGTTTATCTCGGATCACTTTTTGTATAGTTGCTCTACATTCTTCAGTTTTGCAAATGGAACATTGTTTATCCTTAAGATAGTTTAAAGTAGATTCTTATCACAAAGACAGACGTGCTGTTAGTAGAAAACTTATTGAAAACATTTTTATTTCACCAAAGTTGAAGCTGACCCAGTCATTTGCTGCATTAAAAACTTTAATTTCTGATATAACATGCAGTTCAGATAAAAAATAAATTTTCCCTAAAGTTTGAAATCTAACTTTAAGAAACAGTTTGTTTTATAAATTATGGTAAAACAGCGTTCAATATTAGTCGTACACACATCAGTTAAATTTTTTAATTCAGTAACGCATGAAATCTTGCAAAAAAGGGTCAACTATGTGAAAATTTGTTTCATGTTCCAAACATTTGAAAATAAACTAATCAGGTTTTTTACCTTCAAAAAGTTTATTTCTTTTAAGAGTTTGAATAAAATAGTTGACTTCGTTTTTCTTGCTGAAAAAAAACTTAGTATAAATATGATTTTTTCAATAAAATTTAAAAAAAAATTTTACTAAAAGTGTTTTAACAAAGTTTTTACCTGAACAAACAGAAGTAAAAAAAAATTAAATAAAATTTAATTTCTGTTTTACGTTATTTAAAACTATTAAAACAGTTCAAAATTTACTGTTTTACTTGACTATTTTAATTTAACTATTATACTTGAAAATATTATAATTTGTTCAATCATTCTTTTTTTTTATGTTATAAATAACTTCATACAAGCGTTATTTTTATACAACTGTAAAAATTGTTACTTTTTCTAATTTTATTATTTGCATTTTGTTCATACCTAATACTTTTAACCACAAAAAAATCACTAAGTATTTAAAAGGATATAATAAATTTAACTTACCTGTTTCAATGAGTTCTTTTAAACTTTTCATTCCTGTTGCTTTATCACACTCTACAACTTTTAACTTTTTTATTATTAAAAAAATGAAAATCTTTAAAGTTAGTAAAAATTTCAAAAGCATTTTGTATATTAAAGTTTAATGCTCTCTTAGTATTTACACATTTCACTATTTTTCCTGTGCTGATTTTGTTTTTTGTCTAATTACACATTAACTGCTATTCTATTATCATTATTATTTTTATTATTGTTATATTATTATTTTGAAACATGTTAGAGTTGATCAAATTTCTTTAATATTATTATAAATTTAATAATAAATTTGTGTATTAAGTTTTCATAGTTTTTAAAAGTAAGTAGAAAAATTAAAAATTTATTTATAAAACTAAGTGTTTAGTTAACTAACTAAAAAAATACAAAAGTTAAACACAGAACTTTACCAGCATTGTAGGTATAAGATTTAAATAAAACATAACTTATTTTAAGTGTTTAAATCTAAAACCTATTTTTATTTTGCGAGATTGGGCATAAACTTATATTTAGTTATAATGATAAGCAGGGGTGACTTTTAAAATAAAACGGATTAAAAACCAAATATTTAATTTATTTTTATTAACGCAGTATGTAAAATGAATAATGTTTTTATTATATTTCCCCTTTTATAAGTTGATTGAAAGTTATATATATCTTTAGTTCTATGTTACTAAACAATATCTAAAGTACATTTTTATACACAAAACTCCATTAATTTTCGTTTATTTGTTTTTCTTTCATTTCATTTAGCTGATTGTTTTATTACTAAAGATTTAATTATTTAAATGATAAAAAATTAAATCTAATAGCTCGAAAGAAGTTTTATAAGCATGTGAAATAGAACTCAATGACCAAAAAGTTTATTTGTACTTTAGGTCCTTAGACTAAACTTTCTGAGCCCTTTTTTATCGTTCAATATACAATATATATTGTTATAGAACTTGTTTATTACAATGAAAAATAACAGAGTAATGATAAAATAATCGAAATTACACATGTTTAAATATTCTTAATAGCTTCTAGTGCTTTATAATTGAGATCTGAATGAGACAAGTTCGTTTGAACATGAAACAACCATTATAAAAGTAGCCAATTTATTAATACTAAGCAATGTTTATATGTGTTCTTATCTCTGATTAGTTTTTAGTTTAAAACAGGCCAAAGTTAAGCGTCAGTTTTTATTAAATGTTATATTGCTAATTATTGTTATTTAGTTGAAAAAATATTTATTCTATTCCATTGTATAAAAAAAGCTAATACTTAATTTGTTTTTGACATTTTTTGTTAATTTTTTCAATTTCTTACTTGTACTCTAACATATTTTTATACTCAAAGATAACGATATCATTTTAACTTGTACTAAATGATCATTCTTTGAAGCGAGAAAGTCACCCTGAGTGAATAGAAACCAACCGGAGTTACATTAAACATGTCATTATCAGTTTAAGCCTATGATACGGTTAAAAATTAGTTGCAAAATTATAATAAACTTTTATTTAAGATTGTATACTAAAAAATAACTGTAGAACTTAGTTTTAATAGAATTTTATAATAGTACTGTTCGCTAAACTTATTTTAGCATACTGACACAATCACAATATAAGTTTAGTATCATTAAATAATTTTTGTTTAAACCATAGTTGTTTATTCGGACTTTTAATTTTGCACCCTAATGTGTTACTCTTAGCTACAACTAAGTTTTATAAGAGTCCTTTTTATAAAATCTTTTATTTAGTTTTTAAATATTCCTGTTAAAATCTCTAATTAGATTGAACGAAAAATATCTTCTAATACTTAATTATAGTTTATTTTTTATGAAAGTTTTTACTGTTTAAAAAAAAAGACTTCTTAACTTAATTTATTAAGAAAATTCCAAAAACAAGACTATTAATTAAACTTCATTAATTAAAAACATATATAATAATATAAAGACTGTTCCTAGTAAAAATTCGACAAAAATGCAATTATATCTAGTAAGAGTTTTAGAAATGTCTGATACAGGCCGAATTTTACACGAAAAATTCAAACCAACAGGAGTTTAAAAAAGGCTTGAAAAACCAAAAAAGACACGAGTTGACTTGTAAATTATTATCTTTTCTTTGAAGGAATTTTTTTTAAGTTGATTAATAACCTAGCATAATTAATTTATATATACACCTAATTAACCTTATATTATTTCCTTACAGTATTTATTGTTAAAGAGCTCCGTTGAAGTGTGTTTACATAAAGAAACATGTGTAAGTTTACTAGAGAAAGAACACTGTTTAAATTTGTTATTCCAGTGAACTTGTTTTGCTAGGATTTTTATTGGCAAACGATTAACTTTGAATAGTCTAACTGAATATTTCCATTTATCAAATTTCCATGCATCAAATGCAAAGTGCTGACCTTTTGTGTTTCTGTAACTAGTTTTACATAAAATCTTATAAATTTAGATGGATGAATTAATATTGGCTGCGTAGGAATTTTTTTGTTTATCACAAATATCTTTGAAGTTTGACACACATTTTATAATATTAAAGCTAGTTAGATTTTAACACGCACTTGTACCAACAAACTTTTTCAACGGTTTCTTTTTGTAGCATAATTAAATTATAGTTAGTGTAATTCTAAAGACTAATTTTGAGTTTAGCTTAAGTGCACTAAAAAAAAACAATATTTTTCTACTTTGTAGTAAAGAACATATCTTAAACTTTTATCTTTTTTAAGATTAGTATAGGTCCAAAGTAGATGAAATCTATAAAGTTAAAAACTCATGACAATCACAAACCAACTTTTTTCGAGCAAAGTCAGTTTACTTAAAAAAAAATAAAAAGAGTTAAACAATTATTTATACAAAGAAAAAGGAGATCTTGTCTTGTAGAAATTGATTTTTTTTCTAAAAAAGTTTTAAGCTAAAAGCACAAAAATAAACATAGATAAGGCAATGATATTCAAAAAATATTTATAAAACTAGTTAAATACAACTAAAGAGTTCTAAATATAATTTAACTAAAAAATAAAAAGTTCATCATACGAAAAAGAGTGAAAAAAACTAGTTTAAAATAAGAACTAAGTCTAGAAAAAGATACTTTTCAACAAACGCAATAAAATAAAAACAAGCTTCAAAATTATAGAATGATACACATATATATCGAAAAAATCTATTATCAAAGATGTTTTAGAAGAAAACTGAACAAAAAGGACACTAAATAAGTATTATTTTATATTATAAAAATATAAAAAAATTAAATTTCTGTAAATATTACTACTTGTTAAAGATTTTCTATTTCAAATTAAGAATAGAAATATTTGAAAATACATTTTACACCAGTAATTTTACAATTATTTTTACTCTAATTGATGTTCATGACTTTCAGCTGATTTTGCAAATTGTTCAGGTGAACTTGCTTCTGTTCAACTTCAACGTGAAACTTCTCGACCAATGACAATCGAGCACTCACCTCCTCCGTTGCCTTGGTAACTTGCATGAACTTCTCCGCAGTTTCAATTCCACCTTCCTCCTGAGATGAATAAGTAGTTGAATGTTGAATGTCAGATATTGTAAAAATTGTTTTTTTTTTAGTTTTTGAACAAATAAACTCATGTTAGTAAAGTTGTGAGCTCATTTTAACTTTTTTTCAAAACTTGTTTAAATATTCTATTTAGTTTGTACTCTTTTACACACACTACTTATATTTCTTTAATAAATTAATTGTTTACTTACGACAATTATTTGGTACACTTTAAAAAAGTAAAATTCATACTTTAAAATATAAATAGCTGCATTTTAGAAATATTTACTTATTCAGACATATTTAAACATGTAAGTCTATTATTAATATTATAATAAATATTTTTAATGTAGCTAAAATATGTCTAAGGTATTTATTTACTTTAAACTTTTTTGCAATTCATAATCAAACAGATACCAAGTTTTCAAGTTAATAGAAGACTTAAAATAAAAAAGGCACTGTGTTCTAAAAGTAAAGATAAAGTAAATTTTTAATCATTAAAAATACTATTTTTATTTAATTAATTCTCCGTTCTTTATGTACGCTAGTATACTTGTCTTTTACAAACTAAAACAGCATTAACTACTATTAGTAAAATACATATTAGTGAAAAGTTTTTTTTGTTAATATATAATACTTATTCTTGACAAATGGTAAAAAGTACTACATTTTTTTGCATCAATAAGCAAAACAACAAGACTAACTAAACTAATAAAGTTGTTAAAACGCAAATGTAGCCTTACAAGCTCATGAGCATATTCTAACACAAGTACAAACCATGAGTTTGGTGAACGGTTTGAGCAGCAGAACGTTACATTCGAGCTTGGCGAGCGCGCCTTGCAGTTGCTCGGTGTCCGGTAGGATGATGTCATCAGTCGGCAGGACGTGCCTTGTCGACTCTATTCCCGTTATAAGGTTGTGCAGGTTGTCTGTTGATTACTTTCTTGTAAACTTCATTTTTAAATCTTAAAACTGCTATTTAATGATTAATTGCTTACAAAGTTATAAAGGTTTAAGTGTTGTTGGTGAGTGTTAATTTGAGAATTCAAGCAAAAGCTGGCTGTGTTTAGAAGAAAGTTCTGGAAGGTTAATCTAATTACTTTATTGCACAGCTTTCAAAACTCTTTAATATCAATTACTTAAGCTACTGAATGAGAAGGAATTAAAAAAAAAAATTAAAAAATATTTTAATGTGGTTTAAGGTATTTAAAAAATTAACCATATTTAATCTCAGAATTTAAATAGTAAAGCAAACTCAAAATCTGAAAATATTTTCTTACACAAGCAGTTATTACAAACTAAAAACTTTTAAAAAATCTACTCGAGAAGAAAAACTTAAAATTGAAAACTAAAACCCAACAATATGCAAAAAGCTAAAAACTGATATTTTATCTATAAGTTTGTACGTTTAAACATAAAATAACTGGATAGTCCATTAATACAATAACAAGACCGTCTCTCAGAACAAAGTTTTTTTGAAATTGTAGACAAAATAAATATGTATTTCCAGAAACAGTGTTAAATTTAAGTAGTTATTTGCTTAAACTAAATAAAAAAGGTGCGCTCTGTTATTTAGACAAATTCACGATATCTTACCAACCAAAGTAGATGAAACTAAAATAATAGCCAAAATAGATAATCAAATAAGAAAAAATTGTACTTGAATTAAAAAATAGAGTGAGAGCCGAAAAATTTACCAAACAAACAGAAACAACAAGTAAATCCAAACTAACTAACTAACTACTTCTTAAAACCAAAAATCGTTTAAGTTTTTGAAAGTAAGTACTAATGAACAAAAATCAATACTTGGTTAAAAGTATAAAAATAACTGTAAATTATCAGTGGTGAAAAAAGGTTCAAAATTATAAACTACAACATAAGTGAAGATAAAATCAAACTTATGTAACTCAGTACCTTAGATATCTCAGAAAAAAAACTTGTACAAATGTAATACCTACATTAAAAAGTTATTATCACAGTTCGAACACCTAAATTCATACAGCAGAATATAAGAGTTGTAAATTTTATGGCAATGATAAAAGTTAACAACCAAAATGTCCAGTCAATTTCTATCTACAATAAACACACCAAAATATTGTCTAGCTCAGGAGTCGGCAGCCTTTTTGAAATCGCGGGCTGCACTCTATAAAAAAAATTCTTCCGCGGGAGGCACTTGTTTCAAAATGATTGTAGAAAATAATGTAAAAACATTGTTTTAAACGAAAAATTATATAAACTAAGCAACAAAAGAGCACTAGTGAAGATTAATCATTAAGTTTAGAGGCTAATTGTAAGGTTTTATCACAAAAAATTGAGTTTTTATAACATGTATATTTTTAGCTGGAAAGTACCTCCCGGGCCGCAGTTTATGACTTTGAGGATTAAGCCCGCAGCTTGCCGACCCCTGGTTTAGTTAAATGGTCAGAAAGAAAACGTGGTCAATGAGTTTATACTTAGGAAAACACCAGTTGAACAAAACTTTGTTATATTGAAACAAAACAAACCGACGGACTCATCTAAATTTTTGATAATTGGAACCATCAGATTGTGCTGGAGGTGCAAATCTTCACACAACTTCTTCTCATACTCGCTCTTCATAATTTCAACTTCAATGCTAGTGACTTCTTGCTGAAGTTCCACTAGTTGCTTGGTAAGGTGCGTCAGCGCCTTCAACCCCTGGTTGAAATTTTTATTGTTAAAGTAAAAGGTGCTCATACAATTAGTTTTTTTTAACAATTCTTTTTTCAATCCAATTAATTTTTAAACCTGTTTAATTATTTTTAGTTAAACGCTTGAGAAGCAACTATGAGATAATTAATCTTCAGTTGTACGGGTGTATTTCAAAATACATTCGATACAACTCGATAGTACTCATCACTTTCATAACTATTAATTTTCTAAAAAAACTTAACTGAAAAAATTTATTTAAATTACTTTTGACATAGCTAGACTTTTAACAATCAGTATAAAAAGTTTGGTAAGTTTAAATTACCAACAGGACGCGTTTAAACTACACATTTATACTCAAGAAAACCTTCATTTACTCTAGAAGCTGAACAAATTTATCACATACCTCCCTCTGCCGATTTTCGTACTCGTTCTTCATAGCTTTCTCAATGAGCCTGGTTCTGAGGTATTGCGAGTATATGACGTCATAATCGACCTGCTGAACTGCTTGCTGCTGTTTACCTTCTTTGCCGTCACCGGCTGCTGCTGCAACTGGCTTGTCTGTTCGACACAATTTACATTTTGTGTTTAAACTTGGATATTAAATAAAGTTCTCAAAATTCTTACTAAAAGTACTGTGAGAAACTGCTGATAGTAAGAATTAAACAGCGGTCTCTCGCAACTAATTCTGACTGAAAGATTTTAATTTGGACAAAACCACACGTAAATTGTCTTTAGTTGATGATTGTGAAGGTGCTAATTGTATGACGGCGAAAAGTATTACAATTAGATTTCTAACCACTGCAAATGCTATGTTTTTAAATATTGTCTTTTTTAATTAAATAAATTTTATGCTTTTTATAATCCCTTTATTTGTAAAAGGGACTAAGACTATTATTAAAAATAAATTTATTAAGATAATAGAAAGGTAAGGCACTTTTTTTACATACTGATTTTATTTTAAAGATATTTTAGTTTAATAACAGTTTCTTTTTACGGTATTGTATAATTCAAATTATTTTTTGAGACATAGGGTACAAAATCGGAAAGCACAATAGGTTTATTATGGAAGGACCAAAGTAAAAATGCAAAAAAGACTATTTCATTAAAAACATATCTTCTCCTACAGTTTTCAAGCAATCTTTTTGAAACTTTCTCAGTTTAAACTTAACTACAGTAACCTCTCGCTTTTTTAAGCACATTTTGTCCACTGAAAAAATGCGTAAAGATACGAGATATCGTAAAGATACGAGAAGTACCAAATTTACTTACTATAATGGTTGTTTTTTGATATTGCTTCTAGTTAAAAGCAGACTGGGGTCTTTTCCACTTTTAACATTTTGTTTACTTTATTTATTAATATGAAAGCAAAAGATAAAACTATAAATATATTTAAAAAAATATAAATTAAATTTATATAAAATAATAATACTTGTAGAAAAATTTTACAATTTCAATAATATGTAAAATTTATCTTTATTTTTATTTATATGTGACTTATTTGATACTTAACATTTATATTATATTCTACTTAACAGAATTTTTTTTAAATGTTTATTCATATATAGGACAAGAGTGCTGTATTATTTATTTGTGTTTTAAACTCTCGTTATTTCACTAGACTTTCATTATTTAAAACAGTAATATTTCTTTCGGAATATTAATTTAATCTCTTATTTTTAACAAAATTTCTGATATACTGAGGTATAACTAAATGTTTATCAATTAGTCAAGGAACATAAGTTTACAAAGTCTAAAGATATAGAGAGATGAGTAAGCATTTAATAACATATTTTAAATTAAAAATATACAATAAACTAAATTTTTGCAATATTAAAAAAAAAAATTGTATTTTTGAATATTTCAGAATTCTAAAATACGTAACGTCACGGGTGCATAAAGATTCGAGAGGTTACTGTAAATAATACACACTTTTATTGTAAGATTTTTTGTTGAGTAAAAGTATTTTTTCATTAATAAAAGTTTAAATTTTTTTTTGATCATATAAATTTTAACTTCCATTTCGTTAAATTCTTACAATAGAATTTTTCTAATAATGCAAGCAGCAATTCCTGAAAACTTGAGGTTAAATGACCAAAAAATAAAGGAGAAGATAGATTATTAGTAAACTTATCAAAATTCCGAGAAAATTGGCAGTAAATAGTTTTTCTCAAATGTTTGTATCTTAAACTTTTCACAAAACTAACCTACCTCAAAAGTCATTAGATATTTTTCTATTCTATCAAAAGTATATTATAGTATATAATTAGATCTTGCGTTTAAAGTCTAATGATAATTTTCGTAGAAAAAATGTTGGATCCCCTATGTCCTTAATTAAATAGATATACATTAATGTATACTGAAATACATTAAGAGTCTTCCTAAGCAAGTTATAAAACTGTATATAAAACCGATAATTAAGATTCTGTCATTGACAAGAACATAAATAAACAGATGTGAATCTTTTAAGTACACTTGCATTTTAATTACCGTATAAATGTTATAACTATTTACCCATTAAAAACAGAACGTTCAGATAAAAACCAAAAAACAATTACTACAAAAGATAAACCAGGCCGAAAACTAATTGAGTTACAATTAGTTTGTTATTAATTTAGAGTGAACAAACTTTTTTTCTCAGGCATGACCACCGACAGATCAGGTTCGAACATGGTCTTGTTCCTGGTTTTATTCGGCGTCGACGTCTTCTGCTTGATTGTGACGTCATTGAGCCGAGTCATCGTGACGTCAGCTGACTTCGAAGCTTTTCCTGAAAAATGTCGTTTTTTGTTTAGAAATAAAATTATAACTCAACTTTTTGAAAAGCTTTTCGTTACAATACTTCGAAAATTTTAAACAATTAACTCTTTTCAAAATTACTAATACAGATAAACAAAAACACAGATTTTTCAAAATTTCATACTTTTAAAACTTTTAAAGTGATAATAAACAATTATAATTTTATTAGTTGAATTTATCAACGGCTTGCAAACAAAACCTTATGAAACTTAAACCAAAAAAATATTACATTAAATATATTTTACTACCGGCTGTTGCAGGCCTTTTGGCATTTTTGTTTGCTGTAGTTTTCACAGGAACCGGTTTCCTTCCTACCCTGGGTGCGGCTGATGTCGGACGCCTGAATGTACTAAAATAACAAAACAACAAAAAAATTAATATTTTAAATCATTATAATATTGTAAAATTGTAACTATTTATAGTATTATGACAACAAACAATGATAAAGTTTTGAAAACATCACTAATAAAGTATTTAGAAATAAGTATCATATCAAATTAATTAAACTTATTATGTAAACTTTAATAGTAAAAATATTAATGTAGTTTAATGTACAGTTCACAGTTAAAAGTTTAACTTTTTTTTTTAAATCAAGTGATTGCAATTTTCTAAAGAAAATAAAAATCAACTTCAAGTGTTACCAACTTTGTTTTTTGAAAAAGACAACTAAATATCCATTTAGTACAGTACATTATTTAAAACGAATTCACTTAACAAATAAAATAATATACGTTTCACCTGTTCATAGTAGTGTTCATGGATGAAGCTGACTTGGCCGCTTTTGTTTTGCCTCCATGCAGTGGCTGCCTGATCCTAGGCTGGATTGTGGCTGAAAATATAAATATTTCAAATTACAAACACTAAATATTATCAACAATTGTTATAACAGCGTTTTGAATTCAATAAAAAATATGAAAAACAAAATAACAAAGTATCAAGTGACTCAATTGCAAAAATGCATTACTTTCAGCTTTTTGCGTACAGTTCAACGCTAAACAGGAAGACTCAGTGAAAGTTGAATCAACAGAAACACTACTGCTGGCTTTCACCACTCTGTTTGACAAAACTCTAAACTTGTTTTTGTCTGCACTAGCCGCTGACCTGAAGTACTTTCTTACCGGAACTTTCAGCGGGTTTGAATTGAAGTAAGTGTGACCTGATCGCTTGCTGGTATATGTTTGCTGTTTGGCTGATAGTGAAGTATCTACTATTTCTGTTTTACTGTCTGTTTTTTTTTTTTTAATTTGATATTTTCGGTACTAGTCTGCTCTATTACTGTTAATTTTGCATTTGATAAACTATATTTTTATAAAGTCATAGCTAAACTGAAACTGAACAACTTATACTTGCTATCTAACATATGATCAAAAATTCTGCTCAAAACTGTATTGTAAAAAATGGTCGAACCACAACTACTCAACAAAAAACTAAGCTTTTCTTTTCAAACTTAAACTCTAAACTAAGGCTATTTTAATAATATCTTTTTTATTTTATTAAATTGTGCTAACCTACCTGCTTGTAACCGAACATGCTTTACTTGATTCTTTTTCTCAACTACAAATAAAATTTATTTGTTTAAAATTTCAAACCTTACTTAAACATTTTACATGGTAACACAGGTAAAGTTTTTTTTTAATAATAACATTAACTTCTAAAAATAAACGGCTCTAAATTTTTAATCTGACATTTTTTAAATGTTTTGGATTGAATTGCAAAGTATATTCATTCAAAGTTTTTTTTTTTTGTTTTTAGTAACTAGCAATAACTAACAATGTCATAAATTAACAATTTAAAGTATTATGACATATTATTCAAAAAATTTAAAGAGATAAATTTAAGTAGTTAAGCTGTTTAAAACAACTTAATTTATTTTTTCACAGAATGGTCTTCAGATACCAAGAAATGAATTTAAATATAAACTTTACATTTATAGTCACAGGGTTGCCACTTATTAAGTTAGAAACTGCCCTGAGTTACCAAAATCTTCTCTGAGTCATCCTGAGTTTTTTTTGCCTCTGGTGAACACTACGTATACCTCATGTTAATTTTTCTCTATAATAATTAATAGTAAGGTTGTATGTGTATGCTTCTGCATTAGATTTTTACTCAACTTAAGAGAATACTATTTTCAAGGATATTAATATTTAAATAAGCATTTCAAAACCAATCAATACCATGTTCTGGAACAAAACTGGTTACAAAAATAACAAAATATTGACACTGGATCAAATAAGTCTAATTCTAGACTTGGAAAAAAATTTGCCTTGAAATTTTATAGAAATCTTCAAACAGGGTTCGTGCGCGAAATTTTTTTCATTTAGCCTGACTGAGAACAATTTAGCCTGACATTTTTTCAAAGTAAGGAATATCCCCTTTAGAAGTCAATTTAGGTATTGGTAACTACTTGATTACTACTATTGTAGTCTCTGACTTCAACCAGCTTTATCTCAAAAATATTTTGAGCATTAAAAATCTGCAAAAAGGAACTCATAGCTTAATTACAACTCAATAAAATAAGACTAAATTGTAAATAAGGTGATTTGACCCCCATATACCCGTGCATTGTCGTGTTTTATTAAAATTTAAAATGAAACGCATACACGAGTATTAAGTATTAAAATAAGCAAAAATGTTTATTATAGTATTTTGACTAATACTTAAAGAGATACATAATTATAGATCCTAAAATCTAAATAAATACAGTGATTGTTGACGTCGTATTGGATTTAAAAAGCTTACACTTAAATAAAAAAAAAACCTTAATGTTTTGTTCTTGTAAAGAAAAATTAATTATACCTAAAATTTGTAATCCCACAAAACTTAGTACTTATATTTTAAAGCTAATTTTTAGTGTTGTGAATATCTCTTATAACTTTAAACAAACAGTAAAACTAATAAATAAACTGCTAAGAGTTTTAATCTAAAAAGTATTTGGTATAGTGCCTTTAAATTAGAAATTAAAACAGTGCAACTAACTAAGCTCTGAAAAACATAGCTGACGTAAACAGTTTCAAACAAACAGCTAAGTTGTTGAACTAAATTGTAATGTTAAACTGGTTTTTTTTTAATGAAGTTTCATAATTATGACGTATATAATCTACTCAATACAAAATAATGAAGATTCTTAAAAACTTTTTAGATATTCAACAAAAGGTCTTAAGCATTTATATTTACAAATATTGAATGATTTTGTCTTTAATAACTAAATCTTTGTTTAGAAACATATTCACATTTCAATTTGATCTTAAAAAGATTTCTCAATTTTTTCTAATCAAAAATTTTCAAGCATTTGAACTGAGAAAAACTGAGATTCTCAAACTTTAAAACAAAAAAAACTGATTTAGCCTGACGTTTTTCAACTTTTTTCAAATAAACTGATTTAGCCTGACTTAGCCTGACGCGCACGAACCCTGTTTAAACTATCCTGAGATTTATATAAAAAAGTGAAATTTGTCCTCAGTCACCCTGAGTTTTTAAAAAGTCAAAATATCCTGAGAAATCTGAGATTTCCTAGAATTTCAAAATACCCTGAGTTAAACTGAGTGTGTGGCAATAATAATACATAAAAACTAAGAAACTATTTTTAAATACACATTGTTTAAAAACACAGTTTAAATTTTTAGAACAAATGTTATACAATTTTTAACTAATTTAAAAAAAAAAAGATAATTAAAATATACAACTAAAAAATTTTCAGTTTTTGTTTTTTAAAATAAGAAATCCAAAACTCACATATATACAATCATTTTATTAAAGCTTAGAACAAATATCTAAAATAATATATACATAAGTAACTAATTTTGTTGCAAATAATAATAAACTCAAAACTTTAAAATCACTAATTTTCAAAAACAAACCAACATTTTGTGCTTGAAGTAGTTTTTTTAAGAAGTCCTTTTCTAGTTCCCTGTAGAAATAATTCACATATTAAAATATTTAACTGCTAAGTTTATTTAATTCATAATAAGAAAACATATTCAGGTTTACACATTAACTGTAAAAACTGTAAGTTGAGTGAAAATAAATTATCATAAAATTGTAGCTGTAATTTTATAAGATTCTGTTTAATTATGATCTAAAATAGTAAAAACTAATGAATTCCTGAAACTTTTTAAAATTAATAAGTATAAAACATTGACATAAAACTAAAATGATAATACACAACTATAAGTTAATATAACTCAGACTAAAATTATGAAATTGCTTTTTATATTTAAACAGTCCAGAACATTCAGAAAAATAAAAAATACTTCTTACTAATATTCAAATAAAATTTTATCTAAAGAAATTACTAAAAGTGTACTTCAAAATGTTTAAATAACAAATATAAATTTAAATTGCAATCATACAGCAACTTGTTTACAGATCTAAATAGTACAATATATAAAAATTCTTGTCAATTAATTAAACTTGTTTAAATAAAATTGCATTAACTTACCATAAAAAAATACTTATAAACACAATTACATATTTTAAATATATTTCAAATAGATTGGCTACTTATAGATTGCTCAGGACAATAATAGTAAAATAACAGTTTAAACAAAAAAACTATTCAGGGTTGCCACTTGTTTTTTCTAAAAATTTTCCAGGTTTTTAAAAGTAAACATTTTTGGGTCTATTTTTAGTTTTAAGTTAATTTCTATAAAAGAAACTGTGTTAAATAGTACAAAAACATTTAAAATATGCTGTAAAGTTACTTTAAATGTGTTTTTTAATATAAAAATTTTTGAAGATGACAAAAAAATCTTATTTACATGATCAGGGTTGCCACTTGTATTTTCAAAATTTTTTCCAGGTTTTCCCAATTTCTTGCATGTTTTTAAAAGTAAACATTTTTGGGCCTATTTTTAGTTTTAAGTTAATTTTTATAAAAGAAACTGTGTAAAATAGTACAAACACATTTAAAAGATGCTGTATAGTTACTATAAATGTGTTAACTAATAAAAAAATGTCTTGATGATGACAAAAAAAATTATTTATATGATAGATTTTTAGTATTGAAATTCTAGTACTGAAAATGTTAAAATTATTAAAAATTCCAGGTTTTTCCAGGTTTCAAATCAAAATTCCAGGTTTTTCGAGGTTTAATTCAAAATTAATCAAATTCCAGGTTTTTCCAGGTTAATTTTGCCTAAATTGTCGAATTCCAGGTTTTTCAAGATTTTTCCAGGTTTCCAGGTAAAGTGGCGACCCTGTATGATAGATTTCTTGTGTCAAAAATGAAATCAAAGTACTGTAAATGTTAAAATTATTAAAAATTCCAGGTTTTTCAAGGTTTTTTGATCAAAATTCCAGGTTTTTCCAGGTTATTTTGCCTAAATTGTCAAATTCCAGGTTTTTCAAGGTATTTTTAGGTTTCCAGGTAAAGTGGCAACCCTGACTATTACAAACATTTTTTTTCCAGATTTTTTCAGCATTTCTTATGAATATAAATAACTAAAATACTTATAAGAAGTAAAATACATATAATCAAAAACCGCAGTAATATAATATGATATAAAAATATAATCATTAGAAACGAAACAATTTCTTAAAACTTTATAACATGTGTAGTTTAAAATTATCAATTTCTATAAACTTATACAATCTAAATTATATGTGTGATCAGGGTTATTTTATCTTTTACAAACTGTGTTAAACATATTCAATCCAATAGGGAAGTTAGAAAAATTTTATCTTTCATCTTTGCAGATTTTTAACTATGCTATAAAAGTTAGCTTTTTACTAACTAATAAGAATAAATTTAGGATACAACAAATTTAAGTTGGGGAGTTCAGTAGGTTCTTAATTGAATAATCAAAATAAAACAGTTAAAATACTATTTAAACCTACATTCTCTTCAGTTTTCCAGCTATTGTTTTCAAACATTCTTAGTGTATTCCTTTTAAATAACAAACAGTTGTTTTGTAAGACTTTAAATATAACTTAATTATTAAAAAAATAACTTGGTGATATTTTTTAGTAATAAAACTGTTATTTTTTATATATCTTAAAATGATAGTCTATGCTTTTTGTAATCTATGCAAGAAATGTACTCTTAGATTTAAGGTTTTAGTGTAAAAACTTAGGAGGACTTAATAGGATTATTTTCTGAATTTCCACAAAAACTGGCCATAAAATAACTATCATTTTTACGTCTGTATCAAAATAAATGACAACAATGACTATATCTTGAAGTTAATCTTAAGTTTAATACTATGTAAAAATAAACTTATAATAAGACTTTCATAAAGGATAGTATTTTTTAAGTTTTTACACCTATAACTTTTTATTAAACCATTTTGTAGTAAAAATATTTACGTTTCTTTTTTTGAGTTTTTAATAATGTTGAGTTTTTTAATATTTTTTAAGTGTTTTCCAAAATAGTGAGAATTATTTTATAAGTGTTTTGTATTTATACCTAATAGATTATAAGTTGTAAAGATAATTTTGATTTTTTTTAATTTTGATTTTTTTATTAAAACTCAAGTATTTAAAGATTACTGCCAGAATAACAATTTATTAATGTTATTACACTAAACTTTAATATTGTAATAACACCATATTAGATTAAGGTCATAAGGGGTTCGCAATTTTTTATGTTTAAATTTTTTGAAAGTTTCTAAGATAGCTACCAATTGATTTTACTATTTTTCAAGTTTCAACTCAAAACATTACAAAGTTTGATGGTACTTTATTTAGAAAAACAAACTTAAGTATTAAAAAAGTGTTTTACAGAAAAAATATATCCTCTTCTGCAGTTTGAAAGCATAGTTTATGAACTTATATGGCTAAATTTTGTTACACAAAAGTTTTAAAATATTTTAGTTAAAAACTATGGATTTTTTTTTGCAAAAACTTAATAATAAATAATGAAATTAACATTTTTTTAATTTAAACTCTTCAGCTTTAAAAACCTAAGTAGAAAATATGCATTTCATAAATTTTTTAAGTAGAAAATGAAGAACTACTCACCAATTGTTTCTCAGTTAGAAGCTTATTTACTTAACTGACAATTTATCAAAAAACAATTGAAGGTTTTATTATCTTAAATATCAAAATAAAGTTTATACTAAACAAAAACCAAAAATTTTGAAAAAATAATTTGATCTTTATCCTTAAATTAATTTTTATTTGGTCAAAAACTTTGCTGCTTTTTAAAATCGTAGATCAAATAAAGTCAAGTTCATGGTATATAAAGTTTAAATAAAAAATTTCAAGTATTTTTTAGAGTTCTTGTGAATCCAAAGAAAGTATTAATTACGCATGTACCAAATTGCTTTTGAACACAACAATTTTTCACAATACCTATACCATTAGGAAAAAGTAATATGTCTTTCTGTTTACTTAAATAACTGAATTCAAATGTACATTATAAAGTGAACATTAAATTTATTATGCAGTATTTCAAAATTTTCTTTAAGTAGCCATAGTAACACAGAGAAAATGCTGTACTATACAGAAAATATCATAAAACTATCTTGAAAAAAAGTGTTTGTCATAACAATTCTACTGAGAATTCATCAATTGAAAAAATGTCACTATCATTAAATTAATTTCTATTCAATATTAGTTTTAATGCTAAATTAATAAAGCTGTATTTATTTAAATAATTTTTAAAATGAGGCCATAGGGGGTAAGCCATGTTTTTTACTAGTTGATGTTACTTTATAGAGTTTTTATAAACAGGGTTGACACTTCTTTTTTCCAATATTTTTCAGGTTTTTCAAACTTTCTTCCAGGTTTTTGCAAGCACATTTTTTTTGATAATTTTTGGTAGTAAGTTATTATTTAGTTTAAAAAAACTGCTGTTCAAAAGATATAAATTACAAGAGTTACTGCAAGTATTGCAATTTATTTTATTATGTTGGAACCTGTACTATATTCATTTAAGATGGTTGTTCAAAAGCTGTTATGTTGGTTTAATACAAATAACTAAAAGTCTACTTAAATTTTTTTTAGCTTGAATGTGTTAACTTTTATTAATTCTTGTTTAAATATATTATTAAATGATTATTTGATATTCTAAAAGTTGCTTAAATATAATTAATAATAAATATAACATAAATTCTTAATAATTAGTTAAAATATTATATTTTTTTA
The DNA here is from genome assembly GCF_965202585.1 of Thalia democratica. Taxonomy (NCBI): domain Eukaryota; kingdom Metazoa; phylum Chordata; class Thaliacea; order Salpida; family Salpidae; genus Thalia; species Thalia democratica. The sequence continues at coordinate 19,030,899 of NC_139169.1, forward strand.
CAGATACAGCAAAAAAAAACAGTAATTCAATCACCAATATGTCACCTCTACTGCTCTTTTTATAGTATTATATCTTTCTCCGAAGGCTTACCATACTTTGGAAGTTTTTGTTTTAATAAGAAAAAATTTTTTTGATGGCATCCCATAAAAAGTTGCTCTTTCAGCAACAGCGTTATGTTTAAGACATATAGTACCACAGAAAACTTCTGAGAAAAAGTACTGCTCCTGTTGTTGAAGTAAAAAACGCTCTTTGTGCTGGTGCTTCTTTGAAAAACTTATAAAGTATTTGCAATCTTTTATGGAGTTGGTTTAGAACCATTTTCAAAAGCTCATGCACTATGAGCAGAGCATGGCTGCCAATGTTAATAAGTTGTAGTAAGTTTTTAAGATTTCTTTCTTCTTTGAATTTTTTGAATAAAGCCGAATTAACGTTTGGACTGTCCATTAAATCTGTGGCATTTTTTTGTCGTCAAGATCATTTAAAGCTTTATCAAAAGATTGCTTTAAAGCCTTTGCATTATTTCTCTCTGATCAAAAATAACTGGTTTCAACTGTTTTTGTAATTTCATTTCAGAATCTTATAATAAAATCCATCTGATTTTTTTCAATCTGATCATTGAGACTTTTATTGAGTGAAATTGCAAAAAAAAGGAGATTTTTTACAAAAGCTCTGAAAAGAATAATGGTGGTAGACCAAAATTTATTGAATAAGCAAATTTTGTCCTTTGCATTTAAGCATTTTTAGCAATAAAGCTATTAGGAAACATTTTTTGAAACAGCAAAAACTTGTTGTCACAACTATTTCCAGAAAAGTTGCTTTGGACCATTTTTAGTGCCCATAGAATATCAGCAGACCTTGTATCATGGAGAACACCAGATAATCCAGAGATACCATATCAAATACTACTACTAGTAGAAATTCCAGCAGTAAAGCAACTATGGATTTTGCCCAGTTAAATTATTTTATATTAACCATTTTAACCAAATGAAACATCAAGTGAAACTGCTATTTCATTAAAATATACATAGTTTGTAACTAACTTAATAATACTTTTCAAGCTTTATAAAACTTTTTTTTTAATTTAAACAAAAAATATTTGTTTAAAGTATATTAAATTCATCTTGTGCTAAAATAGAAGAATGAAAACATACAAAATGTGCATTGTTTAGTTTACTATATTTTTCGCTAAAAAATTTGAAAATTTTTGAGTTCACTTCATATTTTTATGCAAAAAAATTGTGACATTTTTGTTATAAGTACAAAGTAATGTTTTTATTTCTTTCCTAATGACTTCAACTCACTAATAATATTAACAAAAAGTTAATGTTAAAACATTAATGTTTCCATATCAACAAAGTTAGCTAAAACTACAGATTTATAAGTAATAAAAACTATAGGTATTTTAATTTTATCTATTTTATACAAATTAAACAAATACTTGAACTTAAAAAATTCCAGATTATTCTAGGTTTTTTGTTCAAAATTCTAGGTTTTTTAAAAATTTCTCAAATTCCAGGTATTTTCAGGTAAATTAGCAACCCTGTATTGCTTCAAGTTGCTTTTTACTGTTTAAATAAATTCAAATTATTTTTTGAGATATGACAGTCAAAGCTGGGCTCTATAATAGGTTCCCTGTGGTAAGGGAAAACTAAAACAGCAAAAAAAGACTATTTTATTTAAAATATATCTCCTTCTACAATTTTCAAGCTATCTTCTCAAAACTTTCAGTCTAATCTTTATACAATAACAAAAAAAAACCATACTTTAGACTTTTTAAATTTTAATAAAAGAAATAATAATTATTTTAATTTTAGTCATTAAATTTAAGATAAGGAAAAACTTGAAATAGTGTTTTATATATGTTATGCACTTAAATAAAAACTAATAATGTTTAAAGTTTCAAAATAAAAATTTTATTAACAAAAAACTTGCTTTTTTTTTCTATTTAAAAATTTTATTTTTCAATATTTTGAAATTGCAACATTCAAAGTTTTATAAACTATAAAAATAACGTTTTCTGAAAGTTTGAGGTCTCTAGCTCAAAAAATTAAGGAGAAGATATACTTTTAGTGATTTTCTGAGAAAAATGACCCCAAAATATTTTCAGTTGCATATGTTTGTATCGGATATTTTTAACTAAATTACAATATCTCAAAAGTTAAAAAAGAATTTTTAATTCTATAAAAACTGGTTTGGAGTTTGTATTTAAAGCTTTCATGTAAGAGCCAATGTTATTTTCAGTTTAAAAAAATGTTTGTCCCCCTTCCCTATGACCTTATACTTTTCTCTGGGATATAAAAGTTTAAATTAGTATATGTCTTATTTCTATTTTTCATATATAAAGACATTAAATTTCAAAGAAATATTCCTTAAATAGTTTAAAAAAATTTTCATTTGGAAGTTTTGAAGTATTAAAAAATTAAAACTTTGGATTAGCACAATTCAAAATATAGGGTAGTCTATAAACAAAAACATTATTTTGTTATTAAAATATTTCTTATATGTACGTTGATTGACTACTATTGTAAAAACATAAAAAAAATTAGGATGAAAAATTATTGATTTAGTTTTTTTTGATCTATAGTTTGTGCTTTTTATGAAGTACCTTTTGAACTCAATAACTTTGATATAACCTTCATTTTTTCCTGAATTTTGTTATTATTTTTTTTATTTTACTAACTTTTTCTGACTTAACAACCATGTAACTATTAATATTTAACTTTAAATTATTCAAAAATAAAACAAATAAGTTACTTTCTTTTAAAAATAAAACACCTTTTGTGACACATCATTTAAAGAACACTTACAACTCTAAAATATCAACATTAAAAACCACAAAAAGTAAGAAAACTATGAATCTTGAATCACAAGCAAGTGTTCACAGGCGCTACAATAACAAAATCATAATCCAACCATGTGATCACCATCACCAGAGTGAACTCACAATCAGTTATCAGAAAAAAAAACAATATTAAACTGGTATCATAATGAATGCATTAACAACTAATAACTATCTAAAAACCTATTAAGCAACTATTTTACTGAAATGATATTCAAAATAACAAAATAAATTTTAATTTTTTTAGAAAAACTGAAGTTTTTGAAACTTGTGTTGATAAAATAAAATATAGTCTACTACAAGTAAAAAAAATCAAGTTACTCAATAGTAGATATACATACACAGCTAATAAATAAAACTCAAAAAACTGGAAAACAGCAATTAAACAATTATGCTTACCCATGCCATTACCATTATAGTTATTTTTCCATGTCAACAGACCAAAACTAGAAAATCATAACTAAATTGGAGTAATTTAGTCAATAAAGTAATTAAAACTTACATTAGTAGCTATACAACTGGTGTTCGTTTCAATCCCTTGTACAAGTTTCTTAGAAGCAATAGTGTTTTTCTTCTGAGCAGAAACATATTTAGGTTTATCATCAGACATTTTTTTCAATAATGGTTTAAGTATTATATGACTAGATAGTTTTATAAATTTGTTTTGAAAGATGCTAGTTGATAAAATGGACTTTACTCTTTTTATTACCTTGTTTCAAAAGCTATTTACAACATCAATTAGACTGTATATTTTCAAACTTGTTAAATAGATTAAGTTAACTAGAAAATTTGAAAGTTACACTTAGTATGGATTGACAAAGACTTTTTAAGGTGATTCAAGTTAAAAAGTATTACATGTTAAGAAAAGCACTACTAAAATTAAACTCTAAATTTAAAAGTTCTTACAAAAGACTGCATCAGCGTTCGAATTATTTTTTAGCAACTAATACAAGTAAATTGCAAAGTTAACTATCAACATGTTACTGTTATTAGATAAATGAATAATATATTAACTTATATATTAGACCATTATATAAAGTAAATAGAAGTTAAAACCAAAATAAATAGTTTCAATAAAAATCAAATGTTAAACTAAATACCTTCAGTGTTTTTATTGTTTATGCAAAAATGTTTTCATCATAATTTTAATTGTATTAGCCAACCAAAAATAGTTTTCACTCACGAATTACGGCTTAAAGATTGACGAATTCAAAAAAAAACGTATAAAAAAGAGCAAAATTTTCTGCTACAATGTTTCATTCTTTAAAATAACTTTAATGTTTATTAAGTGTAATAAGACAAGTCTACATTAATATAAGTAAGCTTAAATATAATTTTAATTTCTTATCAATTTCAATATTAGAAAAAAAAGAGTAATTTTGTTTTAAAAAGAGTTTTATTGTACCGATTTATAATTAAAACATTGACACTAAAGATTTAACCTAAAAACAATTTGTTCAAACATGTTTCAGATATTTAAAACTTATCAAAACCTTTCTGTAAAAGATTAACACGAGTTGTAAACTAAACGTTTCTTTATTTACTAGGTCCTCGGACTAATTCTATTCTACGTTCAATAAACTGTGTAACAAAAAAAAACTAAAAACATTATACACTTTTAACTGTATAACTTTATGCAACTAATAGACAATTGGTAAAAACAACCTTGTAGTTTATTTTTTGAAACGGTAAGCACCAGATAATGATAAAAAATGCAACTAAAACTAATGTGAAAATTAATAATGTTGACAATAAAGCTTATGATAATGCTTTGAGAAACTTAAAAAACTTCATTCTGGCAATTGCTGTGATGATTATAATGTAACCAAAAAAAAAAACTTTGTTTAAGCTTTTTAGATTTTTTAAGAATGAATTATTTCGAATCATATTGTAATCTTTTTTTAAATACATTTCAAAGCAGCGAAGAGGCGTTATAAATGTAGTTTAATAAAACATAGCTTTTTTGAATAATTTTACTTAAGCACATCAAGAGTTGATGCTTAAAAATCTATGAAAAAATTGAAAATAGTCGTTAGATTCACGAGATACTAAATACTTGGCATCTTAAAGTTAAAGAATATCTTTTTAAATGTTTAATAGATAAGTATTTAAGTTTGTTAGTATGTTTGTTATAACTGCAATTTGTTTACTAATTGTAAGACATAGTACTTTGTACTTTTGGATTTTCTTGGTTGCAACTGAATAACGAGTTACAATAAAAACATTAAAAAAGTTTTCTAATTTCATGAAATAGATAAAAAGTATAAAACAGTTTTCTAGACCTTATTTAAATAAAGACTATTTGATGCTTTTACTCGTATGAAAACTGACATAGATAGTTTGAAAATAAACTGAGTTAGAACTTTTTAACTTAATTTGTTATATTTTTTCTAAAGTGTGCAATAAATATTAATTTACTAAATAATATGACATACGTCTTACGTTTAAAATTAGGTAAAATTTTTAAAGGCCTAGAAAAAAAAGTCCTGTTGTGTTTGCATATATTGTATGCATGTTGAAATAATAAACACATTAAAGAACACTTAAATGTCAAGTTAAAGTATAATGGTTTTTGTGAGTTTTAGTTACGACAAAAGTAAAAGAGAAAAAAAGTTTAAATTAAACTAATAACCAACTATAGCTAGATAATCAAAAAAAATTTTTGAGATTTACATTGGCATAAAAATGCTAAATTAACGTAAAATTTTTAATATATTTTTAAAATTTTTAACTGTACTAGTATTGATAATCAAATTGATTCGTTTAAAAAAATTGATTCTCCCTAGTTTAAACTAATAAAATTAATATGTTTTTTTAAATTGCTACATTAAAACAGAAATACGATCAAAAGTCATGCTTTTTAGCTTGTTACGTTATTGTGTTCATTACGTATAACGTACTAAACTTTTGAAAATGTTTTGGGCTATGATTGAGCTATACTGAGTCAAAGCAAAATAGAAGTAATCTAACGATCTACTAATTAGGATACATCCGGATCCAGTTCCGCATGTTTTTTAAAATTTAAGATCCTGCCGGACCCGGATCTTTTTTAAATTAGGATCCGGCCGGATCCAGGTCTAAAACATTTTGAGCTTTATATAGTGTTTATAGAAAACAAACTTTAAAAAAGTAAATTTTATAACACTTCAAGTTTAATAAAAAATATCTTACCATAAGTCTTGTTAAAAAATAAAGAAATTGTTACTGTTGAACTATTTCATTTTTGTATACTTACAGATTCCACCTTAAAAAGTTTAAGTTTGAGCTATTATTTGTAGTATACAACCTTTTTTCGAAAGCTCCTTTCGCAAAAACTATCCGCTTTATAATTAAAAGTAATCAGTACTTCTGCATGCCGAAATCCACTTGACAGTAGTGCGTTGTTTCTACTACACTGCTGCTTTACTGTGTATAAAGGTTCAAGCAGTTCAATAATGTGGCTAACAACCTGCTATTCTTTAGCTGTATTAATACATTTGGAGTCAAATTTACTGTAAACCACGTAGTACAGGATGTTTTTATTTATTTTTCAGGTTTTTTTTTCCAGGCAAAGTCAAAATTGTCAGGTCAAGTTCAACTTTAAAATTATATTTTGTTTATTCAACGATAAAAAAACGCACTTAAAAGGTTTGGTCTAAGGTCCTGGTGTACAAAAAAAAATCATTCGGTTATATATTTAAATGATAAAAATCTATATTCTTGTTTTCTTTTTAATAAAGTCAGTATTTACAAAGTTTTTACAAGATTTCACACTTCTTAATTATAATAATATTCTTAATACTATCCGTTTTCTTTTATTTACTCAAGTATTTGAAATATAATTTAGTTTTTTTATATGCAGGCTTCTTTAAGATAAATGCTTATAAATAAAAAAATCATAAACTTTCGACAAAAACAATTTTAATTTATTTTTAAGAAATTTAAAAGGCGCTAAAAAGCAATAAAAATTTCAATAAATAAAGTTTCCTAATCAAAAACACTATAACCTAAATATAAAATTGAAAGCCGCTGATCTCGGAAAGCTAAGTTTTTCCAATCAACTGGATTCGAAACCGAATCTTTTTATTAAATCAGGATTCGGTAGATCACTACAAAACAGTAGGAGCTACTACGAAAATTGCAAACTTTACTATAATTGATAATAATATAAAATTTTTATTTGTTCTGTAACAAAAAACTAAATACACTTTATTATGAAACATGGTCACTAAGTTTATTTGTTTTAAAGTGCTGAAATTGTCGTATAAGTATAGTCCGTTTCTGATGTGTATTAGAGCTTTTCAAACTTGTTAATGCCACCTACACTTATTCTATTTTCTAACAAATTGACGTGAGTTAATCGTTTCTTAGTTGTACCGTACCTACTTTTAGTACAAAAGCACTTAGGGTAGTTTGGTTTGAATGAAAAAACAGTTCATTGTGATTATGTCTGCCTGAATAGTCTTAATTGATACGAAAACAGGCATCACAATGTACCTTAAACTGCTGCTTATGGTCGTGCGGTGCAGTCTTAGTGCTTATTTACTGATGTCGTTAAAAACGTCTTAACTGGATTAGCTTGTAGCTGAAGACTGTCAAAAACGTTTAGTTATATAGTAAGGAAACTTGTTTATATAAATAAGCAAAAATGTAAAATGGTATTTTAATTTCAACCAAGCTGATTTTTAATAACTAAAACTTTTATACTAAAAATAGTATATAGTCTTTCTAAGTTAACAACAATAAATATCATATTTTTATTCTATGTTTAGAACATTAAGTTAATAACAATTTAACCGTTTTAACTTGAGATAGGTTTAAATATTTAAATTTTTTATTAACCAATATCAAATGTTTTAACATTAATTACATTGATTGTGTTTTGAACTTATCTATTTTTAAATTCAAAATACTTTTAAGTACTTATATACGTATTAAATACATTTATTAGTTCTTATTATAGTTTTTTTGCATTTGTTTTTTAAGTACTTAAAAAGTCATACACTGTAGTATTATTTCTTCTACTGTTTGTTTTTATTAGTTGTTAAATGCTTATCATCAAACTTTGATTATTAAAACAAAATTTTTAACTTTTTATCATTATTTATGAGTAATATGTACTAAATATAGTATAATACAATCCTAAAGTTTAAAAAACTTAATTATGTCAAATATAAACGATCTGTTTTACCAAACTCTTGATAATTATTATAATAAACAAGCTTTTACAGCACCTTTTTAAGCTTCGTTACTTGGTAGCTTATTTCAATAGTTAATGAAAATGTATACTATATAACTAAACTATTTATCTTTTTCATTCTTGTCAATTCGCATAAAGTTGTTTTTTAAAATTTAAAATTTAACATTTTTTTGAATAATTAACATTTTTAGTATTAGATTTATATTTTTTAGAAAACAACTCTAATGTAGTAAGTCAAGGTCTTTTATTAGTACTTTGTCATTCTGTATAGTACAAAGTTTAGAACTGTTTCCGAACTTAACAAAGTGAGCTACGTTTACTATTTTGTTTTTGTTTTTTTCTAAGCTTTTTTAGCAAATTTCGCTTGGACTTTGACTTTACAAACAAAAGTATTTTTTTTAGTACTACTTAAATACTTGCTAAGTTGGCTATAATCTAAGATAGGGAATATCATTATTGACATTCTAACAACAAGTTTGTTCGTATACTTGAAACATTTAAAATTTATAAATTATTTTATCGTTTTTGACAGTAGAAAATGTAATTTAAAAAATAAAGTTTGACCTAGAAAGACATCAATTAATTCACAAAATACCTAATAATTAAAATATTCAAGTTTGATTTAAAATAAACTTTTATATATAGCTATAAAAAAGTCTTTCTGTGTATGTTTTAAACTGAAATTATTTTCTATGCAAAAACAATCTTAATTTGAAAATAAGAACTATAATAAGTATTAAACTACAAAGTGATTATTTTGTTCGAAGTAACTAGTAATAGTCGTTGTTGAAAAATTTAATGTTAAATTACAAAACACTTCCAACATATTGTAATTTCAGTGTAGATCTATTTTTAAATAAGTTATTTAGAGCTCTTTTTTATTAAATAACAAAGTAAAAACAAAACAAAATAAGCTTATACTGAAACTATTTGTTTTTGACTACTAATTTCATCAAACTAGTAAAGTTCTCATTTTATTTCTAAATAAAGAGCACATAATTTTTGTCAAATAAATTGTTTTTTAAAATAAGTCTATTAAAAGTTAAAAAACTAAACTTTTCTATTATAAAAAAAAATTGTGGG